>NC_138291.1:5290000-5517500 GCF_965601325.2 Salmo salar
CTCACCAGGTCATGAGGGTAGAAGCGAACTGAGGTAGATCTGGAGAGGTGGGGGTCTGTGTCCCTGTTGAGGTGAAACAAGGACAAGGTGACTTCAAAAAATGGTAGTAGACCAGGGCTCTGGTCAAAAGTAGTGTACTATATAGGGAATAGGGAACCATTTTCAGACGCAGACCATTCTCTGTTGTGGTTGATGAACTAACCATATGTTATTGGAGGCGCGTCGCGTTGCAGGTTCAAAGTTAACCAGGGACATGTCACATCCCTCCGCCTCGTACAAGGAGGAAGTGTTCTTCCCTGGAATCACAACACAGAACAACACAGCCCGTTACTCTGATTAGAAAACCGACTTAAGGTGTTGGAGAAGTGTAGTAAATAAAGATGACCATGCTGAATCAACACTTACGTCGCGTGTACATAGGTTATTGCCGTACGGTCTATTTTAAAATGAGTCTTCACAATCCATGCGCCCCATAACAACAAAAAGAACCACACTACACATTACCAACTTATTCTGTGGTTTACAAAGAATTACCAAAGAAAAGCACAAATGTTTAAAAAAAATAATCCATGAAGGGTCAGTGTGCTAATTTTGTAATCATTTTTAAAAAAAAATTTTAAATCGAAAAAATAAAATAAAAACATAATAATGAATAAACTATTTATTTAATTCATTTGTTAAAATGTATTCTGATTTATAAGAGGAAGCATCATCAACATCCCCATTTCCCGCAGCTATGCAGCAACCGGGCAGATGAGTCACAGCCGATTGAAATTAAATGGACTTCTGCCGGCAGGCAAAACACTTTGACGCAACCGGCGTGAACAAGGCTTTACACATAAAAACAGTCGCTCTTTTGCTGTATTTGTTGACAGTCTCTCTCTAGTCCTGTTTTTTTTTTTTTTTTAAAGAGTTGAAATCTCTCAATATACATTTTGCTGTGCGCTCGAGTAAACTGCAGACTCTGTAATCTATTCGATTTGCCAGCGGTACGCCTTCAGATGCACTTGATTTGTATCTTCAAACACATTAAATTATAACAAAATGGGAACACTTCTCCTACCCAGCATGCAGGGCAGCTGAAACAAGTGCCCCCTAACATCAACAGCGCGAGACGATTTAAACGAGACAAATTAAATAAATAGGAATGGAAGGCTTTATCGTTGGTTTTTTGTGATCAAATAGGAATGCCTTAGAGATCAAACTGTCGGTCGCGATCGACTGGTTGGTGACCACTGCCCTTCATTAGTGCACTACTTTTAACCAGGTAGTACCATATGTAAGGAATAGGGTGCGATTTGGGATGCAACCAATGACCACCCGTAGTTAGTCCCACACACTCTGATCTCATTGGCTGATGACATCAGTCCAACAATCAACGGGGGAAAAAAGTCGATCGCGATCTTTGGCGACTTCAAACTAAATGTCTAGTCAGTGGTGCCTCGTCATATCCGCCAAGCCACAGTGGCTAGTTGAGGTTTGACAAAAACTGTTTTACATCCAGTACCAATCAACAAAAAAGGTACTACAAGAACAAAATATTGACTACAGACAGAATGTTGTGATCATAGAATTCTAGAATGGTCATGAACCTTCTTATGATGCAATAAAGGGCAGACATTTTGGTCAGGGTTGTTAGGTCAACCATGGCCAGACAGTGCTGTGATGAGATATTGTGTAAAATAATGAATTTGAAGACTTTATCTACACTGTATGTTTGTTAGCTAGCCTGCCGGTTTTACAGGAATGATTCTATACATGTTTTTCCATTAACTGTCAATATGCCACCATTCCACTGAAACAATACAGTCAATCCACATCAATACACTGGTTGACATCAGTTGATGACAGGACAGACCAGTTGTAAATGCAACAAGTACTGATAATGTATCATATAATAGGACTCACAGCTTTCCAAGACAACAAAAACTAGTCTGTTTACAGATATTTTAGAGGCTATTTATACAGAAAACTGGTATAAAAACAAAAAATATGAAATTTAAGGTTGACAATCCCAATTTCTGATACATCACATGCTTTCATTCAGTACACTGAGCAAAAATAGTTAGTTCAAATAAGGAAAATCAGTCAATTTAAATATATTCCTTAGACCCTAATCTCTGGATTTCACATGACTGGGAATACAGATATGTATCGGTTGGTTACAGATACCTTTAAAAAAAAAAAAAGTAGGGGATTGGGTCAGAACACCAGTCAGTATCTGGTGTGACCACTATTTGCCTCATGCAGCGTGACACATCTCCTTTACATAGAGTTGATCAGGCTGTTGATTGTGGAATGTTGTCTCAGTCCTCTTCAATGGCTGTGTGAAGTTGCTGGATACGGGCGGGAACTGGAACACGCTGTTGTACACGTCAATCCAGAGCATCCCGAACATGCTCAATGGGTGACATGTCTGGTGAGTATGCTGGCCACGGAACTGGGACATTTTCAGCTTCCAGGAATTGTGTTCAGATCCTTGCGACATGGGGCCGTGCATTATCATGCTGAAACATGAGGTGATGGCGGCACGACAATGGGTCTCAGGGATCTCAGCACAGAATCTCTGTGAATACGAATTGCCGTCAATAAAATAGAAGCCTGTTCGTTGTCCGTAGGTTATGCCTGCCCATACCATAACCCCACCGCCACCATGGGGCACTCTGTTCACAACGTTGACATCAGCAAACCGCTCACCCACAAGATACCATACATGCTGTCTGCCATCTACCTGGTACAGTTGAAACCGTGATTCATCCATGAAGAGCACAATTCTCCAGCATGACAGTGGTCATTGAAGGTGAGCATTTGCCCACTGAAGTTGGTTACAACGCGGAACTGCAGTCAGGGTCAAGACCCAGGTGAGGACGACGAGCACGCAGATGAGCTTTCCTGAGATGGTTGTGGAGGGCTGGTGTGGTCTGCGGTTGTGATGCTGGTTGGATATACTGCCAGATTCTCTAAAATGATGTTGGAGGCGGCTTATGGTAGAGAAATTAACAGTAAATTCTCTGGCAACAGCTCTGGTGGAAATTCCTTCAGTCAGCATCATGCCAATTGCACGCTCCCTCAAAACTGACATCTGTGGCATTGTGTTGTGACACAAAACTGAACATTTTAGAGTGGCCTTTTATTGTCCCCAGCACATGTACACCTGTGTAATGATCATGCTGTTTAATCAGCTACTTGATATGTCACACCTGTCAGGTGGATGGATTATCTTAGGAAAGGAAAAATGCCCATTAACAGGGATGTAAACAAATTTGTGCACAACATTTGAGAGAAATAAGCTTTTTCCGCGTATGTAAAATTTCTTGGGTCTTTTAAAAACATGGAACCAACACTTTACATGTTTAGTTTATATTTTTGTTCAGCGCAAAAATCAGGATTCTGCCTCTACAGCCATTAACTCCAATTAAACTGGTTTGGATTCTTCCCGGACCAATATGGCTGCCATTTTAAACCCATTCTTGAACTGTAAGGGTTTATGACAGGGACGGACAACTTTGATTGGGGTGGGGGGGCACAAACAAATCTGAACTCATGAGGCACAGTGGCTCGGGGGTTTGTGTACCCACATCCATAGTCAGAGCCGGTCAGAGCCTTTTGGAGGCCCTAAGCAACATTTTGTTGATGGGGGGGGGGAGCCCCGCCACAATGCGAGCAAAACATTTTAGTGGCAAGTTTGCTGCAATTCTCTATGGGGAGGAGAGAAGATTTAGCAATTTTAATAATAATATTTGACTGAGTGACTAACAAAATCAATTGGGGTCCGCCGGTCTGTAACCATGATTACTACAAGTTTAGATAGCCGGCCGATAGACTGACTTCATCATAACAAGTGAAAAACTGCTGACGTTGTCCTCCGAGTGGCTCAGTGGTCTAAGACTCTGCATCGCAGTGCCAGCTGTGCCACTAGAGATCCTGGGTTCCAGTCCTGTGGCGGGCCGGGCGTAGTGATCTCTGACACGGTCGCCAGGTGTACGGTGTGTGGCTGGCTTCCAGGTTAAGTGGGCATTGTGTCAAGAAGCAGTGCGGCTTGGTTGGGTTGTGTTTCGGGTCCTCCGAAACCTGGATCCTCTCGACACCCGTACGGGAGTTGCAACGATGAGACAATGAAATGTGGGATTAAAAAAATAAAATAAAAATGTTAACTGCTGACGCACAACTCCAAAATGTCACCTTGTCTATTCTACTATTCTAACGCTCAATAGTACATATGGGGGGGGGGTTCCCATCCCTGACCTAGCCCCTCTAGTAATTGAATAGGATCTCTATGGTTGGGATTCCCTCTTGCCATGCTACCTTCTCCGCTATGCAATCTGGTTTCCGAGCTGGTCATGGGTGCACCTCAGCCACTCTCAAGGTCCTAAACGATATCATAACCGCCATCGATAAGAGACAATACTGTGCAGCCGTCTTCATTGATCTGGCCAAGGCTTTCGACTCTGTCAATCACCACATTCTTATCGGCAGACTCAATAGCCTTGGTTTCTCAAATGACTGCCTCGCCTGGTTCACCAACTACTTCTCTGATAGAGTTCAGTGTGTGAAATCGGAGGGCCTGTTGTCCGGACCTCTGGCAGTCTATATGGGGGTGCCACAGGGTTCAATTCTGGGGCCGACTCTCTTCTCTGTTTACATCAACGGTGTCGCTCTTGCTGCTGGTGATTCTCTGATCCACCTCTATGCAGACGACACCATTCTGTATACTTCTGGCCCTTCTTGGACACTGTTAACTACCCTCCAGATGAGCTTCAATGCCATACAACTCTCCTTCCACTAGCCTCCAACTGCTCTTAAATGCCAGTAAAACTAAATGCATGCTCTTCAACCGATCGCTGCCCACACCTGCCCGCCTGTCCAGCATCACTACTCTGGACGTTTCTGACTTAGAATATGTGGGTGTCTGGTTAGACTGCAAACTCTCCTTCAAGACTCACATTAAGCATCTCCAATCCAAAATTAAATCTAGAATCGGCTTCCTATTTCGCAATAAAGCCTCCTGCTGCCAAACATACCATCCTACCCGTCCTTGACTTCGGCGATGTCATTTACACAATAGCCTCCAACACTCTACTCAGCAAATTGGATGCAGTCTATCACAGTGCCATCTGTCACCAAAGCCCCATATACTACCCAACACTGCGACCTGTATGCTCTCATTGGCTGGCCCTCGCTTCATATTCGTCGCCAAACCCACTGGCTCCAGGTCATCTATAAGTCTTTGCTAGGTAAAGCCCCGCCTTATCTCAGCTCACTGGTCACCATAGCAGCACCCACCCGCAGCACGCGCTCCAGCAGGTATATCTCACTGGTCACCCCCAAAGCCAACACTTCGGCCACCTGTCCTTCCAGTTCTCTGCTGCCAATGACTGGAACGAATTGCAAAAATCACTGAAGTTGGAGACTTATATCTCCCTCACTAACTTTAAGCATCAGCTGTCAGAGCAGCTCACCGATCACGGTACCTGTACACAGCCCATCTGTAAATAGCCCATTCAACTACCTTGGGGCGGCAGCGTAGCCTGGTGGTTAGAGTGTTGGACTAGTAACCGAAAGGTTGGCAGATCGAATCCCCGAGCTGACAAGGTACAAAATCTGTCCTTCCGCCCCTGAACAAGGCAGTTAAGCCACTGTTACTAGGCCGTCATTGAAAATAAGAATGTCCCCTTAACTGACTTGCCTAGTTAAATAAAGGTAAAATATATTTTTTAAATAAAAATCCCCATATTGTTATTTATTTTTGCTCTTTTGCACCCCAGCATCTCTACTTGCACATCATCATCTACACATCTATCACTCCAGTGTTAATGCCAAATTGTAATTATTTCACCACTATGGCCTATTTATTGTCATACCTCCTTACTTCATTTGCTCACACTGTATATAGATTTTTCTATTGTGTTATTGACTGTACGTTTGTTTATTCCATGTGTAACTCTGTGTTGTTGTTTGTGTCGCGCTGCTTTGCTTTGTCTTGGCCAGGTCACAATTGTAAATGAGAACTTGTTCTAAACTGGCCTACCTGGTTAAATAAAGGTGAAATAAATAAAATAAAAAACATTATACTAACCAACCAACCACCCAGGTAACCAACCAGTCCCTATCACAGGACACCATGCTACATATTACTCAGAGCATTATGGGTAATGTAGTTCATCATGCTAGAACACTGTTCTCACCCAAGTGGGACTCTTGCCATGAACATGTTCAGTCTTCACAAAGCCCGTCAGCTTAGGATCAGTTCCTTCCCGTCATATTCATTATGATCTAAAAAGGATAGACTAATAAACTAATCCCAGATCAGCACTGATCTCCCTTCATCTCCCACCTACCGATGTCTTGTTGCAGGCTGGTAGAGCATTATGTTACACTTCCCTACTGATGTCTTGTTGCAGGCTGGTAGAGCATTATGTTACACTTCCCTACTGATGTCTTGTTGCAGGCTGGTAGAGCATTATGTTACACTTCCCTACCGATGTCTTATTGCAGGCTGGTAGAGCATTATGTTACACTTCCCTACTGATGTTTTGTTGCAGGCTGGTAGAGCATTATGTTACACTTCCCTACCGAAGTCATCCTGCAGACTGGTACAGCATTGTGGGTACCGTAGTACATCACGTTACACTTCCCTACCGAAGTCATCCTGCAGGCTGGTAGTGCATTGTGGGTATTGTACTACATCATGTTACACTTCCCTACCGAAGTCATCCTGCAGGCTGGTAGTGCCTACGGTAGAGGCCTTGTCCTGAGAGCCCTCCAGGTGTGCACTTCCATTCCTGGCCAGCAGGGAGGCGCTAGCGCTCAGCACGGTCACCTGGGACGGGGTTCTGGACGGCTGACCTTTCACCTGGGAAGTAGAAGGCTGGGAGGCCTGGCTGAGAGCCTCCTGAAGACTGAACGGAGGAGAAGAGTGACAGGGAGAGGAGGAGAGGGGGACATGGGAACGAGGACAGGGAGAAAGAGGAGATACAGTAGACAGTATGGGAGGTGAAGCACGGTTACAAGACAGATGAGATGTGGAGGAAGGAGATAAACACTAGTTAGATATAAAATGTTTTAAATATCAGATAAGCTGTATCAGGGGAAATATGTTGCGCGAATAAGAACAGGGAACCCAATAGGACATTTATAAAATCGCAGACTAAGAAAGTACACAGGAAAGGATGAGGACGTGTATTCAGTCAGAGATACAGTAGGTGATAGGGTCCGCCCCTAGAAGTCTGGTACAGGGAGGAGAAGCAGGAGGGAGAAGGCTGGTCCACCACTAGAAGGCCGGTCCACCACTAGAAGGCCGGTCCACTACTAGAAGGCCGGTCCACCACTAGAAGGCCGGTCCACCACTAGAAGGCCGGTCCACTACTAGAAGGCCGGTCCACCACTAGAAGGCCGGTCCACCACTAGAAGGCCGGTCCACCACTAGAAGGCCGGTCCACCACTAGAAGGCCGGTCCACCACTAGAAGGCCGGTCCACTACTAGAAGGCCGGTCCACCACTAGAAGGCCGGTCCACCACTAGAAGGCCGGTCCACCACTAGAAGGCCGGTACAGCACTAGAAGGCCGGTCCACCACTAGAAGGCCGGTTCACCACTAGAAGGCCGGTCCACCACTAGAAGGCCGGTACAGCACTAGAAGGCCGGTCCACCACTAGAAGGCCGGTCCACCACTAGAAGGCCGGTCCACCACTAGAAGGCCGGTCCACCACTAGAAGGCCGGTTCACCACTAGAAGGCCGGTCCACCACTAGAAGGCCGGTCCAGCACTAGAAGGCCGGTCCACCACTAGAAGGCCGGTCCACCACTAGAAGGCCGGTCCAGCACTAGAAGGCCGGTCCAGCACTAGAAGGCCGGTCCAGCACTAGAAGGCCGGTCCACCACTAGAAGGCCGGTCCACCACTAGAAGGCCGGTCCACCACTAGAAGGCCGGTCCACCACTAGAAGGCCGGTTCACCACTAGAAGGCCGGTCCACCACTAGAAGGCCGGTCCAGCACTAGAAGGCCGGTCCACCACTAGAAGGCCGGTCCACCACTAGAAGGCCGGTCCAGCACTAGAAGGCCGGTCCAGCACTAGAAGGCCGGTCCAGCACTAGAAGGCCGGTCCACCACTAGAAGGCCGGTCCACCACTAGAAGGCCGGTCCACCACTAGAAGGCCGGTCCACCACTAGAAGGCCGGTCCACTACTAGAAGGCCGGTCCACTACTAGAAGGCCGGTACAGCACTAGAAGGCCGGTCCACCACTAGAAGGCCGGTCCACTACTAGAAGGCTGGTCCACCACTAGAAGGCCGGTCCACTACTAGAAGGCTGGTCCACTACTAGAAGGCTGGTCCACTACTAGAAGGCTGGTCCACCACTAGAAGGCCGGTCCACCACTAGAAGGCCGGTCCACTACTAGAAGGCCGGTCCACCACTAGAAGGCCGGTCCACCACTAGAAGGCTGGTCCACCACTAGAAGGCCGGTCCACCACTAGAAGGCCGGTCCACTACTAGAAGGCCGGTCCACCACTAGAAGGCCGGTCCACCACTAGAAGGCCGGTCCACCACTAGAAGGCCGGTCCACCACTAGAAGGCTGATCCACGGAGGAGGAGCAAGAGGGAGAAGCAGGAGGCTGGTCCACCAATACAAGGCTGGTCCACCAATACAAGGCCGGTCCACCACTACAAGGCCGGTCCACCACTACAAGGCCGGTCCACGGAGGAGGAGCAAGAGGCTGGTCCACCAATACAAGGCTGGTCCACCAATACAAGGCTGGTACAGGGAGGAGGAGCAGGAGGGAGAAGCAGGAGGCTGGTACACCAATAGAAGGCTGGTACATGGAGGAGGAGCAGGAGGGAGAAGCAGGAGTCTGGTTGGCCAAGGATGCGTCCCAAATGGCATCTTATTGCCTATAATCTATATGGCGCCCTGTCGGAACCTGGTCAAAAGTAGTGCACTATATAGGGAATATGCTGTCATTTGGGACGCATCCCAAGTCTCCAGTGGTGTCTGGAGATGTGGGTATACTCTAATTTAGCAAACAAAAACAAAAAACCGGCCCGCCGTTTTTTTTTTGTGTAGTTACCCTTTAATTCAAGTGTACAGGCACCTAGCCCTGTTGTTTGGTTAGCTGTGTTTCTATAGTACAGGCACCTAGCCCTGTTGTTTGGTTAGCTGTGTTTCTATAGTACAGGCACCTAGCCCTGTTGTTTGGTTAGCTGTGTTTCTATAGTACAGGCACCTAGCCCTGTTGTTTGGTTAGCTGTGTTTCTATAGTACAGGCACCTAGCCCTGTTGTTTGGTTAGCTGTGTTTCTATAGTACAGGCACCTAGCCCTGTTGTTTGGTTAGCTGTGTTTCTATAGTACAGGCACCTAGCCCTGTTATAATCTCCACCCGGCACAGCCAGAAGAGGACTGGCCACCCCTCATAGCCTGGTTCCTCTCTAGGTTTCTTCCTAGGTTCTGGCCTTTCTAGGGAGTTTTTCCCTATCCACCGTGCTTCTACACCTGCATTGCTTGCTGTTTGGGGTTTTAGGCTGGGTTTCTGTACAGCACTTTGAGACATCAGCTGATGTAAGAAGCTCTTTATAAATACATTTGATTGATTCCTCAAAATGTTCTCCTTGTTCTATTGGTTTTCTTTCATTGTCTAGCAACCAAAGGCATTATCCTGGTCTCTAATAGCAACCTACGATAGTTGTTGCATCTTTAGATCTCCCCTTCTTTCTACAACGGATATTTCCATCTGTCCATGAAACCGCTTCCATGTGCCGGTGTGCATTTTAGAATAATGTTTTTTCCTGCAAATTGCATTTTTTGGAACATTCACACGCTTACCGCCGTGCGCACATTGCTGCACCTAAAATGTGAATAAATATAGGTTTATCAACATTTTAAGCTAAACATTGTGATCTTTTCTATCAGTTGTATTAATTGATACCCGCGTATACCTCCACTACACTATCTTGATACCCATCACGGGGATTAAGAAGTGAGTATACCCTCCACTACAAGCCTCTACTGTTAGCTTCCATACCATCCCTCTCAGAGATATGCATGGCAGTGTGCTTCAGCTCGATCGGCTCAATAAGACAAAGCGTCCTGACCTGGCAGGTTAGTGTCCTCAGGATGCACTCCAGAGGGAGGGATGTCGATACTATAGCATCCGTCCATCATCTTTAAAATCTATACTTTAAACAGTCAGCTTCCTCTCCTTTCCCCTCCAGGTAGATGCAGACTATATTTGTCGTACAAAACGCTATGTCCTTTGACAAATTGTCCCCAGATGTTCTGGTCTTGGCACTGGAAGCCGTGTAGATTTTACTCATTTATTTCATCCCATTTTCCGTCAGAAAGTGACCCTTCCAACCACAGAGGTGTCCTAGCTTATCTAATGTCTTGGGAATCTTCAACCATATGCTACTGCACATTCCTGGACATAACTATAGTCAAATAAGTTTTTGTGCTATTCCCCTGCAAGATCACATTTCTAAATGTTACATAGCCACTGAAATGTTAAACGAGGGGAAAGCAGCCTGTCAGCCATTGGCAGTCTGGGGTCAATAAGATTCAAAATGCTAAACAGTCTCAAAACACCAGCCCAGCTCTGATTTTGTCTGTTAGGAGTTCCCTTGTTTCTGCTCCAAATAACACAGGAAATGGAAAGATTTGATTTGGGAAGTAAAGGAGAAACAGACTGAAAACCCCAAAAGAGAAACAAACAGCAAACACAAAGAAAAGTTAAAATAATGCAGGAGGATGGAACGAGTCGGAGGCAGAGAGAAACACATCATGCACCATGAGGCCATGGTACAATGTATCCTCCTCCCTGCATTCCAGTGTAGAAGACAGGACCAAATCCTCCTCCCTGCATTCCAGTGTAGAAGACAGGACCAAATCCTCCTCCCTGCATTCCAGTGTAGAAGACAGGACCAAATCCTCCTCCCTGCATTCCAGTGTAGAAGACAGGACCTAATCCTCCTCCCTGCATTCCAGTGTAGAAGACAGGACCTAATCCTCCTCCCTGCATTCCAGTGTAGAAGACAGGACCAAATCCTCCTCCCTGCATTCCAGTGTAGAAGACAGGACCAAATCCTCCTCCCTGCATTCCAGTGTAGAAGACAGGACCAAATCCTCCTCCCTGCATTCCAGTGTAGAAGACAGGACCAAATCCTCCTCCCTGCATTCCAGTGTAGAAGACAGGACCTAATCCTCCTCCCTGCATTCCAGTGTAGAAGACAGGACCTAATCCTCCTCCCTGCATTCCAGTGTAGAAGACAGGACCTAATCCTCCTCCCTGCATTCCAGTGTAGAAGACAGGACCAAATCCTCCTCCCTGCATTCCAGTGTAGAAGACAGGACCAAATCCTCCTCCCTGCATTCCAGTGTAGAAGACAGGACCTAATCCTCCTCCCTGCATTCCAGTGTAGAAGACAGGACCTAATCCTCCTCCCTGCATTCCAGTGTAGAAGACAGGACCAAATCCTCCTCTCTGCATTTCAGTGTAGAAGACAGGACCAAATCCTCCTCCTTGCATTCCAGTGTAGAAGACAGGACCTAATCCTCCTCCCTGCATTCCAGCGTATAAGACAGGACCAAATCCTCCTCCCTGCATTCCAGCGTAGAAGACAGGACCAAATCCTCCTCCCTGCATTCCAGTGTAGAAGACAGGACCTAATCCTCCTCCCTGCATTCCAGTGTAGAAGACAGGACCTAATCCTCCTCCCTGCATTCCAGTGTATAAGACAGGACCAAATCCTCCTCCCTGCATTCCAGCGTAGAAGACAGGACCAAATCCCCCTCCCTGCCTTCCAGTGACAGGACAGGACCTAATCCCCCTCCCTGCCTTCCAGCGTAGAGGACAGGACCTAATCCCCCTCCCTGCCTTCCAGTGACAGGACAGGACCAAATCCCCCTCCCTGCCTTCCAGCGTAGAGGACAGGACCTAATCCCCCTCCCTGCCTTCCAGTGACAGGACAGGACCAAATCCCCCTCCCTGCCTTCCAGTGACAGGACAGGACCAAATCCCCCTCCCTGCCTTCCAGCGTAGAGGACAGGACCTAATCCCCCTCCCTGCCTTCCAGTGACAGGACAGGACCAAATCCCCCTCCCTGCCTTCCAGTGACAGGACAGGACCTAATCCCCCTCCCTGCCTTCCAGTGACAGGACAGGACCGACACTGGTGTTAGAGGAAGGAACGAGTGGGAAAGAGTTTGATGGAAGGGAAGAGTGGCAACCTGTTGCATGACCCTAACCCCCGAGCCCCACCTTTGACCATGTCTATTACCCAACATGCACAGCTCTACCTAGAAACCCCATATCCCTGTCCTTTACCCAACATACACTGCAAAGGGTACCCTCCCGGACTCCCTCCATGTCCGTTAGCCAACATGCACAGCTAACCCTGACCCCTGAGCCTGTCCGTGGACGGCCCAGCATGCATTGCGGAGCGTACCTGAGAGGTGATCCGATGAGGGAGGAGGGGGGCGTGGGGTTACTCCCCGCGTTGTGCCGCCGCCGCACCGCCTGCCGACGGAACGTACTACGCTCACGCCGAAACGTGACCGTGTCCTCGTTCCCGGGGGCTGTCAAGGTGAGAGAGAGCGAGAGAGAGCGAGAGAGAGAGAGAGAGAGAGAGAGAGAGAGAGAGCGCAGTGGGATGGGTCAGAGACATGGCTGACAACCATAGAGTTGGATAGAGCACACATTTATACCAAAGCCTGATAGCCCTTAATGGAGATTCCCATTCTGTCACAGAAGCTGCTATTAGAAAGAAATGATAAATCTCTCTAGTACATCTCTATGGTGACCACCTGATTTAGCCAAGCTCGTGTCGTCCCTAACGTTGTGATTCATTGTATCACCTTAGTTTTGTTAAAAGATCATGTTCGGGAGCAGCAAAACAGTGACGGGATGAACATTCCCTTTTGTCTACGCGTTAGCACGGCTGGCCACTGCTTAGAGAAGAGAACACTAGGCCTGAGCCTCACTGAGCAACACACCAGCAGACTAGAGCCCTGCACGGGCATGAATTTTAAGCCCAAGCCCTACCCATGCCCATAACGTTCAGGCCCAGGCCCGATTGCTTCTGCAACATTTAAGGCCCGGCACCGAAACCAGAAATAACTCCCCCCCCCCCATATTAGTAAATCCATTAGCTGCTTCTCTCAGTCAGTCATTTCTCCCTCCTTGTACACAGCTCGCTCTGCTCATGGCTCTGAGTCTACGTATCCATAGCAACGGCTCCTCTTGGGCCTGCTCTGCTCAACGAAGGGACATGAGAGAGCAAGTTAGCTGTTGGCTACTTTCCGTCACTCTAAAAACTCGGACAACTCAAGGAACTTTTATTAATTTTCTGTGAAATAAATCTCTCCTGTCTTTATATTGGGACAGAGGTTTAAGTACTTCTGACACCCATGTTATGATCTTAGTCAGATATATGACTGTACTGCAGCAGCAGAGCACGAATAAACGGCTCAGCTTCAAAATTGTTTGTGATTAATTTAGTGATACTCCTGCCCATAGCAGAGCTCTGTAGAGGGGCCTATACATCTCTAAATTAACTCTGGACCTGGAAATCAGTTCTACTGCCATTTTACATAGTCCCTGATTAGAGGGGAACTGATTTATAGGGGCGGCAGCGTAGCCTAGTGGTTAGAGCGTTGGACTAGTAACCGAAAGGTAGCCTAGTGGTTAGAGTGTTGGGCCAGTAACCAGCAGCGTAGCCTAGTGGTTAGAGCATTGGACTAGTAACCAGCAGGTAGCCTAGTGGTTAGAGCATTGGACTAGTAACCAGCAGGTAGCCTAGTGGTTAGAGCATTGGACTAGTAACCAGCAGCGTAGCCTAGTGGTTAGAGCGTTGGACTAGTAACCTGAAAGGTTGCAAGATCGAATCCCCGAGCTGACAAGGTAAAAATCTGTTGTTCTGCCCCTGAACAAGGCAGTTAACCCACTGTTCCTAGGCCGTCATTGAAAATAAGAATTTGTTCTTAACTGACTTGCCTAGTTTAATAAAAGGCGGGTCAGTTCTACTGCCATTTTACATTGTTCCCCTCTAATCAGGGACTGACTTAGACCTGGGACACCAGGCGGGTCAGTTCTTCTGCCATTTTACATTGTTCTCCTCTAAATCAGGGACTGACTTAGACCTGGGACACCAGGCGGGTCAGTTCTACTGCCATTTTACATTGTTCCCCTCTAATCAGGGACTGACTTAGACCTGGGACACCAGGCGGGTCAGTTCTTCTGCCATTTTACATTGTTCTCCTCTAAATCAGGGACTGACTTAGACCTGGGACACCAGGTATGTTACCAGGTAGAAAAGAAAACCAGAAGTACTCCAGACCTGGTCAGGTAAGAGTTGAATAGCCCTGCCCTATGCCACAGGGATATCAGAACAGTCACTAACAACAGTTCCTGCCTGAACATCAGACAGAGATACTAACAGTGATCATGTGTTAAGTAAATCAGTTGAAAGAAAGCTGCAGTTATGTACAACACTACTAAAGCCCATCACACACACACACACACACACACCTCAACCATTCAGTCAGTCAGATCCGTACATGTCGGAGGCTAGGTAAAAAAAGAAAAGACTCCTCAGAGTGTATTAGAGGTGACACTACCTTGGCTACCTCTCAATTTCTCTCTGCAGGCGTAAATGGAATCACTCAGCTCAGCTGCAAACCAAGCTAAACCAGGGTAGATTAGGACTGTTACCGTCCACTCACTGCCAACCCTGGCAGACAGGTCCAGACACACCCAGACTCTGGTGGTATATATATATATATATATAGCCAGGCCTACACTGGCGCCCAGCTGACTGAAGAAAACACCCAGCATCCATATCATGACTCATAAAGGACCAACAAATTACAAGACAGGAAATCGTTAATACCAACTCCGAGAGGGAAACGCCAAGCAATTACCAGGTCCTTATTTAGAGAGAGACAAGAGTGTTATGAGTGAGATCACATTGTAAAGCTACAGTACATACATACAGGGGTAAGGTGGTGATGCACAGTTCCTTCAGATACTATTCACACCCATTGACTTCTTCCACGTGTTGTGTCTAACAGCCTGAATTTAAAATGGACTAAATTTAGATATTTTTTTGGGGGGGGGGGGGGGGGTCACTGGCCTACACACAATATCCCATGAAAGTCGAAGTGGAGTTATTTTCTTTTTTTCCAAATTAATTAAAAAAGAAAAGCTGAAATGTCTTGAGTCAATAAGTATTTAATCATTTTGTTATGGCATTGATTTTTGAATGACTACCTCATCTCTGTACCCCACACATACAATTATCTGTAAAGTCCCTCAGTCGAGCAGTGAATTTCAAACACAGATTCAACCACAAAGACCAGGGAGGTTTTCCAATGTCTCACAAAGAAGGTCACCTATTGGTAGATGGGTAAAAAAAAAAAAAGCAGACATTGAATATCCCTTTGAGCATGGTGAAGTTATTAATTACACTGTTGATGGTGTATCAATACACCCAGTCACTACAAAGATACAGGCATCCTTCCTAACTCAGTTGCCGGAGAGGAAGGAAACTGCTCAGGGATTTCACCATGAGGCCAATGGTGATTTTAAAACAGTTACAGAATTGAATGGCTGTGGAAGGAGAAAACTGAGGATGGATCAACAACATCTAGTTACTTTGCCATCACTAGCCGGCTTCCACCCGGTTACCCTCCACCTTATTTATTGAACCTTTATTTAACTAGGCAAGTCAGTTAAGAACAAATTCTTATTTTTCAATGACGGCCTAGGAACAGTGGGTTCCTAGGCCGTCAACTACCGTCGTTTTGCCCCTTGTTCAGGGGGCAGAACGACAGATTTTTACCTTGTCAGCTCGGGGATTCGATCTTGCAACCTTTCGGTTACTAGTCCAACGCACTAACCACTAGGCTACGCTGCCTCTATATAAAGTACCAGTCAAAAGTTTGGACACCTACTCATTCAAGGGTTTTTCTTTATTTTATACATTGTAGAATAATAGCGAACACATCAAAACTATGTAATCACACTTATGGAATCATGTAGTAACCAAAAATAGTGTTAAATAAGTGAAAATATATTTATTTGAGATTCTTCAAAGTAGCCACTTTTGCCTTGATGACAACTTTGCACACTTTTGGCATTCTCTCAACCAGCTTCACTTGGAATGCTTTTCCAACAGTCTTGAAGGAGTTCCCACATATGCCGAGTACTTGTTGGCTGCTTTCCCTTCTCTCTGCGGTCCAACTCATTCCAAACCATCTCAATTGGGTTGAGGTCGGGTGATTGTGGAGGCCAGGTCATCTGATGCAGCACTCCATCAGTCTCCTTCTTGCTCGTGTTTCTTGGCCCAAGTAAGTCTCTTCTTCTTCTTATTGGTGTCCTTTAGTATTGGTTTCTTTACAGCAATTTGACCATGGCCTGATTCACAGTCTCCTCTGAACAGTTGCTGTTGAGATGTGTCTGTTACTTGAACTCTGTGAAGCATTTATTTGGGCTGCAATCTAAGGTGCAGTTAACTCTAATGAACATATCCTCTGCAGCAGAGGTAACTCTGGGTCTTCCTTTCCTGTGGCGGTCCTCATGAGAGCCAGTTTCATCACAGAGCTTGATGGTTTTTGCAACTGCACACAAACTTTCAAAGTTCTTGACTGACCTTCATGTCTTAAAGTAACGATGGACTGTCGTTTGTCATTGCTTATCTGAGCTGTTCTTGCCATAATATGGACTTGGTATTTTAACAAATAGGGCTATCATCTGTATAAAACACCCTTACCTTGTCAAAACACAACTCATTGTCTCAAACGCATTTAGGAAAGAAGTTCCACAAATTAAAAAGGCACACATGTTGATTGAAATGCATTCCAGGTGACTACCTCATGAAGCTGGTTGAGAGAATGCCAAGAGTGTGCAAAGCTGTCATCAAGGCAAAGGGTGGCTACTTTGAAGAATCTCCAATATAAAATATATTTTCATTTGTTTAACACTTATTTGGTTACTACATGATTTCATATGTGTTATTTCATAGTTTTGATGTCTTCACTATTATTCTACAATGTAGAAAATTGTAAAAATACAGAAAAACCCTGGAATGAGTAGGTGTGTCCAAACTTGTGACTGGTACTGTACATAGACATGGAATCACTAGCCACTTTAATAATGTTTAAATACTGCTTTATTCATCTCATATGTATATAATGTATTCTATTTAAGTGTATTTTAGTTAATGCCACTCCGATATTGCTGAACCTAATATTTATATATTACTTAATTCCATTCTTTTACTTTTAAATTTGTGTGTGTTGTTGTGAATTGTTAGATATTACTGCACTGTTGGAGCTAGGAACACAAGCATTTCACTACACCCACAATAACATCTGCTAAATATGTGTATGTGACCAATAAAATGTTATTTGACAATACTAACCTAATTGACAGAGTGAAAAGAAGGAAGCATGTGCAGTATAAAAATGTCAAAACATAGATCCTGTTTGCAAAAAGGCACTAAAGTAAAACAGAAAAGAATTTGGCAAAAAGTTTTTAAAAAGTTGACTTTTTGTTCTGACTGGAAAGTGTTATGTTTGGGGAAAATCCAATACATTACTGAGTACCATTCTCCATATTTTCAAGCATAGTGGTGGCTGCATCATGTTATGGGTATGCTTGTAAATCATTTAGGACTGCTCCACTAAGGGAACTTACATATAATTGTATGTGTGAGGTACAGAGATGGGGTTCACATTTAAAAATCATGTTAAACACTATTTTTGCACACAGAGTGAGTTCATGCAACTAATTATGTGACATGTTAAGCATATTTGTACTCCTGAACTTAATTAGGCTTGCCATAACAAACAGGGTTGAATACTTACTGACTTAAGACATTTCAGCTTTTAATTTTTAACACATTTCTACAAATTTCTAAAAAACATTATTATTTGACATTATTGGGGTATTTGTGTGTAGATCAGTGTCACAAAATCTCAACTTAATCAATTTTAAATTCAGGCTGTAACAACAAACGTGGGGGGAAAAAAGTCAAGGGGTGTGAATACTTTAAAGCAACGTATCATATAGCATAAGAGCAGACATAACCTGTAATCCAAGTTTCAATTTAAATGGATTCTTTGACATTGATTCATTACAGAAGTTCTAATAGGTGAGAAAGTGGCAGCGATGACATTCTAACTGTGGAATGTGCACGTCATGTTATGGGCAGCAGAATTCCATTGATTTGAGTTAGAGGAAAAACAAAGTCTCTGGGAGGAAAAAACCCTCATTGCAGTGAAAGACTACTAGCTAACTAGCTGCATGACTTAACAGTGCAATGAAGGCCTAGACTAATAGCTAACTAGCTGCATGACTTAACAGTGCAATGAAGGCCTAGACTAATAGCTAACTAGCTGCATGACTTAACAGTGCAATGAAAGACTACTAGCTAACTAGCTGCATGACTTAACAGTGCAGTGAAGGCCTAGACTACTAGCTAACTAGCTGCATGACTTAACAGTGCAATGAAGGCCTAGACTAATAGCTAACTAGCTGCATGACTTAACAGTGCAATGAAGGCCTAGACTAATAGCTAACTAGCTGCATGACTTAACAGTGCAGTGAAAGACTACTAGCTAACTAGCTGCATGACTTAACAGTGCAATGAAGGCCTAGACTACTAGCTAACTAGCTGCATGACTTAACAGTGCAGTGAAAGACTACTAGCTAACTAGCTGCATGACTTAACAGTGCAGTGAAGGCCTAGACTACTAGCTAACTAGCTGCATGACTTAACAGTGCAATGAAGGCCTAGACTAATAGCTAACTAGCTGCATGACTTAACAGTGCAATGAAGGCCTAGACTAATAGCTAACTAGCTGCATGACTTAACAGTGCAGTGAAAGACTACTAGCTAACTAGCTGCATGACTTAACAGTGCAGTGAAGGCCTAGAATACTAGCTAACTAGCTGCATGACTTAACACTGATGTTAAATGCTTTGATTCAGTTTCTTTGACATTGTCTGTCAATCCTCTATGCCAGAAAAAACACTGAGGTTACTATGAGAGGTTACTCGTCCATAATGAAAACAAGGTAACCTAACTATCTGACCAGCATCAGGTTACCACCCTGACAAACAACCCACTAGACTCTAACCCTGGATACCCACTAGACCCTAACCCTGGATACCCACTAGACCCTAACCCTGGATACCCACTAGACTCGAACCCTGGATACCCACTAGACTCGAACCCTGGATACCCACTAGACTCTAACCCTGGAAACCCACTAGACTCTAACCCTGGAAACCCACTAGACTCTAACCCTGGATACCCACTAGACTCTAACCCTGGATACCCACTAGACTCTAACCCTGGATACCCACTAGACTCTAACCCTGGATACCCACTAAACTCTAACCCTAACCCTAGATACCCACTAACCCTAACCCTGGATACCCACTAAACAATAACCTTAACCCTAGATACCCACTAAACTCTAACCCTAGATACCCACTAAACTCTAACCCTAGATACCCCCTAAACTCTAACCCTAGATACCCACTAAACTCTAACCCTAGATACCCACTAAACTCTAACCCTAGATACCCACTAAACTCTAACCCTAGATACCCACTAGACTCTAACCCTAACCCTAGATACCCACTAAACTCTAACCCTAACTCTAGATACCCACTAACCCTAACCCTGGATACCCACTAAACAATAACCCTAACCCTGGATACCCACTAAACAATAACCCTAACCCTGGATACCCACTAAACAATAACCCTAACCCAGGATACCCACTAAACTCTAACCCAGGATACCCACTAAACTCTAACCCAGGATACCCACTAAACTCTAACCCTAGATACCCACTAAACTCTAACCCTAGATACCCACTAAACTCTAACCCTAGATACCCACTAAACTCTAACCCTAGATACCCACTAAACTCTAACCCTAGATACCCACTAAACTCTAACCCATGATACCCACTAAACTCTAACCCATGATACCCACTAAACTCTAACCCATGATACCCACTAGACACTAACCCTGGATACCCACTAGACACTAACCCTGGATACCCACTAGACACTAACCCTGGATACCCACTAGACTCTAACCCTGGATACCCACTAGACTCTAACCCTGGATACCCACTAGACTCTAACCCTGGATACCCACTAAACTCTAACCCTAGATACCCACTAGACTCTAACCCTAACCCTAGATACCCACTAAACTCTAACCCTAGATACCCACTAAACTCTAACCCTAGATACCCACTAAACTCTAACCCTAGATACCCACTAAACTCTAACCCTAGATACCCACTAAACTCTAACCCTAGATACCCACTAAACTCTAACCCTAGATACCCACTAAACTCTAACCCATGATACCCACTAGACACTAACCCTGGATACCCACTAGACACTAACCCTGGATACCCACTAGACTCTAACCCTGGATACCCACTAGACTCTAACCCTGGATACCCACTAGACTCTAACCCTAACCCTAGATACCCACTAAACTCTAACCCTAACCCTAGATACCCACTAACCCTAACCCTGGATACCCACTAAACAATAACCCTAACCCTGGATACCCACTAAACTCTAACCCTAGATACTCAATAAACTCTAACCCTAGATACCCACTAAACTCTAACCCTAGATACCCACCAAACTCTAACCCTAGATACCCACTAAACTCTAACCCTAGATACCCACTAAACTCTAACCCTAGATACCCACTAAACTCTAACCCTAGATACCCACTAAACTCTAACCCTAGATACCCACTAGACTCCAACCCTGGATACCCACTAGACTCCAACCCTGGATACCCACTAGACTCCAACCCTGGATACCCACTAGACTCCAACCCTGGATACCCACTAGACTCCAACCCTGGATACCCACTAGACTCCAACCCTGGATACCCACTAGACTCCAACCCTGGATACCCACTAGACTCCAACCCTGGATACCCACTAGACTCCAACCCTGGATACCCACTAGACTCCAACCCTGGATACCCACTAGACTCCAACCCTGGATAACCACTAGACTCCAACCCTGGATACCCACTAGACTCCAACCCTGGATACCCACTAGACTCCAACCCTGGATACCCACTAGACTCCAACCCTGGATACCCACTAGACTCCAACCCTGGATACCCACTAGACTCCAACCCTGGATACCCACTAGACTCCAACCCTGGATACCCACTAGACTCCAACCCTGGATACCCACTAGACTCCAACCCTGGATACTCACTAGACTCTAACCCTGGATACCCACTAAACTCGAACCCTGGATACCCACTAAACTCTAACCCTGGAAACCCACTAAACTCTAACCCTAGATACCCACTAAACTCTAACCCTAGATACCCACTAAACTCTAACCCTAGATACCCACTAAACTCTAACCCATGATACCCACTAGACTCTAACCCATGATACCCACTAGACTCTAACCCATGATACCCACTAGACTCTAACCCATGATACCCACTAGACTCTAACCCATGATACCCACTAGACTCTAACCCTGGATACCCACTAGACACCAACCCTGGATACCCACTAGACACCAACCCTGGATACCCACTAGACACCAACCCTGGATACCCACTAGACACCAACCCTGGATACCCACTAGACTCTAACCCTGGATACCCACTAGACTCTAACCCTGGATACCCACTAGACTCTAACCCTGGATACCAACTAGACTCTAACCCTGGATACCCACTAGACTCTAACCCTGGATACCCACTAGACTCTAACCCTGGATACCCACTAGACTCTAACCCTGGATACCCACTAAACTATAACCCTAACCCTGGATACCCACTAAACTATAACCCTAACCCTGGATACCGACTAGACCCTAACCCTGGATACTCATTACACTCTAACCCTGGATACCCACTAGACTCTAACCCTGGATACCCACTAGACTCTAACCCTGGATACCCACTAAACTATAACCCTAACCCTGGATACCCACTAAACTATAACCCTAACCCTGGATACCCACTAGACCCTAACCCTTGATACCCACTAGACTCTAACCCTGGATACCCACTAGACTCTAACCCTGGATACCCACTAAACTCTAACCCTGGATACCCACTAAACAATAACCCTAACCCTATATACCCACTAAACTCTAACCCTAGATACCCACTAAACTCTAACCCTAGATACCCACTAAACTCTAACCCTAGATACCCACTAAACTCTAACCCTAGATACCCACTAAACTCTAACCCTAGATACCCACTAGACTCTAACCCTGGATACCCACTAGACTCTAACCCTGGATACCCACTAGACTCTAACCCTGGATACCCACTAGACTCTAACCCTAACCCTAGATACCCACTAAACTCTAACCCTAACCCTAGATACCCACTAACCCTAACCCTGGATACCCACTAAACAATAACCCTAACCCTAGATACCCACTAAACTCTAACCCTAGATACCCACTAAACTCTAACCCTAGATACCCACTAAACTCTAACCCTAGATACCCACTAAACTCTAACCCTAGATACCCACTAAACTCTAACCCTAGATACCCACTAAACTCTAACCCTAGATACCCACTAAACTCTAACCCTAGATACCCACTAAACTCTAACCCGAGATACCCACTAAACTCTAACCCTAGATACCCACTAAACTCTAACCCTAGATACCCACTAAACTCTAACCCATGATACCCACTAGACTCTAACCCTGGATACCCACTAGACTCTAACAATGGATACCCACTAAACTATAACCCTAACACTGGATACCCACTAGACTCTAACCCTGGATACCCACTAAACTATAACCCTAACCCTGGATACCCACTAGACCCTAACCCTGGATACTCATTACACTCTAACCCTGGATACCCACTAAACTCTAACCCTGGATACCCACTAGACTCTAACCCTGGATACCCACTAGACTCTAACCCTAACCCTAGATACCCACTAAACTCTAACCCTAACCCTAGATACCCACTAACCCTAACCCTGGATACCCACTAAACAATAACCCTAACCCTAGATACCCACTAAACTCTAACCCTAGATACCCACTAAACTCTAACCCTAGATACCCACTAAACTCTAACCCTAGATACCCACTAAACTCTAACCCTAGATACCCACTAAACTCTAACCCTAGATACCCACTAAACTCTAACCCTAGATACCCACTAAACTCTAACCCTAGATACCCACTAAACTCTAACCCGAGATACCCACTAAACTCTAACCCTAGATACCCACTAAACTCTAACCCTAGATACCCACTAAACTCTAACCCTAGATACCCACTAAACTCTAACCCATGATACCCACTAGACTCTAACCCTGGATACCCACTAGACTCTAACAATGGATACCCACTAAACTATAACCCTAACACTGGATACCCACTAGACTCTAACCCTGGATACCCACTAAACTATAACCCTAACCCTGGATACCCACTAGACCCTAACCCTGGATACTCATTACACTCTAACCCTGGATACCCACTAAACTCTAACCCTGGATACCCACTAAACTCTAACCCTGGATACCCACTAAACTCTAACCCTAGATACCCACTAAACTCTAACCCTAACCCTGGATACCCACTAGACTCTAACCCTGGATACCCACTAGACTTTAACCCTGGATACCCACTAAACTCTAACCCTAAATACTCACTAAACTCTAACCCTAACCCTAGATACCCACTAAACTCTAACCCTGGATACCCACTAAACTCTAACCCTGGATACCCACTAAACTCTAACCCTGGATACCCACTAAACTCTAACCCTGGATACCCACTAGACTCTAACCCTGGATACCCACTAGACTCTAACCCTGGATACCCACTAGACTCTAACCCTGGATACCCACTAGACTCGAACCCTGGATACCCACTAGACCCTAACCCTAGATACCCACTAAACCCTAACCCTAGATACCCACTAAACTCTAACCCTAACCCTGGGTACCCACTAAACTCTAACCCTAACCCTAGATACCCACTAAACTCTAACCCTGGATACCCACTAAACTCTAACCCTGGATACCCACTAAACCAGAGCCCTGGATACCCACTAGACTCTAGCCCTGGATACCCACTAGACTCTAGCCCTGGATACCCACTAGACTCTAACCCTGCATACCCACTAGACTCTAACCCTGGATACCCACTAGACTCTAACCCTGGATACCCACTAGACTCTAACCCTGGATACCCACTAGACTCTAACCCTGGATACCCACTAGACTCTAACCCTGGATACCCACTAGACTCTAACCCTGGATACCCACTAGACTCTAACCCTGGATACCCACTAGACTCTAACCCTGGATACCCACTAGACTCTAACCCTGGATACCCACTAGACTCTAACCCTGGATACCCACTAGACTCTAACCCTGGATACCCACTAGACTCTAACCCTGGATACCCACTAGACTCTAACCCTGGATACCCACTAGACTCTAACCCTGGATACCCACTAGACTCTAACCCTGGATACCCACTAGACTCTAACCCTGGATACCCACTAGACTCTAACCCTGGATACCCACTAGACTCTAACCCTGGATACCCACTAGACTCTAACCCTGGATACCCACTAGACTCTAACCCTGGATACCCACTAGACTCTAACCCTGGATACCCACTAGACTCTAACCCTGGATACCCACTAGACTCTAACCCTGGATACCCACTAGACCCTAACCCTGGATACCCACTAGACAATAACCCTAACCCTGGATACCCACTAGACAATAACCCTAACCCTGGATACCCACTAGACTCTAACCCTGGATACCCACTAAACTATAACCCTAACCCTGGATACCCACTAGACTCTAACCCTGGATACCCACTAAACTCTAACCCTGGATGCCCACTAAACTCTAACCCTAGATACCCACTAAACTCTAACCCTAGATACCCACTAAACTCTAACCCTAGATACCCACTAAACTCTAACCCTAGATACCCACTAAACTCTAACCCTAGATACCCACTAAACTCTAACCCTAGATACCCACTAAACTCTAACCCTGGATACTCACTAAACTCTAACCCTGGATACCCACTAGACTATAACCCTAACCCTGGATACCCACTAAACTCTAACCCTGGATACCCACTAGACTATAACCCTAGATACCCACTAAACTCTAACCCTAACCCTAGATACCCACTAAATTCTAACCCTAACCCTAGATACCCAATAAATTCTAACCCTAGATACCCACTAAACTCTAACCCTGGATACCCACTAGACTCTAACCCTAACTCTGGATACCCACTAGACTCTAACCCTAACCCTGGATACCCACTAAACTCTAGCCCTAACCCTGGATACCCACTAAACTCTAGCCCTGGAAACCCACTAAACTCTAACCCTGGAAACCCACTAAACTCTAACCCTGGAAACCCACTAAACTCTAACCCTGGAAACCCACTAAACTCTAACCCTGGAAACCCACTAAACTCTAACCCTGGAAACCCACTAAACTCTAACCCTGGAAACCCACTAAACTGTAACCCTAACCCTGGAAACCCACTAGACTATAACCCTAGATACCCACTAAACTCTAACCCATGATACCACTAAACTCTAACCCATGATACCCACTAGACTCTAACCCATGATACCCACTAGACTCTAACCCATGATACCCACTAGACTCTAACCCTGGATACCCACTAGACACTAACCCTGGATACCCACTAGACACCAACCCTGGATACCCACTAGACACCAACCCTGGATACCCACTAGACTCTAACCCTGGATACCCACTAGACTCTAACCCTGGATACCCACTAGACTCTAACCCTGGATACCCACTAGACTCTAACCCTGGATACCCACTAGACTCTAACCCTGGATACCCACTAGACTCTAACCCTGGATACCCACTAGACTCTAACCCTGGATACCCACTAGACTCTAACCCTGGATACCCACTAGACTCTAACCCTGGATACCCACTAGACTCTAACCCTGGATACCCACTAGACTCTAACCCTGGATACCCACTAGACTCTAACCCTGGATACCCACTAGACTCTAACCCTGGATACCCACTAGACACTAACCCTGGATACCCACTAGACTCTAACCCTGGATACCCACTAAACTATAACCCTAACCCTGGATACCCACTAAACTATAACCCTAACCCTGGATACCGACTAGACCCTAACCCTGGATACTCATTACACTCTAACCCTGGATACCCACTAGACTCTAACCCTGGATACCCACTAGACTCTAACCCTGGATACCCACTAAACTATAACCCTAACCCTGGATACCCACTAGACCCTAACCCTGGATACTCATTACACTCTAACCCTGGATACCCACTAGACTCTAACCCTGGATACCCACTAGACCCTAACCCTGGATACACACTAGACTCTAACCCTGGATACCCACTAGACTCTAACCCTGGATACCCACTAAACTCTAACCCTGGATACCCACTAAACAATAACCCTAACCCTAGATACCCACTAAACTCTAACCCTAGATACCCACTAAACTCTAACCCTAGATACCCACTAAACTCTAACCCTAGATACCCACTAAACTCTAACCCTAGATACCCACTAAACTCTAACCCTAGATACCCACTAAACTCTAACCCTAGATACCCACTAAACTCTAACCCTAGATACCCACTAGACTCTAACCCTGGATACCCACTAGACTCTAACCCTGGATACCCACTAGACTCTAACCCTAACCCTAGATACCCACTAAACTCTAACCCTAACCCTAGATACCCACTAACCCTAACCCTGGATACCCACTAAACAATAACCCTAACCCTAGATACCCACTAAACTCTAACCCTAGATACCCACTAAACTCTAACCCTAGATACCCACTAAACTCTAACCCTAGATACCCACTAAACTCTAACCCTAGATACCCACTAAACTCTAACCCTAGATACCCACTAAACTCTAACCCTAGATACCCACTAAACTCTAACCCGAGATACCCACTAAACCCTAACCCTGGATACCCACTAGACTCTAACCCTGGATACCCACTAAACTATAACCCTAACACTGGATACCCACTAGACTCTAACCCTGGATACCCACTAAACTATAACCCTAACACTGGATACCCACTAAACTCTAACCCTGGATACCCACTAGACTCTAACCCTAACCCTAGATACCCACTAAACTCTAACCCTAACCCTGGATACCCACTAGACCCTAACCCTGGATACTCATTACACTCTAACCCTGGATACCCACTAAACTCTAACCCTGGATACCCACTAGACTCTAACCCTGGATACCCACTAGACACCAACCCTGGATACCCACTAGACACCAACCCTGGATACCCACTAAACTCTAACCCTGGATACCCACTAAACAATAACCCTAACCCTAGATACCCACTAAACTCTAACCCTAGATACCCACTAAACTCTAACCCTAGATACCCACTAAACTCTAACCCTAGATACCCACTAAACTCTAACCCTAGATACCCACTAAACTCTAACCCTAGATACCCACTAAACTCTAACCCTAGATACCCACTAAACTCTAACCCTAGATACCCACTAAACTCTAACCCTAGATACCCACTAAACTCTAACCCGAGATACCCACTAAACCCTAACCCTGGATACCCACTAGACTCTAACCCTGGATACCCACTAAACTATAACCCTAACACTGGATACCCACTAGACTCTAACCCTGGATACCCACTAAACTATAACCCTAACACTGGATACCCACTAAACTCTAACCCTGGATACCCACTAGACTCTAACCCTAACCCTAGATACCCACTAAACTCTAACCCTAACCCTGGATACCCACTAGACCCTAACCCTGGATACTCATTACACTCTAACCCTGGATACCCACTAAACTCTAACCCTGGATACCCACTAGACTCTAACCCTGGATACCCACTAGACACCAACCCTGGATACCCACTAAACTCTAACCCTGGATACCCACTAAACTCTAATCTAACCCTGGATACCCACTAAACTCTAACCCTAACCCTAGATACCCACTAAACTCTAACCCTAACCCTGGATACCCACTAGACTCTAACCCTGGATACCCACTAAACTATAACCCTAACCCTGGATACCCACTAAACTATAACCCTAACCCTGGATACCCACTAGACCCTAACCCTGGATACTCATTACACTCTAACCCTAGATACCCACTAGACTCTAACCCTGGATACCCACTAGACTCTAACCCTGGATACCCACTAAACCCGAGCCCTGGATACCCACTAGACTCTAATCTAACCCTGGATACCCACTAAACTCTAACCCTGGATACCCACTAAACTCTAATCTAACCCTGGATACCCACTAAACTCTAACCCTAACCCTAGATACCCACTAAACTCTAACCCTAACCCTGGATACCCACTAGACTCTAACCCTGGATACCCACTAGACTTTAACCCTGGATACCCACTAAACTCTAACCCTAAATACTCACTAAACTCTAACCCTAACCCTAGATACCCACTAAACTCTAACCCTGGATACCCACTAAACTCTAACCCTGGATACCCACTAAACCCGAGCCCTGGATACCCACTAGACTCTAGCCCTGGATACCCACTAGACTCTAACCCTGGATACCCACTAGACTCTAACCCTGGATACCCACTAGACAATAACCCTAACCCTGGATACCCACTAGACAATAACCCTAACCCTGGATACCCACTAGACTCTAACCCTGGATACCCACTAAACTATAACCCTAACCCTGGATACCCACTAGACTCTAACCCTGGATACCCAATAAACTCTAACCCTGGATACCCACTAAACTCTAACCCTAGATACCCACTAAACTCTAACCCTAGATACCCACTAAACTCTAACCCTAGATACCCACTAAACTCTAACCCTGGATACCCACTAAATTCTAACCCTGGATACCCACTAAACTCTAACCCTGGATACTCACTAAACTCTAACCCTGGATACCCACTAGACTATAACCCTAGATACCCACTAAATTCTAACCCTAACCCTAGATACCCACTAAATTCTAACCCTAGATACCCACTAAACTCTAACCCTGGATACCCACTAGACTCTAACCCTAACTCTGGATACCCACTAGACTCTAACCCTAACCCTGGATACCCACTAAACTCTAGCCCTAACCCTGGATACCCACTAAACTCTAGCCCTGGAAACCCACTAAACTCTAACCCTGGAAACCCACTAAACTCGAACCCTGGAAACCCACTAAACTCTAACCCTGGAAACCCACTAAACTCTAACCCTGGAAACCCACTAAACTCTAACCCTGGAAACCCACTAAACTGTAACCCTAACCCTGGAAACCCACTAGACTATAACCCTAACCCTGGAAACCCACTAAACTCTAACCCTGGAAACCCACTAAACTCTAACCCTAGATACCCAGTAAACTCTAACCCTAGATACCCACTAGACTCTAACCCTGGATACCCACTAGACTCTAACCCTGGAAACCCACTAAACTCTAACCCTGGAAACCCACTAAACTCTAACCCTGGATACCCACTAAACTCTAACCCTGGAAACCCACTAAACTCTAACCCTGGAAACCCACTAAACTCTAACCCTGGAAACCCACTAAACTCTAACCCTGGAAACCCACTAAACTCTAACCCTGGAAACCCACTAAACTCTAACCCTGGAAACCCACTAAACTCTAACCCTGGAAACCCACTAAACTGTAACCCTAACCCTGGAAACCCACTAAACTCTAACCCTGGAAACCCACTAAACTCTAACCCTGGAAACCCACTAAACTCTAACCCTGGAAACCCACTAAACTCTAACCCTAGATACCCAGTAAACTCTAACCCTAGATACCCACTAGACTCTAACCCTGGATACCCACTAAACTCTAACCCTGGAAACCCACTAAACTCTAACCCTGGAAACCCACTAAACTCTAACCCTGGATACCCACTAAACTCTAACCCTGGAAACCCACTAAACTCTAACCCTGGAAACCCACTAAACTCTAACCCTGGAAACCCACTAAACTCTAACCCTGGAAACCCACTAAACTCTAACCCTGGAAACCCACTAAACTCTAACCCTGGATACCCACTAAACTCTAACCCTGGAAACCCACTAAACTCTAACCCTGGAAACCCACTAAACTCTAACCCTGGAAACCCACTAAACTCTAACCCTGGAAACCCACTAAACCCTAACCCTGGAAACCCACTAGACTATAACCCAAACCCTGGAAACCCACTAGACTATAACCCTAACCCTGGAAACCCACTAGACTATAACCCTAACCCTGGAAACCCACTAGACTATAACCCTAACCCTGGAAACCCACTAGACTATAACCCTAACCCTGGAAACCCACTAGACTATAACTCTAACCCTGGAAACCCACTAGACTATAACTCTAACCCTGGAAACCCACTAGACTATAACCCTAACCCTGGAAACCCACTAGACTATAACCCTGGAAACCCACTAGACTATAACCCTGGATACCCACTAAACTCTAACCCTGGATACCCACTAAACTCTAACCCTGGATACCCACTAAACTCTAACCCTGGATACCCACTAGACTCTAACCCTGGATACCCACTAAACTCTAACCCTGGAAACCCACTAAACTCTAACCCTGGAAACCCACTAAACTCTAACCCTGGAAACCCACTAAACTCTAACCCTGGATACCCACTAAACTCTAACCCTGGATACCCACTAAACTCTAACCCTGGATACCCACTAGACTATAACCCTAACCCTGGATACCCACTAGACTATAACCCTAACCCTGGAAACCCACTAGACTATAACCCTAACCCTGGAAACCCACTAGACTATAACCCTGGAAACCCACTAAACTCTAACCCTGGAAACCCACTAAACTCTAACCCTGGAAACCCACTAAACTCTAACCCTGGAAACCCACTAAACTCTAACCCTGGAAACCCACTAAACTCTAACCCTGGAAACCCACTAAACTCTAACCCTGGAAACCCACTAGACTATAACCCTGGAAACCCACTAAACTCTAACCCTGGAAACCCACTAGACTATAACCCTAACCCTGGAAACCCACTAGACTATAACCCTGGATACCCACTAATCTCTAACCCTGGATACCCACTAAACTCTAACCCTGGATACCCACTAAACTCTAACCCTGGATACCCACTAAACTCTAACCCTGGATACCCACTAAACTCTAACCCTAGATACCCACTAGACTCGAACCCTGGATACCCACTAGACTCGAACCCGGGGTACCCACTAGACTCGAACCCGGGGTACCCACTAGACTCGAACCCGGGGTACCCACTAAACTCGAACCCGGGGTACCCACCCGAACCCGGGGTACCCACCCGAACCCGGGGTACCCACCTCGTGAAGAGCCGGCGGTGGTAGCGTCCAGGGGCTCTGAAGAGAAGGCTGTCTGGCTGGGTAGACTATTCCTGGATCTGGTTACTGACTCCAGCTGTGAGGCCCTGCCCAATAGGGACGCAGCGTCCAGGACCTCCCCCTCTTTGGCTTCCAGGTCAGATTTGGAGGTGGTGAGGGGTCGGAGCCCGGCGGCGGGGGCCCCCAGGCGGTGGGGCTCGTTAAGGCAGGCGGACGCCGCCGTGCCGCTGTCCAGGCTCAGCACCCGGGCGTGGGTTTTGGCGCTGCCCGTGCTGGGTGTCCGACCAGAGGTGCGGCGCTTGCCTCTTCCCCCGACCCTCCCTCCTCCCGCCTCATATCCGACCTGGGCTTTCTGTGAAGAGGAGGAGGTGGAGGCTGTGGTGGTGGCGGCTGTGTGGGAGTGGCTGTGGGAGTGGGCGTGGCTGTGGGAGGGGCTGTGCTTGACTTTCAGGGCGCGGTAGCGTCCCTCGGGGGAGTGGCAGGAGTGGGAGGTGGTGGAGGAGGAGGAGTCAGTGCTGAAGTGATGTGATTGGGTGGACTGAAGGCTGGAGGCACAGCTAAGGTCACTGGCTTCACTCCATTCCTCATCCCCACCCCCACCAGCGAACACAGCACTGCGCGGCTTGGCCATGCCACGCAACGACATATAGTCCCTGTGGCGGCTGGCATCGAAGCTGCTCGCCCGTTTCTTACCGGTCCGACGGCGCCCGCTGTTGCGCCCGGCGCCCGAGGAGGAAGAAGTTCGTTGGACGAGGTTGGCGGACTTTACGTCCTCTTTGTCTCCTCTCCCCCTGTCCTGTTCCCTGCAGGCTGAGCCATCTGCACTGGTCCTCATGCTACTGCTGTAGGAGGAGCCTGCTGGAGGCTCCTGGGCCGAGGCTGGGGGGTTAGGGTTGGTGATCGAGGGGGACGTGGCGGAGGAGGAGGAGGGCTGTTTGGCGATCAGCTCGTTGGCATGGGGGTTCTTATTAGCCTCCCTGGAAGGCAGGCTGTTCAGTCCTCTTGAGATGCTAGAACCAAGGCTGGACCCCAGAGTAGAAGTCCTGCCCTCCCCTGTTGAGGTGGGCCCAGGCCCAGTAGCAGCAGCCTCCCCACCTCCCCTCTCCCTCCCTGTCCCACGCTGCTCATCCCCTGACAGGGACAGTAAACTCTCCACGTGCGTGGAGCTGGTCTGCTCGCTGTGGAAGCTGCTGACAGTGCTGTTGGTGTCTCTGTCCGTACCGCTGCAGTAACTCTCTGTAGAGCCGCTGCTACGTGTGCTCAGGCTGCGGAGGCTGTCTGCACTGACCTTCCCCCCACCACCACCACCCTGGTCGGCCTGGTACAAACCTGACCCCCCCTCCCCTGCCAGCCCTAGCCTGCAGGAGTCCTGCTGGTGTCTGTAGCAGGCTGTGGAGCAGCCAGAAGTGGAGGCCTGGTCCGGATGCTGGCAGAGCCTATCAGCCGCAGCACCCTCCCTATTCCCCTGGCCCTGTCCTCCAGCTTCAGCCCCTGTCCGGCGGGGTCTGGCAGCTTCCAGCTCACACACCGGGTCCAGGCCCCCTCTCCAAGGAGGGGGGTAGAGGCTGAAGTCAGCTGAGGGCAGGGAGGGGTCAGGGAAAGCTGATCCGGCAGAGCTGGAGGTGCGGGGTAGACCCCGGGTACGAGGCTCCTTCCTGAAGGACTGGGAGTGTAACCCGGGGGCGTGGGCCGACACCTCTGTGTTGCAAGAGGACACTGATTGGCTGAAGGGGTGGGAGGCGGAGCCACAATGGTTGGTGGGGTCGCAGGAGAGCTCGGAGGGGCCAAGGGAGGTGGAGGGCTGCATGGAGGCGAAGGAGTGGCTGGAGACAAGGCAGTAAATCTTTGGGTCAGACAACATGTCTGGAGGGGAGGAAAGGAGATCAATTAGTGAAGGTCTGTTCTCAGGTCTGTTCTCAGGTCTGTTCTCAGGTCTGTTCTCAGGTCTGTTCTATGTGATAATTAGTGAAGACCTGTTCTCAGATCTGTTCTATGTGTTTGAGCAGATACACATTGTAGAGCAGCGTTTAACCCTTCATCTTCTTCACTGATCTTGGTTAATTTTGAGTTAAAACATAAGCATCTGACTATATTTGCTGCTTGTTCTAGACATTGTGTGCAGGCTAAGGTATCAGGCCTGTCCCCCCTCTTCTCTCCCTTATCATGATTGTAGCTGCAGCGCTGAGCATGACTCAAACTGATGTCATCTGAGGGCTCCCCTGCCCCTGGAGTCAAAACAGAGAGAGGAGACAGAGGGAAGGAGAGAGGAGACAGAGGGACGGAGAGAGGGGACGGGGCGGAGAAAGGGACGGACAGAGGAGACAGAGACAGGAGACAGAGACAGAAAGAGGAGACAGACGGAAAGAGGAGGACGGAGAGAGAGGAGACAGACGGAAAGAGGAGGACGGAGAGAGAGGAGACAGACGGAAAGAGGAGGACGGAGAGAGAGGAGACAGACGGAAAGAGGAGGACGGAGAGAGAGGAGACAGACGGAAAGAGGAGGACGGAGAGAGAGGAGACAGACGGAAAGAGGAGGACGGAGAGAGAGGAGACAGACGGAAAGAGGAGGACGGAGAGAGAGGAGAGAGACGGAAAGAGGAGGACGGAGAGAGAGGAGACAGACAGAAAGAGGAGGACGGAGAGAGAGGACAGAGGGACGGAGAGAGGAGGACGGAGAGAGGAGGACAGAGGGACGGAGAGAGGAGGACGGAGAGAGGAGGAAGGAGGGACGGAGAGAGGAGAGGTGCAGTGGAATCTGTTGTTTTATAGGGTCAGCCAAAATAGTACGCGCCCCTGGAGCAAATAAGGGTTGAGTGCCTTGCTCAAGGGCACAGACGTTTCACCTTCTCGGCTCGGGGATTCGAACCAGCAACCTTTCAGTTACTGGTCCAACGCTCTAACCGCTAGGCTACCTGCCTCCCTGTACGTCCTATATAAAAAGACAGTAAAGACAAAGCTTGAGAGTCAAAAAAGACAATTGAACTCATAGTGTAAAAGTGTGTTTTAAGAGCATCTCTATCTAACTCTATTGGCCTGTCCTAGTACAGCAGTCTGTGGAGATGAGATACCCTGCCACGTGTTAACACGTGAACCATGTTTAAAAACAGAGCTCTCGTTTGTTTTCAAGTGTTGAGGAAAGTCTCTCTCCTGAGGAAAAACTGTCCAAAAATACGAGTCCAAGAAAACATTAACTAACACAACAGATACGATAACAACACGATTTCACAAGAGCTCTTTCTCAAAATGACCAGAGGATTTTCACTCTGTTGTTGCCCTGAGTGAGGCCAAGATTCAGTTCAACACAGATTTAAAAAAAAAAAAAATCGCACACATTCATGTTAGATGTTGTTTATTTGCTTGGGTTTGAATCCCGACCTAAGTCAGACTCTGTAATGGACAGTGTTAACTTGGGTTTGAATCCAGACCTAAGTCAGACTCTGTAATGGACAGTGTTAACTTGGGTTTGAATCCAGACCTAAGTCAGACTCTGTAATGGACAGTGTTAACTTGGGTTTGAATCCAGACCTAAGTCAGACTCTGTAATGGACAGTGTTAACTTGGGTTTGAATCCAGACCTAAGTCAGACTCTGTAATGGACAGTGTTAACTTGGGTTTGAATCCCGACCTAAGTCAGACTCTGTAATGGACAGTGTTAACTTGGGTTTGAATCCAGACCTAAGTCAGACTCTGTAATGGACAGTGTTAACTTGGGTTTGAATCCCGACCTAAGTCAGACTGTGTGATGGACAGTGTAAGCTGAGGCTAGGAGGGAGGGAGAATAAACCGCTCAGCCCCTGGGCTGTGTACCAAATGGAACACTATTCCATATAGAGTACACTGCTTTTGACCTTGAGGCCTGCAGGTAGTTCACTTTATAGGGAGCCATTTGGGACAGAGCCCTGGTCAAACTTCAGTTCTGGCCTCTTCTCTTTCCGCCATCCAATCAGAGATGAGACAGCTAGCTAATTAGAATGATGTTGAGTGGACATGTTGAATAATTCAAACAATGCAGTCACTCTGGCTGACACACAATGGATCCAGAGTCGCATCACTCCGACACTCCACCCAATGGACCCGGACTGCAACTGGAAATAAAGAGGGTTCATTTATCTAGAAAGCCCTCTCTGTCTTTCAACAGACCACACCAGTGACTGACTAGTTGGCTGGCTGGCTGACAAACCATACAACTCTACAGGAGGACAAACCATACAACTCTACAGGAGGACAAACCATACAACTCTACAGGAGGACAAACCATACAACTCTACAGGAGGACAAACCATACAACTCTACAGGACAAACCATACAACTCTACAGGACAAACCATACAACTCTACAGAGGACAAACCATACAACTCTACAGAGGACAAACCATACAACTCTACAGAGGACAAACCATACAACTCTACAGAGGACAAACCATACAACTCTACAGAGGACAAACCATACAACTCTACAGAGGACAAACCATACAACTCTACAGAGGACAAACCATACAACTCTACAGAGGACAAACCATACAACTCTACAGAGGACAAACCATACAACTCTACAGGAGGACAAACCATACAACTCTACAGGAGGACAAACCATACAACTCTACAGGAGGACAAACCATACAACTCTACAGGAGGACAAACCATACAACTCTACAGGAGGACAAACCATACAACTCTACAGAGGACAAACCATACAACTCTACAGAGGACAAACCATACAACTCTACAGAGGACAAACCATACAACTCTACAGAGGACAAACCATACAACTCTACAGGAGGACAAACCATACAACTCTACAGGAGGACAAACCATACAACTCTACAGGAGGACAAACCATACAACTCTACAGGAGGACAAACCATACAACTCTACAGGAGGACAAACCATACAACTCTACAGGAGGACAAACCATACAACTCTACAGGAGGACAAACCATACAACTCTACAGGAGGACAAACCATACAACTCTACAGGAGGACAAACCATACAACTCTACAGGACAAACCATACAACTCTACAGAGGACAAACCATACAACTCTACAGAGGACAAACCATACAACTCTACAGAGGACAAACCATACAACTCTACAGGACAAACCATACAACTCTACAGAGGACAAACCATACAACTCTACAGGAGGACAAACCATACAACTCTACAGGAGGACAAACCATACAACTCTACAGAGGACAAACCATACAACTCTACAGAGGACAAACCATACAACTCTACAGAGGACAAACCATACAACTCTACAGAGGACAAACCATACAACTCTACAGAGGACAAACCATACAACTCTACAGAGGACAAACCATACAACTCTACAGGAGGACAAACCATACAACTCTACAGGAGGACAAACCATACAACTCTACAGGAGGACAAACCATACAACTCTACAGGAGGACAAACCATACAACTCTACAGGAGGACAAACCATACAACTCTACAGGACAAACCATACAACTCTACAGAGGACAAACCATACAACTCTACAGAGGACAAACCATACAACTCTACAGGAGGACAAACCATACAACTCTACAGGAGGACAAACCATACAACTCTACAGGAGGACAAACCATACAACTCTACAGGACAAACCATACAACTCTACAGGACAAACCATACAACTCTACAGGACAAACCATACAACTCTACAGGACAAACCATACAACTCTACATAAGGACAAACCATACAACTCTACAGAGGACAAACCATACAACTCTACAGGACAAACCATACAACTCTACAGGACAAACCATACAACTCTACAGGACAAACCATACAACTCTACAGAGGACAAACCATACAACTCTACAGAGGACAAACCATACAACTCTACAGAGGACAAACCATACAACTCTACAGAGGACAAACCATACAACTCTACAGAGGACAAACCATACAACTCTACAGGACAAACCATACAACTCTACAGGACAAACCATACAACTCTACAGGACAAACCATACAACTCTACAGGACAAACCATACAACTCTACAGGACAAACCATACAACTCTACAGGACAAACCATACAACTCTCGTTTTTCACCCTATTTTTTTCGTACCCATGCGTGTCATGACTTGCAGAAAACCCCAACTGAAGAAGGCTGAGATTAGTTTGGACGCCTTTCAAATGCTCTTCTCGTAATATCAGGTAAATACATTGCACAACAAGCTGTCGCCTCACACACTCGTTGGAACCAATCAGGTGTACTAGGATGAGGACGAGAGCGGCGGTAGCTGTTACCTTTGGCTGTAGTGGTTCCTCCATGACCGTTGGTGGACGCAATCTGAACGAACGGAAAAGGTGGGAGGACAGCTACTTAGACATAACAAGAGACATGACATAAAACAATACCTTCCTAGATCAGTCAAGTTTTCAACATGTCAAAAAAATAACCTACAGTATTGGATTTACTTGACAACTTAAAAATGTTGAAAAATATAACATCTTAGGAGGACCACAATGGAAATAAGGCTGTGGGCTCCATCCAGTCCATCTCACCTGGTGACTGGAGTCCATCCAGTCCATCTCACCTGGTGACTGGAGTCCATCCCAACATTCTGTCTCACCTGGTGACTGGAGTCCATCCCAACATTCTGTCTCACCTGGTGACTGGAGTCCATCCCAACATTCTGTCTCACCTGGTGACTGGAGTCCATCCAGTCCATCTCACCTGGTGACTGGAGTCCATCCCAACATTCTGTCTCACCTGGTGACTGGAGTCCATCCAGTCCATCTCACCTGGTGACTGGAGTCCATCCAGTCCATCTCACCTGGTGACTGGAGTCCATCCAGTCCATCTCACCTGGTGACTGGAGTCCATCCAGTCCATCTCACCTGGTGACTGGAGTCCATCCCTGTATAAGAGTTTCTGGAGCTGCAGTCTACAGGTGGAGTCTCCTCTCGAATGAAGTCTGCCATCTCTAGACCCCCACCAGGGTCCCTACACACACACACACACACACGTTTCCATTAGGAAAACGCAGTAATGGCCATTTGACCAGAAGCATTTTAATGAACGGGATATTTGATACATTGACTCATGTGAATTGAGTGTGTAACCTGATCAGAGTGCTCAGAATGAGATGGTCATTCATCTTAACACAACATGCATCTCCAGGATTCCACAGAGTGACGTCCTTCTTACCGAATTCTGATGTGCACTTTGAAGACGTTAAAGAGTAACTGTCCAACATTGACTTTCCCCTCAGCCAACAAGACCAGTAACAACCAGCGACATCACTAGCCTGTGTCAACCTACTGTTGTTCCCCTAGTAGAAACGTTGACCTATTCTATTGGTCAGCTTGTCGAGAAAGAAATAGATTATTCCAAACAGACTCTAAAAAAAAGTTGTGGGAAGATAAATCCCATATTCATACAACCAGTAGGCACGCCTAGCCTACACCAAAACAAAACCTGTTAAAAAACAATGAGGCTGATCCAACAGATCAGAATGTTAAGCTTAAAAACTATTATTTATTTATATTTATATTTATAAGCACAGCAATGTACACCAGGCAGTAAAAGATACACCCTAATGTTTGTTCCACAATGCAATTAGTGGTAAAACACTGTGCACGAAAGAGCACTGTACATGCGAGCGGTTTCACGTGACAAGAAAGAAGGGAGATCTAAAGATGCAACAACTATCACGGGTTGCTAATATGACTAGGATTGAAGTTTGGCTACTGGACAAAGAAAGAAAGAAAGTTGTCTTGAAAACCAAATGAACCTCCAACTGCTCTAAATGCTAGTAAAACTAAATGCATGCTCTTCAACCGATCGCTGCCCGCACCTGCCCGCCCATCCAGCATCACTACTCTGGACGGTTCTGACTTAGAATATGTGGACAAGTACAAATACCTAGGTGTCTGGTTAGACTGTAAACTCTCCTTCCAGACTCACATTAAGCATCTCCAATCCAAAATTACATCTAGAATTGGCTTTCTATTTCGCAACAAAGCCTCCTTCACTCATGCTGCCAAACATACCCTCGTAAGACTGACTATCCTACCGATCCTTGACTTCGGCGATGTCATTTACAAAATAGCCTCCAATACCCTACTCAACAAATTGGATGCAGTCTATCACAGTGCCATCCGTTTTGTCACCAAAGCCCCATATACTACCCACCACTGCGACCTGTACGCTCTCGTTGGCTGGCCCTCGCTTCATATTCGGCGCCATACCCACTGGCTCCAGGTCATCTACAAGTCTCTGCTAGGTAAAGCTCCGCCTTATCTCAGCTCACTGGTCACCATAGCAGCACCCACCTGTAGCACGCACTCCTGCAGGTATATTTCACTGGTCACCCCCAAAGCCAATTCCTCCTTTGGCCGCCTTTCCTTCCAGTTCTCTGCTGCCAATGACTTGAACGAACTGCAAAAATCACTGAAGCTGGAGACTCATATCTCCCTCACTAACTTTAAGCATCAGCTGTCAGAGCAGCTCACAGATCACTGCACCTGTACATAGCCCATCTGTAAATAGCCCATCCAACTACCTCATCCCCACACTTATTTATCTTGCTCCTTTGCACCCCAGTATCTCTACTTGCACACTCATCTTCTGCACATCTATCACTCCAGTGTTTAATTGCTATATTGTAATTATTTCGCCACTATGGCCTATTTATTGCCTTACCTCTCTTATCCTACCTCATTTGCTCACACTGTATATAGACTTTTTCTATTGTGTTATTGACTATGTTTGTTTATTCCATGTGTAACTCTGTGTTGTTGTATGTGTCGCGCTGCTTTGCTTTATCTTGGCCAGGTCGCAGTTGTAAATGAGAACTTGTTCTCAACTGGCCTACCTGGTTAAATAACGGTGAAAAATTAAAAAAAAAAAAAAAAAAAATATATATATATATATATATATATATATATATATATATATATATATATATATGCTACTGGGTTTCAATTGCATATTTAAGTCTTCATAAAATAATTTTTGCTAGGCTACTTTGATGCAAGGTAGGACATCCCCTTATAATATGAAATAAAACGTTCAGGTTTCAAACAAATAAGTGTACGTTTTCAAAATGCATACTGCCTCCAGCTCGTCGCAAAGTGGTGAGTGACACACTGAAGCCTGCCTACACTAACACTTGCAATTTCAACAGTAAAACACTGTAGAATGCACAGTAAAATACAGTACATGTGTTTTATAGCATTGATACTGCCGATTGCACTGCATTGTGGGTATAAAGCTGAAAAATACTGTTATTAACTGTAATTGGAAGCTTTCTGTAAAAATGGCTCTAATATACTGTATTTCTTTCTTTCTTTTTTTAACCCAGGTAAGTTGACTGAGAACACATCCTCATTTACAGCAACGACCTGGGGAATAGTTACAGGGGAGAGGAGGGGGAAGGAATGAGCCAATTGGAAGTTGGGATGATTAGGTGACCATGATGGTATGAGTGACAGATTGGGAATTTAGCCAGGACACCGGAGTTAACACCCCTACTCTTACAATAAGAACCATGGGATCTTTAGTGACCACAGAGAGTCAGGACGTCTGTTTAACGTCCCATCTGAAAGACTGCACCCTACACAGGGCAATGTCCCCAATCACTGCCCTTTACAGTAATAGCTTATGCCTACTGTAGATTCAAATGATCAGTTCCAGGCGACAATGTTGTCAGTTGAGACACTTGAAGCTCAGACTATTTTAGCAAATAGCAGGCCCACTAACTCAGCTACTGCTGTAGTGGAGGGTAATACACTGACTCAGCTACTGCTGTAGTGGAGGGTAATACACTGCTGTAGTGGAGGGTAATACACTGACTCAGCTACTGCTGTAGTGGAGGGTAATCACGACTCGCACGCCGGGGGGGTCACGCCCTACTGCCGTAGTGGAGGGTAATACACTGACTCAGCTACTGCCGTAGTGGAGGGTAATACACTGACTCAGCTACTGCTGTAGTGGAGGGTAATACACTGACTCAGCTACTGCTGTAGTGGAGGGTAATACACTGACTCAGCTACTGATGTAGTGGAGGGTAATAAACTGCTGTAGTGGAGGGTAATACACAGACTCAGCTACTGCTGTAGTGGAGGGTAATACACAGACTCAGCTACTGCTGTAGTGGAGGGTAATACACTGACTCAGCTACTGCCGTAGTGGAGGGTAATACACTGCTGTAGTGGAGGGTAATACACTGCTGTAGTGGAGGGTAATACACTGCTGTAGTGGAGGGTAATACACTGCTGTAGTGGAGGGTAATACACTGCTGTAGTGGAGGGTAATACACTGCTGTAGTGGAGGGTAATACACTGCTGTAGTGGAGGGTAATACACTGCTGTAGTGGAGGGTAATACACTGCTGTAGTGGAGGGTAATACACTGCTGTAGTGGAGGGTAATACACTGCTGTAGTGGAGGGTAATACACTGACTCAGCTACTGCTGTAGTGGAGGGTAATACACTGCTGTAGTGGAGGGTAATACACTGACTCAGCTACTGATGTAGTGGAGGGTAATACACTGACTCAGCTACTGATGTAGTGGAGGGTAATACACAGACTCAGCTACTGCTGTAGTGGAGGGTAATACACAGACTCAGCTACTGCTGTAGTGGAGGGTAATACACTGCTGTGGTGGAAGGTAATACACTGAGTCAGCTACTGCTGTGGTGGAGGGTAATACACTGCTGTAGTGGAGGGTAATACACTGACACAGCTACTGCTGTAGTGGAGGGTAATACACTGACTCAGCTACTGATGTAGTGGAGGGTAATACACTGCTGTGGTGGAGGGTAATACACTGATGTAGTGGAGGGTAATACGCTGATGTGGTGGAGGGTAATACGCTGATGTGGTGGAGGGTAATACGCTGATGTGGTGGAGGGTAATACGCTGATGTGGTGGAGGGTAATACACTGCTGTAGTGGAGGGTAATACACTGACTCAGCCACTGCTGTAGTGGAGGGTAATACACTGACTCAGCCACTGCTGTAGTGGAGGGTAATACACTGACTCAGCCACTGCTGTAGTGGAGGGTAATACACTGACTCAGCTACTGCTGTAGTGGAGGGTAATACACAGACTCAGCTACTGCTGTAGTGGAGGGTAATACACTGACTCAGCTACTGATGTAGTGGAGGGTAATACACTGACTCAGCTACTGATGTAGTGGAGGGTAATACACTGCTGTGGTGGAGGGTAATACACTGACTCAGCTACTGATGTAGTGGAGGGTAATACACTGCTGTGGTGGAGGGTAATACACTGCTGTGGTGGAGGGTAATACACTGCTGTGGTGGAGGGTAATACACTGCTGTGGTGGAGGGTAATACACTGCTGTAGTGGAGGGTAATACACTGCTGTGGTGGAGGGTAATACACTGCTGTGGTGGAGGGTAATACACTGCTGTGGTGGAGGGTAATACACTGCTGTGGTGGAGGGTAATACACTGCTGTGGTGGAGGGTAATACACTGCTGTGGTGGAGGGTAATACACTGACTAAGCTACTTATGTGGTGGAGGGTAATAAACTGCTGTAGTGTAGGGTAATACACTGACTCAGCTACTGATGCAGTGGAGGGTAATACACTGACTCAGCTACTGCTGTAGTGGAGGGTAATACACTGACTCAGCTACTGATGTGCTGGAGGGTAATACACTGACTCAGCTACTGCTGTAGTAGAGGGTAATACACTGACTCAGCTACTACTGTAGTGGAGGGTAATACACTGACTCAGCTACTGATGTAGTGGAGGGTAATACACTGCTGTGGTGGAGGGTAATACACTGACTCAGCTACTGCTGTAGTGGAGGGTAATACACTGCTGTGGTGGAGGGTAATACACTGACTCAGCCACTGCTGTGGTGGAGGGTAATACACTGACTCAGCTACTGCTGTAGTGGAGGGTAATACACTGACTCAGCCACTGCTGTAGTGGAGGGTAATACACTGCTGTGGTGGAGGGTAATACACTGACTCAGCTACTGCTGTGGTGGAGGGTAATACACTGATGTGGTGGAGGGTAATACACTGACTCAGCTACTGATGTGGTGGAGGGTAATACACTGCTGTGGTGGAGGGTAATACACTGACTCAGCTACTGCTGTAGTGGAGGGTAATACACTCATGTGGTGGAGGGTAATACACTGACTCAGCTACTGATGTGGTGGAGGGTAATACACTGACTCAGCTACTGATGTGGTGGAGGGTAATACACTGACTCAGCTACTGATGTGGTGGAGGGTAATACACTGACTCAGCTACTGCTGTAGTGGAGGGTAATACACTGACTCAGCTACTGATGTAGTGGAGGGTAATACACTGACTCAGCTACTGATGTAGTGGAGGGTAATACACTGCTGTGGTGGAGGGTAATACACTGACTCAGCTACTGCTGTAGTGGAGGGTAATACACTGACTCAGCTACTGCCGTAGTGGAGGGTAATACACTGACTCAGCTACTGCCGTAGTGGAGGGTAATACACTGACTCAGCTACTGCCGTAGTGGAGGGTAATACACTGACTCAGCTACTGCTGTAGTGGAGGGTAATACACTGACTCAGCTACTGATGTAGTGGAGGGTAATAAACTGCTGTAGTGGAGGGTAATACACAGACTCAGCTACTGCTGTAGTGGAGGGTAATACACAGACTCAGCTACTGCTGTAGTGGAGGGTAATACACTGACTCAGCTACTGCTGTAGTGGAGGGTAATACACTGACTCAGCTACTGCCGTAGTGGAGGGTAATACACTGCTGTAGTGGAGGGTAATACACTGCTGTAGTGGAGGGTAATACACTGCTGTAGTGGAGGGTAATACACTGCTGTAGTGGAGGGTAATACACTGCTGTAGTGGAGGGTAATACACTGCTGTAGTGGAGGGTAATACACTGCTGTAGTGGAGGGTAATACACTGCTGTAGTGGAGGGTAATACACTGCTGTAGTGGAGGGTAATACACTGCTGTAGTGGAGGGTAATACACTGCTGTAGTGGAGGGTAATACACTGCTGTAGTGGAGGGTAATACACTGACTCAGCTACTGCTGTAGTGGAGGGTAATACACTGCTGTAGTGGAGGGTAATACACTGACTCAGCTACTGATGTAGTGGAGGGTAATACACTGACTCAGCTACTGATGTAGTGGAGGGTAATACACAGACTCAGCTACTGCTGTAGTGGAGGGTAATACACAGACTCAGCTACTGCTGTAGTGGAGGGTAATACACTGCTGTGGTGGAAGGTAATACACTGAGTCAGCTACTGCTGTGGTGGAGGGTAATACACTGCTGTAGTGGAGGGTAATACACTGACTCAGCTACTGATGTAGTGGAGGGTAATACACTGCTGTGGTGGAGGGTAATACACTGATGTAGTGGAGGGTAATACGCTGATGTGGTGGAGGGTAATACGCTGATGTGGTGGAGGGTAATACGCTGATGTGGTGGAGGGTAATACACTGCTGTAGTGGAGGGTAATACACTGACTCAGCCACTGCTGTAGTGGAGGGTAATACACTGACTCAGCCACTGCTGTAGTGGAGGGTAATACACTGACTCAGCCACTGCTGTAGTGGAGGGTAATACACTGACTCAGCCACTGCTGTAGTGGAGGGTAATACACTGACTCAGCTACTGCTGTAGTGGAGGGTAATACACAGACTCAGCTACTGCTGTAGTGGAGGGTAATACACTGACTCAGCTACTGATGTAGTGGAGGGTAATACACTGACTCAGCTACTGATGTAGTGGAGGGTAATACACTGCTGTGGTGGAGGGTAATACACTGACTCAGCTACTGATGTAGTGGAGGGTAATACACTGCTGTGGTGGAGGGTAATACACTGCTGTGGTGGAGGGTAATACACTGCTGTGGTGGAGGGTAATACACTGCTGTGGTGGAGGGTAATACACTGCTGTAGTGGAGGGTAATACACTGCTGTGGTGGAGGGTAATACACTGCTGTGGTGGAGGGTAATACACTGCTGTGGTGGAGGGTAATACACTGCTGTGGTGGAGGGTAATACACTGCTGTGGTGGAGGGTAATACACTGCTGTGGTGGAGGGTAATACACTGCTGTGGTGGAGGGTAATACACTGACTAAGCTACTTATGTGGTGGAGGGTAATAAACTGCTGTAGTGTAGGGTAATACACTGACTCAGCTACTGATGCAGTGGAGGGTAATACACTGACTCAGCTACTGCTGTAGTGGAGGGTAATACACTGACTCAGCTACTGATGTGCTGGAGGGTAATACACTGACTCAGCTACTGCTGTAGTAGAGGGTAATACACTGACTCAGCTACTACTGTAGTGGAGGGTAATACACTGACTCAGCTACTGATGTAGTGGAGGGTAATACACTGCTGTGGTGGAGGGTAATACACTGACTCAGCTACTGCTGTAGTGGAGGGTAATACACTGCTGTGGTGGAGGGTAATACACTGACTCAGCCACTGCTGTGGTGGAGGGTAATACACTGACTCAGCTACTGCTGTAGTGGAGGGTAATACACTGACTCAGCCACTGCTGTAGTGGAGGGTAATACACTGCTGTGGTGGAGGGTAATACACTGACTCAGCTACTGCTGTGGTGGAGGGTAATACACTGATGTGGTGGAGGGTAATACACTGACTCAGCTACTGATGTGGTGGAGGGTAATACACTGCTGTGGTGGAGGGTAATACACTGACTCAGCTACTGCTGTAGTGGAGGGTAATACACTCATGTGGTGGAGGGTAATACACTGACTCAGCTACTGATGTGGTGGAGGGTAATACACTGACTCAGCTACTGATGTGGTGGAGGGTAATACACTGACTCAGCTACTGATGTGGTGGAGGGTAATACACTGACTCAGCTACTGCTGTAGTGGAGGGTAATACACTGACTCAGCTACTGATGTAGTGGAGGGTAATACACTGACTCAGCTACTGATGTAGTGGAGGGTAATACACTGCTGTGGTGGAGGGTAATACACTGACTCAGCTACTGCTGTAGTGGAGGGTAATACACTGACTCAGCTACTGATGTAGTGGAGGGTAATACACTGCTGTAGTGGAGGGTAATACACTGACTCAGCTACTGCTGTGGTGGAGGGTAATACACTGACTCAGCTACTGATGTAGTGGAGGGTAATACACTGCTGTAGTGGAGGGTAATACACTGACTCAGCTACTGCTGTAGTGGAGGGTAATACACTGACTCAGCTACTGCCGTAGTGGAGGGTAATACACTGACTCAGCTACTGCCGTAGTGGAGGGTAATACACTGACTCAGCTACTGCTGTAGTGGAGGGTAATACACTGACTCAGCTACTGCTGTAGTGGAGGGTAATACACTGACTCAGCTACTGATGTAGTGGAGGGTAATAAACTGCTGTAGTGGAGGGTAATACACTGACTCAGCTACTGCTGTAGTGGAGGGTAATACACTGCTGTGGTGGAGGGTAATACACTGACTCAGCCACTGCTGTGGTGGAGGGTAATACACTGACTCAGCTACTGCTGTAGTGGAGGGTAATACACTGACTCAGCCACTGCTGTAGTGGAGGGTAATACACTGCTGTGGTGGAGGGTAATACACTGACTCAGCTACTGCTGTGGTGGAGGGTAATACACTGATGTGGTGGAGGGTAATACACTGACTCAGCTACTGATGTGGTGGAGGGTAATACACTGCTGTGGTGGAGGGTAATACACTGACTCAGCTACTGCTGTAGTGGAGGGTAATACACTCATGTGGTGGAGGGTAATACACTGACTCAGCTACTGATGTGGTGGAGGGTAATACACTGACTCAGCTACTGATGTGGTGGAGGGTAATACACTGACTCAGCTACTGATGTGGTGGAGGGTAATACACTGACTCAGCTACTGCTGTAGTGGAGGGTAATACACTGACTCAGCTACTGATGTAGTGGAGGGTAATACACTGACTCAGCTACTGATGTAGTGGAGGGTAATACACTGCTGTGGTGGAGGGTAATACACTGACTCAGCTACTGCTGTAGTGGAGGGTAATACACTGACTCAGCTACTGATGTAGTGGAGGGTAATACACTGCTGTAGTGGAGGGTAATACACTGACTCAGCTACTGCTGTGGTGGAGGGTAATACACTGACTCAGCTACTGATGTAGTGGAGGGTAATACACTGCTGTAGTGGAGGGTAATACACTGACTCAGCTACTGCTGTAGTGGAGGGTAATACACTGACTCAGCTACTGCCGTAGTGGAGGGTAATACACTGACTCAGCTACTGCCGTAGTGGAGGGTAATACACTGACTCAGCTACTGCCGTAGTGGAGGGTAATACACTGACTCAGCTACTGATGTAGTGGAGGGTAATACACTGACTCAGCTACTGCTGTAGTGGAGGGTAATACACAGACTCAGCTACTGCTGTAGTGGAGGGTAATACACAGACTCAGCTACTGCTGTAGTGGAGGGTAATACACTGACTCAGCTACTGCTGTAGTGGAGGGTAATACACTGACTCAGCTACTGCCGTAGTGGAGGGTAATACACTGCTGTAGTGGAGGGTAATACACTGCTGTAGTGGAGGGTAATACACTGCTGTAGTGGAGGGTAATACACTGCTGTAGTGGAGGGTAATACACTGCTGTAGTGGAGGGTAATACACTGCTGTAGTGGAGGGTAATACACTGCTGTAGTGGAGGGTAATACACTGCTGTAGTGGAGGGTAATACACTGCTGTAGTGGAGGGTAATACACTGCTGTAGTGGAGGGTAATACACTGCTGTAGTGGAGGGTAATACACTGCTGTAGTGGAGGGTAATACACTGCTGTAGTGGAGGGTAATACACTGCTGTAGTGGAGGGTAATACACTGACTCAGCTACTGCTGTAGTGGAGGGTAATACACTGCTGTAGTGGAGGGTAATACACTGACTCAGCTACTGATGTAGTGGAGGGTAATACACTGACTCAGCTACTGATGTAGTGGAGGGTAATACACAGACTCAGCTACTGCTGTAGTGGAGGGTAATACACAGACTCAGCTACTGCTGTAGTGGAGGGTAATACACTGCTGTGGTGGAAGGTAATACACTGAGTCAGCTACTGCTGTGGTGGAGGGTAATACACTGCTGTAGTGGAGGGTAATACACTGACACAGCTACTGCTGTAGTGGAGGGTAATACACTGACTCAGCTACTGATGTAGTGGAGGGTAATACACTGCTGTGGTGGAGGGTAATACACTGATGTAGTGGAGGGTAATACGCTGATGTGGTGGAGGGTAATACGCTGATGTGGTGGAGGGTAATACGCTGATGTGGTGGAGGGTAATACACTGCTGTAGTGGAGGGTAATACACTGACTCAGCCACTGCTGTAGTGGAGGGTAATACACTGACTCAGCCACTGCTGTAGTGGAGGGTAATACACTGACTCAGCCACTGCTGTAGTGGAGGGTAATACACTGACTCAGCCACTGCTGTAGTGGAGGGTAATACACTGACTCAGCTACTGCTGTAGTGGAGGGTAATACACAGACTCAGCTACTGCTGTAGTGGAGGGTAATACACTGACTCAGCTACTGATGTAGTGGAGGGTAATACACTGACTCAGCTACTGATGTAGTGGAGGGTAATACACTGCTGTGGTGGAGGGTAATACACTGACTCAGCTACTGATGTAGTGGAGGGTAATACACTGCTGTGGTGGAGGGTAATACACTGCTGTGGTGGAGGGTAATACACTGCTGTGGTGGAGGGTAATACACTGCTGTGGTGGAGGGTAATACACTGCTGTGGTGGAGGGTAATACACTGCTGTAGTGGAGGGTAATACACTGCTGTGGTGGAGGGTAATACACTGCTGTGGTGGAGGGTAATACACTGCTGTGGTGGAGGGTAATACACTGCTGTGGTGGAGGGTAATACACTGCTGTGGTGGAGGGTAATACACTGACTAAGCTACTTATGTGGTGGAGGGTAATAAACTGCTGTAGTGTAGGGTAATACACTGACTCAGCTACTGATGCAGTGGAGGGTAATACACTGACTCAGCTACTGCTGTAGTGGAGGGTAATACACTGACTCAGCTACTGATGTGCTGGAGGGTAATACACTGACTCAGCTACTGCTGTAGTAGAGGGTAATACACTGACTCAGCTACTACTGTAGTGGAGGGTAATACACTGACTCAGCTACTGATGTAGTGGAGGGTAATACACTGCTGTGGTGGAGGGTAATACACTGACTCAGCTACTGCTGTAGTGGAGGGTAATACACTGCTGTGGTGGAGGGTAATACACTGACTCAGCCACTGCTGTGGTGGAGGGTAATACACTGACTCAGCTACTGCTGTAGTGGAGGGTAATACACTGACTCAGCCACTGCTGTAGTGGAGGGTAATACACTGCTGTGGTGGAGGGTAATACACTGACTCAGCTACTGCTGTGGTGGAGGGTAATACACTGATGTGGTGGAGGGTAATACACTGACTCAGCTACTGATGTGGTGGAGGGTAATACACTGCTGTGGTGGAGGGTAATACACTGACTCAGCTACTGCTGTAGTGGAGGGTAATACACTCATGTGGTGGAGGGTAATACACTGACTCAGCTACTGATGTGGTGGAGGGTAATACACTGACTCAGCTACTGATGTGGTGGAGGGTAATACACTGACTCAGCTACTGATGTGGTGGAGGGTAATACACTGACTCAGCTACTGCTGTAGTGGAGGGTAATACACTGACTCAGCTACTGATGTAGTGGAGGGTAATACACTGACTCAGCTACTGATGTAGTGGAGGGTAATACACTGCTGTGGTGGAGGGTAATACACTGACTCAGCTACTGCTGTAGTGGAGGGTAATACACTGACTCAGCTACTGATGTAGTGGAGGGTAATACACTGCTGTAGTGGAGGGTAATACACTGACTCAGCTACTGCTGTGGTGGAGGGTAATACACTGACTCAGCTACTGATGTAGTGGAGGGTAATACACTGCTGTAGTGGAGGGTAATACACTGACTCAGCTACTGCTGTGGTGGAGGGTAATACACTGACTCAGCTACTGCTGTGGTGGAGGGTAATACACTGACTCAGCTACTGATGTAGTGGAGGGTAATACACTGCTGTGGTGGAGGGTAATACACTGATGTAGTGGAGGGTAATACGCTGATGTGGTGGAGGGTAATACGCTGATGTGGTGGAGGGTAATACACTGCTGTAGTGGAGGGTAATACACTGACTCAGCCACTGCTGTAGTGGAGGGTAATACACTGACTCAGCCACTGCTGTAGTGGAGGGTAATACACTGACTCAGCCACTGCTGTAGTGGAGGGTAATACACTGACTCAGCCACTGCTGTAGTGGAGGGTAATACACTGACTCAGCTACTGCTGTAGTGGAGGGTAATACACAGACTCAGCTACTGCTGTAGTGGAGGGTAATACACTGACTCAGCTACTGATGTAGTGGAGGGTAATACACTGACTCAGCTACTGATGTAGTGGAGGGTAATACACTGCTGTGGTGGAGGGTAATACACTGACTCAGCCACTGCTGTAGTGGAGGGTAATACACTGACTCAGCCACTGCTGTAGTGGAGGGTAATACACTGACTCAGCCACTGCTGTAGTGTTAGGGTAATACACTGACTCAGCCACTGCTGTAGTGGAGGGTAATACACTGACTCAGCTACTGCTGTAGTGGAGGGTAATACACAGACTCAGCTACTGCTGTAGTGGAGGGTAATACACTGACTCAGCTACTGATGTAGTGGAGGGTAATACACTGCTGTGGTGGAGGGTAATACACTGCTGTGGTGGAGGGTAATACACTGCTGTGGTGGAGGGTAATACACTGCTGTGGTGGAGGGTAATACACTGCTGTAGTGGAGGGTAATACACTGCTGTGGTGGAGGGTAATACACTGCTGTGGTGGAGGGTAATACACTGCTGTGGTGGAGGGTAATACACTGCTGTGGTGGAGGGTAATACACTGCTGTGGTGGAGGGTAATACACTGCTGTGGTGGAGGGTAATACACTGACTAAGCTACTTATGTGGTGGAGGGTAATAAACTGCTGTAGTGTAGGGTAATACACTGACTCAGCTACTGATGCAGTGGAGGGTAATACACTGACTCAGCTACTGATGTGCTGGAGGGTAATACACTGACTCAGCTACTGCTGTAGTAGAGGGTAATACACTGACTCAGCTACTACTGTAGTGGAGGGTAATACACTGACTCAGCTACTGATGTAGTGGAGGGTAATACACTGCTGTGGTGGAGGGTAATACACTGACTCAGCTACTGCTGTAGTGGAGGGTAATACACTGCTGTGGTGGAGGGTAATACACTGACTCAGCCACTGCTGTGGTGGAGGGTAATACACTGACTCAGCTACTGCTGTAGTGGAGGGTAATACACTGACTCAGCCACTGCTGTAGTGGAGGGTAATACACTGCTGTGGTGGAGGGTAATACACTGACTCAGCTACTGCTGTGGTGGAGGGTAATACACTGATGTGGTGGAGGGTAATACACTGCTGTGGTGGAGGGTAATACACTGACTCAGCTACTGCTGTAGTGGAGGGTAATACACTCATGTGGTGGAGGGTAATACACTGACTCAGCTACTGATGTGGTGGAGGGTAATACACTGACTCAGCTACTGATGTGGTGGAGGGTAATACACTGACTCAGCTACTGATGTGGTGGAGGGTAATACACTGACTCAGCTACTGCTGTAGTGGAGGGTAATACACTGCTGTGGTGGAGGGTAATACACTGACTCAGCCACTGCTGTGGTGGAGGGTAATACACTGACTCAGCTACTGCTGTAGTGGAGGGTAATACACTGACTCAGCCACTGCTGTAGTGGAGGGTAATACACTGCTGTGGTGGAGGGTAATACACTGACTCAGCTACTGCTGTGGTGGAGGGTAATACACTGATGTGGTGGAGGGTAATACACTGACTCAGCTACTGATGTGGTGGAGGGTAATACACTGCTGTGGTGGAGGGTAATACACTGACTCAGCTACTGCTGTAGTGGAGGGTAATACACTCATGTGGTGGAGGGTAATACACTGACTCAGCTACTGATGTGGTGGAGGGTAATACACTGACTCAGCTACTGATGTGGTGGAGGGTAATACACTGACTCAGCTACTGCTGTGGTGGAGGGTAATACACTGACTCAGCTACTGCTGTAGTGGAGGGTAATACACTGACTCAGCTACTGATGTAGTGGAGGGTAATACACTGACTCAGCTACTGATGTAGTGGAGGGTAATACACTGCTGTGGTGGAGGGTAATACACTGACTCAGCTACTGCTGTAGTGGAGGGTAATACACTGACTCAGCTACTGATGTAGTGGAGGGTAATACACTGCTGTAGTGGAGGGTAATACACTGACTCAGCTACTGCTGTGGTGGAGGGTAATACACTGACTCAGCTACTGATGTAGTGGAGGGTAATACACTGCTGTAGTGGAGGGTAATACACTGACTCAGCTACTGCTGTGGTGGAGGGTAATACACTGACTCAGCTACTGCTGTGGTGGAGGGTAATACACTGACTCAGCTACTGATGTAGTGGAGGGTAATACACTGCTGTGGTGGAGGGTAATACACTGATGTAGTGGAGGGTAATACGCTGATGTGGTGGAGGGTAATACGCTGATGTGGTGGAGGGTAATACGCTGATGTGGTGGAGGGTAATACACTGCTGTAGTGGAGGGTAATACACTGACTCAGCCACTGCTGTAGTGGAGGGTAATACACTGACTCAGCCACTGCTGTAGTGGAGGGTAATACACTGACTCAGCCACTGCTGTAGTGGAGGGTAATACACTGACTCAGCCACTGCTGTAGTGGAGGGTAATACACTGACTCAGCTACTGCTGTAGTGGAGGGTAATACACAGACTCAGCTACTGCTGTAGTGGAGGGTAATACACTGACTCAGCTACTGATGTAGTGGAGGGTAATACACTGACTCAGCTACTGATGTAGTGGAGGGTAATACACTGCTGTGGTGGAGGGTAATACACTGACTCAGCCACTGCTGTAGTGGAGGGTAATACACTGACTCAGCTACTGCTGTAGTGGAGGGTAATACACAGACTCAGCTACTGCTGTAGTGGAGGGTAATACACTGACTCAGCTACTGATGTAGTGGAGGGTAATACACTGCTGTGGTGGAGGGTAATACACTGCTGTGGTGGAGGGTAATACACTGCTGTGGTGGAGGGTAATACACTGCTGTGGTGGAGGGTAATACACTGCTGTAGTGGAGGGTAATACACTGCTGTGGTGGAGGGTAATACACTGCTGTGGTGGAGGGTAATACACTGCTGTGGTGGAGGGTAATACACTGCTGTGGTGGAGGGTAATACACTGCTGTGGTGGAGGGTAATACACTGCTGTGGTGGAGGGTAATACACTGACTAAGCTACTTATGTGGTGGAGGGTAATAAACTGCTGTAGTGTAGGGTAATACACTGACTCAGCTACTGATGCAGTGGAGGGTAATACACTGACTCAGCTACTGCTGTAGTGGAGGGTAATACACTGACTCAGCTACTGATGTGCTGGAGGGTAATACACTGACTCAGCTACTGCTGTAGTAGAGGGTAATACACTGACTCAGCTACTACTGTAGTGGAGGGTAATACACTGACTCAGCTACTGATGTAGTGGAGGGTAATACACTGCTGTGGTGGAGGGTAATACACTGACTCAGCTACTGCTGTAGTGGAGGGTAATACACTGCTGTGGTGGAGGGTAATACACTGACTCAGCCACTGCTGTGGTGGAGGGTAATACACTGACTCAGCTACTGCTGTAGTGGAGGGTAATACACTGACTCAGCCACTGCTGTAGTGGAGGGTAATACACTGCTGTGGTGGAGGGTAATACACTGACTCAGCTACTGCTGTGGTGGAGGGTAATACACTGATGTGGTGGAGGGTAATACACTGCTGTGGTGGAGGGTAATACACTGACTCAGCTACTGCTGTAGTGGAGGGTAATACACTCATGTGGTGGAGGGTAATACACTGACTCAGCTACTGATGTGGTGGAGGGTAATACACTGACTCAGCTACTGATGTGGTGGAGGGTAATACACTGACTCAGCTACTGATGTGGTGGAGGGTAATACACTGACTCAGCTACTGCTGTAGTGGAGGGTAATACACTGACTCAGCTACTGATGTAGTGGAGGGTAATACACTGACTCAGCTACTGATGTAGTGGAGGGTAATACACTGCTGTGGTGGAGGGTAATACACTGACTCAGCTACTGCTGTAGTGGAGGGTAATACACTGACTCAGCTACTGATGTAGTGGAGGGTAATACACTGCTGTAGTGGAGGGTAATACACTGACTCAGCTACTGCTGTGGTGGAGGGTAATACACTGACTCAGCTACTGATGTAGTGGAGGGTAATACACTGCTGTAGTGGAGGGTAATACACTGACTCAGCTACTGCTGTGGTGGAGGGTAATACACTGACTCAGCTACTGCTGTGGTGGAGGGTAATACACTGACTCAGCTACTGCTGTAGTGGAGGGTAATACACTGCTGTAGTGGAGGGTAATACACTGACTCAGCTACTGCTGTAGTGGGGGGTAATACACTGACTCAGCTACTGCTGTAGTGGAGGGTAATACACTGACTCAGCTACTGATGTAGTGGAGGGTAATACACTGCTGTAGTGGAGGGTAATACACTGACTCAGCTACTGCTGTAGTGGAGGGTAATACACTGACTCAGCTACTGCTGTAGTGGAGGGTAATACACTGACTCAGCTACTGCTGTAGTGGAGGGTAATACACTGACTCAGCTACTGATGTAGTGGAGGGTAATACACTGCTGTAGTGGAGGGTAATACACTGCTGTAGTGGAGGGTAATACACTGCTGTAGTGGAGGGTAATACACTGCTGTAGTGGAGGGTAATACACTGCTGTAGTGGAGGGTAATACACTGCTGTAGTGGAGGGTAATACACTGCTGTAGTGGAGGGTAATACACTGCTGTAGTGGAGGGTAATACACTGCTGTAGTGGAGGGTAATACACTGACTCAGATACTGCTGTAGTGGAGGGTAATACACTGCTGTAGTGGAGGGTAATACACTGAGTCAGCTACTGCTGTGGTGGAGGGTAATACACTGACTCAGCTACTGATGTAGTGGAGGGTAATACGCTGATGTGGTGGAGGGTAATACGCTGATGTGGTGGAGGGTAATACGCTGATGTGGTGGAGGGTAATACGCTGATGTGGTGGAGGGTAATACGCTGATGTGGTGGAGGGTAATACGCTGATGTGGTGGAGGGTAATACACTGACTCAGCCACTGCTGTAGTGGAGGGTAATACACTGACTCAGCTACTGCTGTAGTGGAAGGTAATACACTGACTCAGCTACTGCTGTAGTGGAGGGTAATACACTGACTCAGCTACTGCTGTAGTGGAGGGTAATACACTGCTGTGGTGGAGGGTAACACACTGACTCAGCTACTGATGGGGTGGAGGGTAATACACTGCTGTGGTGGAGGGTAATACACTGACTCTGCTACTGCTGTAGTGGAGGGTAATACACTGCTGTGGTGGAGGGTAATACACTGACTCAGCCACTGCTGTAGTGGAGGGTAATACACTGCTGTGGTGGAGGGTAATACACTGCAGTGGTGGAGGGTAATACACTGACTCAGCTACTGCTGTAGTGGAGGGTAATACACTGCTGTGGTGGAGGGTAATACACTGACTCAGCTACTGATGTGGTGGAGGGTAATACACTGCTGTGGTGGAGGGTAATATACTGACTCAGCTACTGATGTAGTGGAGGGTAATACACTGACTCAGCTACTGCTGTAGTGGAGGGTAATACACTGCTGTAGTGGAGGGTAATACACTGACTCAGCTACTGCTGTAGTGGAGGGTAATACACTGACTCAGCTACTGCTGTAGTGGAGGGTAATACACTGACTCAGCTACTGATGTAGTGGAGGGTAATACACTGACTCAGCTACTGATGTAGTGGAGGGTAATACACTGACTCAGCTACTGATGTAGTGGAGGGTAATACACTGACTCAGCTACTGATGTAGTGGAGGGTAATACACTGCTGTGGTGGAGGGTAATACACTGACTCAGCTACTGATGTAGTGGAGGGTAATACACTGACTCAGCTACTGATGTAGTGGAGGGTAATACACTGATGTAGTGGAGGGTAATACACTGCTGTAGTGGAGGGTAATACACTGACTCAGCTACTGATGTAGTGGAGGGTAATACACTGACTCAGCTACTGATGTAGTGGAGGGTAATACACTGCTGTGGTGGAGGGTAATACACTGCTGTGGTGGAGGGTAATACACTGCTGTGGTGGAGGGTAATACACTGCTGTGGTGGAGGGTAATACACTGATGTAGTGGAGGGTAATACACTGATGTAGTGGAGGGTAATACACTGACTCAGCTACTGATGTGGTGGAGGGTAATACACTGCTGTAGTGGAGGGTAATACACTGACTCAGCTACTGATGTAGTGGAGGGTAATACAATGCTGTAGTGGAGGGTAATACACTGACTCAGCTACTGATGTAGTGGAGGGTAATACACTGACTCAGCTACTGCTGTAGTGGAGGGTAATACACTGAATCAGCTACTGATGTGCTGGAGGGTAATACACTGACGTGGTGGAGGGTAATACACTGCTGTGGTGGAGGGTAATACACTGACTCAGCTACTGATGTGGTGGAGGGTAATACACTGACTCAGCTACTGCTGTAGTGGAGGGTAATACACTGACTCAGCTACTGCTGTAGTGGAGGGTAATACACTGACTCAGGTACTGCTGTAGTGGAGGGTAATACACTGACTCAGCTACTGATGTAGTGGAGGGTAATACACTGCTGTGGTGGAGGGTAATACACTGACCCAGCTACTGCTGTGGTGGAGGGTAATACACTGATGTGGTGGAGGGTAATACACTGACTCAGCTACTGATGTGGTGGAGGGTAATACACTGACTCAGCTACTGATGTAGTGGAGGGTAATACACTGACTCAGCTACTGATGTGGTGGAGGGTAATACATCAATAGCTGAGTCAGTGTATTACCCTCCACCACATCAGTAGCTGAGTCAGTGTATTACCCTCCACTACATCAGTGTATTACCCTCCACCACATCAGTAGCTGAGTCAGTGTATTACCCTCCACCACATCAGTAGCTGAGTCAGTGTATTACCCTCCACCACATCAGTGTATTACCCTCCACCACAGCAGTAGCTGGGTCAGTGTATTACCCTCCACCACAGCAGTGTATTACCCTCCACTACAGCAGTACCTGAGTCAGTGTATTACCCTCCACTACAGCAGTAGCTGAGTCAGTGTATTACCCTCCACTACAGCAGTAGCTGAGTCAGTGTATTACCCTCCACTACAGCAGTAGCTGAGTCAGTGTATTACCCTCCACTACAGCAGTAGCTGAGTCAGTGTATTACCCTCCACTACAGCAGTAGCTGAGTCAGTGTATTACCCTCCACCACATCAGTAGCTGAGTCAGTGTATTACCCTCCACCACAGCAGTGTATTACCCTCATGCACGTCAGTGTATTACCCTCCAGCACATCAATAGCTGAGTCAGTGTGGTGGAGGGTAATACACTGCTGTGGTGGAGTGTAATACACTGCTGTGGTGGAGGGTAATACACTGACTCAGCTACTGCTGTAGTGGAGGGTAATACACTGACTCAGCTACTGCTGTAGTGGAGGGTAATACACTGCTGTAGTGGAGGGTAATACACTGCTGTAGTGGAGGGTAATACATTGCTGTAGTGGAGGGTAATACATTGCTGTAGTGGAGGGTAATACATTGCTGTAGTGGAGGGTAATACATTGCTGTAGTGGAGGGTAATATACTGCTGTAGTGGAGGGTAATACACTGCTGTAGTGGAGGGTAATACACTGACTCAGCTACTGCTGTGGTGGAGGGTAATACACTGCTGTAGTGGAGGGTAATACACTGACTCAGCTACTGCTGTAGTGGAGGGTAATACACTGACTCAGCTACTGATGTAGTGGAGGGTAATACACTGCTGTGGTGGAGGGTAATACACTGATGTAGTGGAGGGTAATACACTGATGTAGTGGAGGGTAATACGCTGATGTGGTGGAGGGTAATACACTGACTCAGCTACTGCTGTAGTGGAGGGTAATACACTGACTCAGCTACTGATGTAGTGGAGGGTAATACACTGCTGTGGTGGAGGGTAATACACTGACTCAGCTACTGCTGTAGTGGAGGGTAATACACTGCTGTGGTGGAGGGTAATACACAGACTCAGCTACTGATGTAGTGGAGGGTAAAACACTGACTCAGCTACTGCTGTGGTGGAGTGTAATACACTGACTCAGCTACTGCTGTAGTGGAGGGTAATACACTGACTCAGCCACTGCTGTAGTGGAGGGTAATACACTGACTCAGCTACTGCTGTAGTGGAAGGTAATACACTGACTCAGCTACTGCTGTAGTGGAGGGTAATACACTGACTCAGCTACTGCTGTAGTGGAGGGTAATACACTGCTGTGGTGGAGGGTAACACACTGACTCAGCTACTGATGGGGTGGAGGGTAATACACTGCTGTGGTGGAGGGTAATACACTGACTCTGCTACTGCTGTAGTGGAGGGTAATACACTGCAGTGGTGGAGGGTAATACACTGCAGTGGTGGAGGGTAATACACTGACTCAGCTACTGCTGTAGTGGAGGGTAATACACTGCTGTGGTGGAGGGTAATACACTGACTCAGCTACTGATGTGGTGGAGGGTAATACACTGCTGTGGTGGAGGGTAATATACTGACTCAGCTACTGATGTAGTGGAGGGTAATACACTGACTCAGCTACTGCTATAGTGGAGGGTAATACACTGCTGTAGTGGAGGGTAATACACTGACTCAGCTACTGCTGTAGTGGAGGGTAATACACTGACTCAGCTACTGCTGTAGTGGAGGGTAATACACTGACTCAGCTACTGATGTAGTGGAGGGTAATACACTGACTCAGCTACTGATGTAGTGGAGGGTAATACACTGACTCAGCTACTGATGTAGTGGAGGGTAATACACTGACTCAGCTACTGATGTAGTGGAGGGTAATACACTGCTGTGGTGGAGGGTAATACACTGACTCAGCTACTGATGTAGTGGAGGGTAATACACTGACTCAGCTACTGATGTAGTGGAGGGTAATACACTGATGTAGTGGAGGGGAATACACTGATGTAGTGGAGGGTAATACACTGACTCAGCTACTGATGTAGTGGAGGGTAATACACTGACTCAGCTACTGATGTAGTGGAGGGTAATACACTGACTCAGCTACTGATGTAGTGGAGGGTAATACACTGCTGTGGTGGAGGGTAATACACTGCTGTGGTGGAGGGTAATACACTGCTGTGGTGGAGGGTAATACACTGCTGTGGTGGAGGGTAATACACTGACTCAGCTACTGATGTGGTGGAGGGTAATACACTGCTGTAGTGGAGGGTAATACACTGACTCAGCTACTGATGTAGTGGAGGGTAATACAATGCTGTAGTGGAGGGTAATACACTGACTCAGCTACTGATGTAGTGGAGGGTAATACACTGACTCAGCTACTGCTGTAGTGGAGGGTAATACACTGAATCAGCTACTGATGTGCTGGAGGGTAATACACTGACGTGGTGGAGGGTAATACACTGCTGTGGTGGAGGGTAATACACTGACTCAGCTACTGATGTGGTGGAGGGTAATACACTGACTCAGCTACTGCTGTAGTGGAGGGTAATACACTGACTCAGCTACTGCTGTAGTGGAGGGTAATACACTGACTCAGCTACTGATGTGGTGGAGGGTAATACACTGACTCAGCTACTGATGTAGTGGAGGGTAATACACTGACTCAGCTACTGATGTGGTGGAGGGTAATACACTGATGTAGTGGAGGGTAATACACTGACTCAGCTACTGATGTGGTGGAGGGTAATACATCAATAGCTGAGTCAGTGTATTACCCTCCACCACATCAGTAGCTGAGTCAGTGTATTACCCTCCACTACATCAGTGTATTACCCTCCACCACATCAGTAGCTGAGTCAGTGTATTACCCTCCACCACATCAGTGTATTACCCTCCACCACAGCAGTAGCTGGGTCAGTGTATTACCCTCCACCACAGCAGTGTATTACCCTCCACTACAGCAGTACCTGAGTCAGTGTATTACCCTCCACTACAGCAGTAGCTGAGTCAGTGTATTACCCTCCACTACAGCAGTAGCTGAGTCAGTGTATTACCCTCCACTACAGCAGTAGCTGAGTCAGTGTATTACCCTCCACCACATCAGTAGCTGAGTCAGTGTATTACCCTCCACCACAGCAGTGTATTACCCTCCAGCACGTCAGTGTATTACCCTCCAGCACATCAATAGCTGAGTCAGTGTGGTGGAGGGTAATACACTGCTGTGGTGGAGTGTAATACACTGCTGTGGTGGAGGGTAATACACTGACTCAGCTACTGCTGTAGTGGAGGGTAATACACTGACTCAGCTACTGCTGTAGTGGAGGGTAATACACTGACTCAGCTACTGCTGTAGTGGAGGGTAATACACTGCTGTAGTGGAGGGTAATACACTGCTGTAGTGGAGGGTAATACATTGCTGTAGTGGAGGGTAATACATTGCTGTAGTGGAGGGTAATACATTGCTGTAGTGGAGGGTAATACATTGCTGTAGTGGAGGGTAATACACTGCTGTAGTGGAGGGTAATACACTGCTGTAGTGGAGGGTAATACACTGACTCAGCTACTGCTGTGGTGGAGGGTAATACACTGCTGTAGTGGAGGGTAATACACTGACTCAGCTACTGCTGTAGTGGAGGGTAATACACTGACTCAGCTACTGATGGGGTGGAGGGTAATACACTGCTGTGGTGGAGGGTAATACACTGACTCTGCTACTGCTGTAGTGGAGGGTAATACACTGCAGTGGTGGAGGGTAATACACTGCAGTGGTGGAGGGTAATACACTGCAGTGGTGGAGGGTAATACACTGACTCAGCTACTGCTGTAGTGGAGGGTAATACACTGCTGTGGTGGAGGGTAATACACTGACTCAGCTAATGATGTGGTGGAGGGTAATACACTGCTGTGGTGGAGGGTAATATACTGACTCAGCTACTGATGTAGTGGAGGGTAATACACTGACTCAGCTACTGCTGTAGTGGAGGGTAATACACTGCTGTAGTGGAGGGTAATACACTGACTCAGCTACTGCTGTAGTGGAGGGTAATACACTGACTCAGCTACTGCTGTAGTGGAGGGTAATACACTGACTCAGCTACTGATGTAGTGGAGGGTAATACACTGACTCAGCTACTGATGTAGTGGAGGGTAATACACTGACTCAGCTACTGATGTAGTGGAGGGTAATACACTGACTCAGCTACTGATGTAGTGGAGGGTAATACACTGCTGTGGTGGAGGGTAATACACTGACTCAGCTACTGATGTAGTGGAGGGTAATACACTGATGTAGTGGAGGGGAATACACTGCTGTAGTGGAGGGTAATACACTGACTCAGCTACTGATGTAGTGGAGGGTAATACACTGACTCAGCTACTGATGTAGTGGAGGGTAATACACTGACTCAGCTACTGATGTAGTGGAGGGTAATACACTGCTGTGGTGGAGGGTAATACACTGCTGTGGTGGAGGGTAATACACTGCTGTGGTGGAGGGTAATACACTGCTGTGGTGGAGGGTAATACACTGACTCAGCTACTGATGTGGTGGAGGGTAATACACTGCTGTAGTGGAGGGTAATACACTGACTCAGCTACTGATGTAGTGGAGGGTAATACAATGCTGTAGTGGAGGGTAATACACTGACTCAGCTACTGATGTAGTGGAGGGTAATACACTGACTCAGCTACTGCTGTAGTGGAGGGTAATACACTGAATCAGCTACTGATGTGCTGGAGGGTAATACACTGACGTGGTGGAGGGTAATACACTGCTGTGGTGGAGGGTAATACACTGACTCAGCTACTGATGTGGTGGAGGGTAATACACTGACTCAGCTACTGCTGTAGTGGAGGGTAATACACTGACTCAGCTACTGATGTGGTGGAGGGTAATACACTGACTCAGCTACTAATGTAGTGGAGGGTAATACACTGACTCAGCTACTGATGTGGTGGAGGGTAATACACTGATGTAGTGGAGGGTAATACACTGACTCAGCTACTGATGTGGTGGAGGGTAATACATCAATAGCTGAGTCAGTGTATTACCCTCCACCACATCAGTAGCTGAGTCAGTGTATTACCCTCCACTACATCAGTGTATTACCCTCCACCACATCAGTAGCTGAGTCAGTGTATTACCCTCCACCACATCAGTGTATTACCCTCCACCACAGCAGTAGCTGGGTCAGTGTATTACCCTCCACCACAGCAGTGTATTACCCTCCACTACAGCAGTACCTGAGTCAGTGTATTACCCTCCACTACAGCAGTAGCTGAGTCAGTGTATTACCCTCCACTACAGCAGTAGCTGAGTCAGTGTATTACCCTCCACTACAGCAGTAGCTGAGTCAGTGTATTACCCTCCACCACATCAGTAGCTGAGTCAGTGTATTACCCTCCACCACAGCAGTGTATTACCCTCCAGCACGTCAGTGTATTACCCTCCAGCACATCAATAGCTGAGTCAGTGTGGTGGAGGGTAATACACTGCTGTGGTGGAGTGTAATACACTGCTGTGGTGGAGGGTAATACACTGACTCAGCTACTGCTGTAGTGGAGGGTAATACACTGACTCAGCTACTGCTGTAGTGGAGGGTAATACACTGACTCAGCTACTGCTGTAGTGGAGGGTAATACACTGCTGTAGTGGAGGGTAATACACTGCTGTAGTGGAGGGTAATACATTGCTGTAGTGGAGGGTAATACATTGCTGTAGTGGAGGGTAATACATTGCTGTAGTGGAGGGTAATACATTGCTGTAGTGGAGGGTAATACACTGCTGTAGTGGAGGGTAATACACTGCTGTAGTGGAGGGTAATACACTGACTCAGCTACTGCTGTGGTGGAGGGTAATACACTGCTGTAGTGGAGGGTAATACACTGACTCAGCTACTGCTGTAGTGGAGGGTAATACACTGACTCAGCTACTGATGGGGTGGAGGGTAATACACTGCTGTGGTGGAGGGTAATACACTGACTCTGCTACTGCTGTAGTGGAGGGTAATACACTGCAGTGGTGGAGGGTAATACACTGCAGTGGTGGAGGGTAATACACTGCAGTGGTGGAGGGTAATACACTGACTCAGCTACTGCTGTAGTGGAGGGTAATACACTGCTGTGGTGGAGGGTAATACACTGACTCAGCTAATGATGTGGTGGAGGGTAATACACTGCTGTGGTGGAGGGTAATATACTGACTCAGCTACTGATGTAGTGGAGGGTAATACACTGACTCAGCTACTGCTGTAGTGGAGGGTAATACACTGCTGTAGTGGAGGGTAATACACTGACTCAGCTACTGCTGTAGTGGAGGGTAATACACTGACTCAGCTACTGCTGTAGTGGAGGGTAATACACTGACTCAGCTACTGATGTAGTGGAGGGTAATACACTGACTCAGCTACTGATGTAGTGGAGGGTAATACACTGACTCAGCTACTGATGTAGTGGAGGGTAATACACTGACTCAGCTACTGATGTAGTGGAGGGTAATACACTGCTGTGGTGGAGGGTAATACACTGACTCAGCTACTGATGTAGTGGAGGGTAATACACTGACTCAGCTACTGATGTAGTGGAGGGTAATACACTGATGTAGTGGAGGGGAATACACTGCTGTAGTGGAGGGTAATACACTGACTCAGCTACTGATGTAGTGGAGGGTAATACACTGACTCAGCTACTGATGTAGTGGAGGGTAATACACTGACTCAGCTACTGATGTAGTGGAGGGTAATACACTGCTGTGGTGGAGGGTAATACACTGCTGTGGTGGAGGGTAATACACTGCTGTGGTGGAGGGTAATACACTGCTGTGGTGGAGGGTAATACACTGACTCAGCTACTGATGTGGTGGAGGGTAATACACTGCTGTAGTGGAGGGTAATACACTGACTCAGCTACTGATGTAGTGGAGGGTAATACAATGCTGTAGTGGAGGGTAATACACTGACTCAGCTACTGATGTAGTGGAGGGTAATACACTGACTCAGCTACTGCTGTAGTGGAGGGTAATACACTGAATCAGCTACTGATGTGCTGGAGGGTAATACACTGACGTGGTGGAGGGTAATACACTGCTGTGGTGGAGGGTAATACACTGACTCAGCTACTGATGTGGTGGAGGGTAATACACTGACTCAGCTACTGCTGTAGTGGAGGGTAATACACTGACTCAGCTACTGCTGTAGTGGAGGGTAATACACTGACTCAGCTACTGCTGTAGTGGAGGGTAATACACTGACTCAGGTACTGCTGTAGTGGAGGGTAATACACTGACTCAGCTACTGATGTAGTGGAGGGTAATACACTGCTGTGGTGGAGGGTAATACACTGACCCAGCTACTGCTGTGGTGGAGGGTAATACACTGATGTGGTGGAGGGTAATACACTGACTCAGCTACTGATGTGGTGGAGGGTAATACACTGACTCAGCTACTGATGTAGTGGAGGGTAATACACTGACTCAGCTACTGATGTGGTGGAGGGTAATACACTGATGTAGTGGAGGGTAATACACTGACTCAGCTACTGATGTGGTGGAGGGTAATACATCAATAGCTGAGTCAGTGTATTACCCTCCACCACATCAGTAGCTGAGTCAGTGTATTACCCTCCACTACATCAGTGTATTACCCTCCACCACATCAGTAGCTGAGTCAGTGTATTACCCTCCACCACATCAGTAGCTGAGTCAGTGTATTACCCTCCACCACATCAGTGTATTACCCTCCACCACAGCAGTAGCTGGGTCAGTGTATTACCCTCCACCACAGCAGTGTATTACCCTCCACTACAGCAGTACCTGAGTCAGTGTATTACCCTCCACTACAGCAGTAGCTGAGTCAGTGTATTACCCTCCACTACAGCAGTAGCTGAGTCAGTGTATTACCCTCCACTACAGCAGTAGCTGAGTCAGTGTATTACCCTCCACTACAGCAGTAGCTGAGTCAGTGTATTACCCTCCACTACAGCAGTAGCTGAGTCAGTGTATTACCCTCCACCACATCAGTAGCTGAGTCAGTGTATTACCCTCCACCACAGCAGTGTATTACCCTCCAGCACGTCAGTGTATTACCCTCCAGCACATCAATAGCTGAGTCAGTGTGGTGGAGGGTAATACACTGCTGTGGTGGAGTGTAATACACTGCTGTGGTGGAGGGTAATACACTGACTCAGCTACTGCTGTAGTGGAGGGTAATACACTGACTCAGCTACTGCTGTAGTGGAGGGTAATACACTGACTCAGCTACTGCTGTAGTGGAGGGTAATACACTGACTCAGCTACTGATGTAGTGGAGGGTAATACACTGCTGTGGTGGAGGGTAATACACTGACCCAGCTACTGCTGTGGTGGAGGGTAATACACTGCTGTGGTGGAGGGTAATACACTGATGTGGTGGAGGGTAATACACTGACTCAGCTACTGATGTAGTGGAGGGTAATACACTGACTCAGCTACTGATGTGGTGGAGGGTAATACACTGATGTAGTGGAGGGTAATACACTGACTCAGCTACTGATGTGGTGGAGGGTAATACATCAATAGCTGAGTCAGTGTATTACCCTCCACCACATCAGTAGCTGAGTCAGTGTATTACCCTCCACTACATCAGTGTATTACCCTCCACCACATCAGTAGCTGAGTCAGTGTATTACCCTCCACCACATCAGTGTATTACCCTCCACCACAGCAGTAGCTGGGTCAGTGTATTACCCTCCACCACAGCAGTGTATTACCCTCCACTACAGCAGTACCTGAGTCAGTGTATTACCCTCCACTACAGCAGTAGCTGAGTCAGTGTATTACCCTCCACTACAGCAGTAGCTGAGTCAGTGTATTACCCTCCACTACAGCAGTAGCTGAGTCAGTGTATTACCCTCCACTACAGCAGTAGCTGAGTCAGTGTATTACCCTCCACTACAGCAGTAGCTGAGTCAGTGTATTACCCTCCACCACATCAGTAGCTGAGTCAGTGTATTACCCTCCACCACAGCAGTGTATTACCCTCCAGCACGTCAGTGTATTACCCTCCAGCACATCAATAGCTGAGTCAGTGTGGTGGAGGGTAATACATTGCTGTGGTGGAGTGTAATACACTGCTGTGGTGGAGGGTAATACACTGACTCAGCTACTGCTGTAGTGGAGGGTAATACACTGACTCAGCTACTGCTGTAGTGGAGGGTAATACACTGACTCAGCTACTGCTGTAGTGGAGGGTAATACACTGCTGTAGTGGAGGGTAATACACTGCTGTAGTGGAGGGTAATACATTGCTGTAGTGGAGGGTAATACATTGCTGTAGTGGAGGGTAATACATTGCTGTAGTGGAGGGTAATACATTGCTGTAGTGGAGGGTAATACACTGCTGTAGTGGAGGGTAATACACTGACTCAGCTACTGCTGTAGTGGAGGGTAATACACTGACTCAGCTACTGATGTAGTGGAGGGTAATACACTGCTGTGGTGGAGGGTAATACACTGATGTAGTGGAGGGTAATACACTGATGTAGTGGAGGGTAATACGCTGATGTGGTGGAGGGTAATACACTGACTCAGCTACTGCTGTAGTGGAGGGTAATACACTGACTCAGCTACTGATGTAGTGGAGGGTAATACACTGCTGTGGTGGAGGGTAATACACTGACTCAGCTACTGCTGTAGTGGAGGGTAATACACTGCTGTGGTGGAGGGTAATACACAGACTCAGCTACTGCTGTGGTGGAGTGTAATACACTGACTCAGCTACTGCTGTAGTGGAGTGTAATACACTGACTCAGCTACTGCTGTAGTGGAGGGTAATACACTGACTCAGCCACTGCTGTAGTGGAGGGTAATACACTGACTCAGCCACTGCTGTAGTGGAGGGTAATACACTGACTCAGCTACTGCTGTAGTGGAAGGTAATACACTGACTCAGCTACTGCTGTAGTGGAGGGTAATACACTGACTCAGCTACTGCTGTAGTGGAGGGTAATACACTGCTGTGGTGGAGGGTAATACACTGACTCTGCTACTGCTGTAGTGGAGGGTAATACACTGCTGTGGTGGAGGGTAATACACTGACTCAGCCACTGCTGTAGTGGAGGGTAATACACTGCTGTGGTGGAGGGTAATACACTGACTCAGCCACTGCTGTAGTGGAGGGTAATACACTGCTGTGGTGGAGGGTAATACACTGCAGTGGTGGAGGGTAATACACTGACTCAGCTACTGCTGTAGTGGAGGGTAATACACTGCTGTGGTGGAGGGTAATACACTGACTCAGCTACTGATGTGGTGGAGGGTAATACACTGCTGTGGTGGAGGGTAATATACTGACTCAGCTACTGATGTAGTGGAGGGTAATACACTGACTCAGCTACTGCTGTAGTGGAGGGTAATACACTGCTGTAGTGGAGGGTAATACACTGACTCAGCTACTGCTGTAGTGGAGGGTAATACACTGACTCAGCTACTGCTGTAGTGGAGGGTAATACACTGACTCAGCTACTGATGTAGTGGAGGGTAATACACTGACTCAGCTACTGATGTAGTGGAGGGTAATACACTGACTCAGCTACTGATGTAGTGGAGGGTAATACACTGATGTAGTGGAGGGTAATACACTGCTGTAGTGGAGGGTAATACACTGCTGTAGTGGAGGGTAATACACTGACTCAGCTACTGATGTAGTGGAGGGTAATACACTGCTGTGGTGGAGGGTAATACACTGACTCAGCTACTGATGTAGTGGAGGGTAATACACTGACTCAGCTACTGATGTAGTGGAGGGTAATACACTGATGTAGTGGAGGGTAATACACTGCTGTAGTGGAGGGTAATACACTGACTCAGCTACTGATGTAGTGGAGGGTAATACACTGACTCAGCTACTGATGTAGTGGAGGGTAATACACTGACTCAGCCACTGCTGTAGTGGAGGGTAATACACTGCTGTAGTGGAGGGTAATACACTGCTGTGGTGGAGGGTAATACACTGCTGTGGTGGAGGGTAATACACTGCTGTGGTGGAGGGTAATACACTGATGTAGTGGAGGGTAATACACTGACTCAGCTACTGATGTGGTGGAGGGTAATACACTGCTGTAGTGGAGGGTAATACACTGACTCAGCTACTGATGTAGTGGAGGGTAATACACTGACTCAGCTACTGCTGTAGTGGAGGGTAATACACTGACTCAGCTACTGCTGTAGTGGAGGGTAATACACTGAATCAGCTACTGATGTGCTGGAGGGTAATACACTGACGTGGTGGAGGGTAATACACTGCTGTGGTGGAGGGTAATACACTGACTCAGCTACTGATGTGGTGGAGGGTAATACACTGACTCAGCTACTGCTGAAGTGGAGGGTAATACACTGACTCAGCTACTGCTGTAGTGGAGGGTAATACACTGACTCAGCTACTGCTGTAGTGGAGGGTAATACACTGACTCAGGTACTGCTGTAGTGGAGGGTAATACACTGACTCAGCTACTGATGTAGTGGAGGGTAATACACTGCTGTGGTGGAGGGTAATACACTGACCCAGCTACTGCTGTGGTGGAGGGTAATACACTGATGTGGTGGAGGGTAATACACTGACTCAGCTACTGATGTGGTGGAGGGTAATACACTGACTCAGCTACTGATGTAGTGGAGGGTAATACACTGACTCAGCTACTGATGTAGTGGAGGGTAATACACTGCTGTGGTGGAGGGTAATACACTGCTGTGGTGGAGGGTAATACACTGCTGTGGTGGAGGGTAATACACTGCTGTGGTGGAGGGTAATACACTGACTCAGCTACTGATGTGGTGGAGGGTAATACACTGCTGTAGTGGAGGGTAATACACTGACTCAGCTACTGATGTAGTGGAGGGTAATACAATGCTGTAGTGGAGGGTAATACACTGACTCAGCTACTGATGTAGTGGAGGGTAATACACTGACTCAGCTACTGCTGTAGTGGAGGGTAATACACTGAATCAGCTACTGATGTGCTGGAGGGTAATACACTGACGTGGTGGAGGGTAATACACTGCTGTGGTGGAGGGTAATACACTGACTCAGCTACTGATGTGGTGGAGGGTAATACACTGACTCAGCTACTGCTGTAGTGGAGGGTAATACACTGACTCAGCTACTGCTGTAGTGGAGGGTAATACACTGACTCAGCTACTGCTGTAGTGGAGGGTAATACACTGACTCAGGTACTGCTGTAGTGGAGGGTAATACACTGACTCAGCTACTGATGTAGTGGAGGGTAATACACTGCTGTGGTGGAGGGTAATACACTGACCCAGCTACTGCTGTGGTGGAGGGTAATACACTGATGTGGTGGAGGGTAATACACTGACTCAGCTACTGATGTGGTGGAGGGTAATACACTGACTCAGCTACTGATGTAGTGGAGGGTAATACACTGACTCAGCTACTGATGTGGTGGAGGGTAATACACTGATGTAGTGGAGGGTAATACACTGACTCAGCTACTGATGTGGTGGAGGGTAATACATCAATAGCTGAGTCAGTGTATTACCCTCCACCACATCAGTAGCTGAGTCAGTGTATTACCCTCCACTACATCAGTGTATTACCCTCCACCACATCAGTAGCTGAGTCAGTGTATTACCCTCCACCACATCAGTAGCTGAGTCAGTGTATTACCCTCCACCACATCAGTGTATTACCCTCCACCACAGCAGTAGCTGGGTCAGTGTATTACCCTCCACCACAGCAGTGTATTACCCTCCACTACAGCAGTACCTGAGTCAGTGTATTACCCTCCACTACAGCAGTAGCTGAGTCAGTGTATTACCCTCCACTACAGCAGTAGCTGAGTCAGTGTATTACCCTCCACTACAGCAGTAGCTGAGTCAGTGTATTACCCTCCACTACAGCAGTAGCTGAGTCAGTGTATTACCCTCCACTACAGCAGTAGCTGAGTCAGTGTATTACCCTCCACCACATCAGTAGCTGAGTCAGTGTATTACCCTCCACCACAGCAGTGTATTACCCTCCAGCACGTCAGTGTATTACCCTCCAGCACATCAATAGCTGAGTCAGTGTGGTGGAGGGTAATACACTGCTGTGGTGGAGTGTAATACACTGCTGTGGTGGAGGGTAATACACTGACTCAGCTACTGCTGTAGTGGAGGGTAATACACTGACTCAGCTACTGCTGTAGTGGAGGGTAATACACTGACTCAGCTACTGCTGTAGTGGAGGGTAATACACTGCTGTAGTGGAGGGTAATACACTGCTGTAGTGGAGGGTAATACATTGCTGTAGTGGAGGGTAATACATTGCTGTAGTGGAGGGTAATACATTGCTGTAGTGGAGGGTAATACATTGCTGTAGTGGAGGGTAATACACTGCTGTAGTGGAGGGTAATACACTGACTCAGCTACTGCTGTAGTGGAGGGTAATACACTGACTCAGCTACTGATGTAGTGGAGGGTAATACACTGCTGTGGTGGAGGGTAATACACTGATGTAGTGGAGGGTAATACACTGATGTAGTGGAGGGTAATACGCTGATGTGGTGGAGGGTAATACACTGACTCAGCTACTGCTGTAGTGGAGGGTAATACACTGACTCAGCTACTGATGTAGTGGAGGGTAATACACTGCTGTGGTGGAGGGTAATACACTGACTCAGCTACTGCTGTAGTGGAGGGTAATACACTGCTGTGGTGGAGGGTAATACACAGACTCAGCTACTGATGTAGTGGAGGGTAAAACACTGACTCAGCTACTGCTGTGGTGGAGTGTAATACACTGACTCAGCTACTGCTGTAGTGGAGGGTAATACACTGACTCAGCCACTGCTGTAGTGGAGGGTAATACACTGACTCAGCCACTGCTGTAGTGGAGGGTAATACACTGACTCAGCTACTGCTGTAGTGGAAGGTAATACACTGACTCAGCTACTGCTGTAGTGGAAGGTAATACACTGACTCAGCTACTGCTGTAGTGGAGGGTAATACACTGACTCAGCTACTGCTGTAGTGGAGGGTAATACACTGCTGTGGTGGAGGGTAATACACTGACTCAGCCACTGCTGTAGTGGAGGGTAATACACTGCTGTGGTGGAGGGTAATACACTGACTCAGCCACTGCTGTAGTGGAGGGTAATACACTGCTGTGGTGGAGGGTAATACACTGCAGTGGTGGAGGGTAATACACTGACTCAGCTACTGCTGTAGTGGAGGGTAATACACTGCTGTGGTGGAGGGTAATACACTGACTCAGCTACTGATGTGGTGGAGGGTAATACACTCCTGTGGTGGAGGGTAATATACTGACTCAGCTACTGATGTAGTGGAGGGTAATACACTGACTCAGCTACTGCTGTAGTGGAGGGTAATACACTGCTGTAGTGGAGGGTAATACACTGACTCAGCTACTGCTGTAGTGGAGGGTAATACACTGACTCAGCTACTGCTGTAGTGGAGGGTAATACACTGACTCAGCTACTGATGTAGTGGAGGGTAATACACTGACTCAGCTACTGATGTAGTGGAGGGTAATACACTGACTCAGCTACTGATGTAGTGGAGGGTAATACACTGATGTAGTGGAGGGTAATACACTGCTGTAGTGGAGGGTAATACACTGCTGTAGTGGAGGGTAATACACTGACTCAGCTACTGATGTAGTGGAGGGTAATACACTGCTGTGGTGGAGGGTAATACACTGACTCAGCTACTGATGTAGTGGAGGGTAATACACTGACTCAGCTACTGATGTAGTGGAGGGTAATACACTGATGTAGTGGAGGTTAATACACTGCTGTAGTGGAGGGTAATACACTGACTCAGCTACTGATGTAGTGGAGGGTAATACACTGACTCAGCTACTGATGTAGTGGAGGGTAATACACTGACTCAGCTACTGATGTAGTGGAGGGTAATACACTGACTCAGCCACTGCTGTAGTGGAGGGTAATACACTGCTGTAGTGGAGGGTAATACACTGCTGTGGTGGAGGGTAATACACTGCTGTGGTGGAGGGTAATACACTGCTGTGGTGGAGGGTAATACACTGATGTAGTGGAGGGTAATACACTGACTCAGCTACTGATGTGGTGGAGGGTAATACACTGCTGTAGTGGAGGGTAATACACTGACTCAGCTACTGATGTAGTGGAGGGTAATACAATGCTGTAGTGGAGGGTAATACACTGACTCAGCTACTGATGTAGTGGAGGGTAATACACTGACTCAGCTACTGCTGTAGTGGAGGGTAATACACTGAATCAGCTACTGATGTGCTGGAGGGTAATACACTGACGTGGTGGAGGGTAATACACTGCTGTGGTGGAGGGTAATACACTGACTCAGCTACTGATGTGGTGGAGGGTAATACACTGACTCAGCTACTGCTGAAGTGGAGGGTAATACACTGACTCAGCTACTGCTGTAGTGGAGGGTAATACACTGACTCAGCTACTGCTGTAGTGGAGGGTAATACACTGACTCAGGTACTGCTGTAGTGGAGGGTAATACACTGACTCAGCTACTGATGTAGTGGAGGGTAATACACTGCTGTGGTGGAGGGTAATACACTGACCCAGCTACTGCTGTGGTGGAGGGTAATACACTGATGTGGTGGAGGGTAATACACTGACTCAGCTACTGATGTGGTGGAGGGTAATACACTGACTCAGCTACTGATGTAGTGGAGGGTAATACACTGACTCAGCTACTGATGTGGTGGAGGGTAATACACTGATGTAGTGGAGGGTAATACACTGACTCAGCTACTGATGTGGTGGAGGGTAATACATCAATAGCTGAGTCAGTGTATTACCCTCCACCACATCAGTAGCTGAGTCAGTGTATTACCCTCCACTACATCAGTGTATTACCCTCCACCACATCAGTAGCTGAGTCAGTGTATTACCCTCCACCACATCAGTAGCTGAGTCAGTGTATTACCCTCCACCACATCAGTGTATTACCCTCCACCACAGCAGTGTATTACCCTCCACTACAGCAGTAGCTGAGTCAGTGTATTACCCTCCACTACAGCAGTAGCTGAGTCAGTGTATTACCCTCCACTACAGCAGTAGCTGAGTCAGTGTATTACCCTCCACTACAGCAGTAGCTGAGTCAGTGTATTACCCTCCACTACAGCAGTAGCTGAGTCAGTGTATTACCCTCCACTACAGCAGTAGCTGAGTCAGTGTATTACCCTCCACTACAGCAGTAGCTGAGTCAGTGTATTACCCTCCACTACAGCAGTAGCTGAGTCAGTGTATTACCCTCCACCACATCAGTAGCTGAGTCAGTGTATTACCCTCCACCACAGCAGTGTATTACCCTCCAGCACGTCAGTGTATTACCCTCCAGCACATCAATAGCTGAGTCAGTGTGGTGGAGGGTAATACACTGCTGTGGTGGAGTGTAATACACTGCTGTGGTGGAGGGTAATACACTGACTCAGCTACTGCTGTAGTGGAGGGTAATACACTGACTCAGCTACTGCTGTAGTGGAGGGTAATACACTGACTCAGCTACTGCTGTAGTGGAGGGTAATACACTGCTGTAGTGGAGGGTAATACACTGCTGTAGTGGAGGGTAATACATTGCTGTAGTGGAGGGTAATACATTGCTGTAGTGGAGGGTAATACATTGCTGTAGTGGAGGGTAATACATTGCTGTAGTGGAGGGTAATACACTGCTGTAGTGGAGGGTAATACACTGCTGTAGTGGAGGGTAATACACTGACTCAGCTACTGCTGTGGTGGAGGGTAATACACTGCTGTAGTGGAGGGTAATACACTGACTCAGCTACTGCTGTAGTGGAGGGTAATACACTGACTCAGCTACTGATGTAGTGGAGGGTAATACACTGCTGTGGTGGAGGGTAATACACTGATGTAGTGGAGGGTAATACACTGATGTAGTGGAGGGTAATACGCTGATGTGGTGGAGGGTAATACACTGACTCAGATACTGCTGTAGTGGAGGGTAATACACTGACTCAGCTACTGATGTAGTGGAGGGTAATACACTGCTGTGGTGGAGGGTAATACACTGACTCAGCTACTGCTGTAGTGGAGGGTAATACACTGCTGTGGTGGAGGGTAATACACAGACTCAGCTACTGATGTGGTGGAGTGTAATACACTGACTCAGCTACTGCTGTAGTGGAGGGTAATACACTGACTCAGCCACTGCTGTAGTGGAGGGTAATAAACTGCTGTGGTGGAGCGTAATACACTGACTCAGCTACTGCTGTGGTGGAGGGTAATACACTGACTCAGCTACTGATGTGGTGGAGGGTAATACACTGACTCAGCTACTGATGTGGTGGAGGGTAATACACTGACTCAGCTACTGATGTAGTGGAGGGTAATACACTGACTCAGCTACTGATGTGGTGGAGGGTAATACACTGACTCAGCTACTGTTATAGTGGAGGGTAATACACTGCTGTGGTGGAGTGTAATACACTGCTGTGGTGGAGTGTAATACACTGACTCAGCTACTGCTGTAGTGGAGGGTAATACACTGCTGTGGTGGAGGGTAATACACTGCTGTGGTGGAGGGTAATACACTGCTGTGGTGGAGGGTAATACACTGACTCAGCTACTGCTGTAGTGGAGGGTAATACACTGACTCAGCTACTGCTGTAGTGGAGGGTAATACACAGACTCAGCTACTGCTGTAGTGGAGGGTAATACACAGACTCAGCTACTGCTGTAGTGGAGGGTAATACACAGACTCAGCTACTGCTGTAGTGGAGGGTAATACACTGACTCAGCTACTGCTGTAGTGGAGGGTAATACACTGACTCAGCTACTGATGTAGTGGAGGGTAATACACTGACTCAGCTACTGATGTAGTGGAGGGTAATACACTGACTCAGCTACTGATGTAGTGGAGGGTAATACACTGCTGTGGTGGAGGGTAATACACTGACTCAGCTACTGATGTAGTGGAGGGTAATACACTGCTGTGGTGGAGGGTAATACACTGACTCAGCTACTGATGTAGTGGAGGGTAATACACTGACTCAGCTACTGATGTGGTGGAGGGTAATACACTGCTGTGGTGGAGGGTAATACACTGCTGTGGTGGAGGGTAATACACTGCTGTGGTGGAGGGTAATACACTGCTGTGGTGGACGGTAATACACTGCTGTGGTGGAGGGTGATACACTGACTAAGCTACTGATGTGGTGGAGGGTAATAAACTGCTGTAGTGGAGGGTAATACACTGACTCAGCTACTGCTGTAGTGGAGGGTCCAGACTCAGCACGCGGGGAGGCCGACTCAGCTACTGATGTAGTGGAGGGTAATACACTGACTCAGCTACTGATGTAGTGGAGGGTAATACACTGACTCAGCTACTGATGTAGTGGAGGGTAATACACTGACTCAGCTACTGATGTAGTGGAGGGTAATACACTGCTGTGGTGGAGGGTAATACACTGCTGTGGTGGAGGGTAATACACTGACTCAGCTACTGATGTATTGGAGGGTAATACACTGCTGTGGTGGAGGGTAATACACTGACTCAGCTACTGATGTAGTGGAGGGTAATACACTGACTCAGCTACTGATGTAGTGGAGGGTAATACACTGATGTGGTGGAGGGTAATACACTGCTGTAGTGGAGGGTAATACACTGATGTAGTGGAGGGTAATACACTGATGTGGTGGAGGGTAATACACTGATGTGGTGGAGGGTAATACACTGACTCAGCTACTGATGTGGTGGAGGGTAATACACTGACTCAGCTACTGATGTAGTGGAGGGTAATACACTGACTCAGCTACTGATGTGGTGGAGGGTAATACACTGCTGTGGTGGAGGGTAATACACTGCTGTGGTGGAGGGTAATACACTGCTGTGGTGGAGGGTAATACACTGCTGTGGTGGAGGGTAATACACTGCTGTGGTGGACGGTAATACACTGCTGTGGTGGACGGTAATACACTGCTGTGGTGGAGGGTGATACACTGACTAAGCTACTGATGTGGTGGAGGGTAATAAACTGCTGTAGTGGAGGGTAATACACTGACTCAGCTACTGATGTAGTGGAGGGTAATACACTGACTCAGCTACTGATGTGCTGGAGGGTAATACACTGACTCAGCTACTACTGTAGTGGAGGGTAATACACTGACTCAGCTACTGATGTAGTGGAGGGTAATACACTGCTGTGGTGGAGGGTAATACACTGACTCAGCTACTGCTGTAGTGGAGGGTAATACACTGCTGTGGTGGAGGGTAATACACTGACTCAGCCACTGCTGTGGTGGAGGGTAATACACTGACTCAGCCACTGCTGTGGTGGAGGGTAATACACTGACTCAGCCACTGCTGTAGAGGAGGGTAATACACTGACTCAGCTACTGATGTAGTGGAGGGTAATACACTGACTCAGCTACTGATGTGGTGGATGGTAATACACTGACTCAGCTACTGATGTAGTGGAGGGTAATACACTGACTCAGCTACTGATGTGGTGGATTGTAATACACTGACTCAGCTACTGCTGTAGTGGAGGGTAATACACTGCTGTGGTGGAGGGTAATACACTGACTCAGCTACTTATGTGGTGGAGGGTAATACACTGACTCAGCTACTGCTGTAGTGGAGGGTAATACACTGACTCAGCCACTGCTGTAGTGGAGGGTAATACACTGCTGTGGTGGAGGGTAATACACTGACTCAGCTAACGCTGTGGTGGAGGGTAATACACTGATGTGGTGGAGGGTAATACACTGACTCAGCTACTGATGTGGTGGAGGGTAATACACTGACTCAGCTACTGCTGTAGTGGAGGGTAATACACTGCTGTGGTGGAGGGTAATACACTGCTGTGGTGGAGGGTAATACACTGACTCAGCTACTGCTGTGGTGGAGGGTAATACACTGACTCAGCTACTGCTGTGGTGGAGGGTAATACACTAACTCAGCTACTGCTGTAGTGGAGGGTAATACACTGACTCAGCAACTGATGTAGTGGAGGGTAATGCACTGCTGTGGTGGAGGGTAATACACTGACTCAGCTACTGATGTGGTGGAGGGTAATACACTGCTGTGGTGGAGGATAATACACTGACTCAGCCACTGCTGTAGTGGAGGGTAATACACTGCTGTGGTGGAGGGTAATACACTGCTGTAGTGGAGGGTAATACACTGACTCAGCTACTGCTGTAGTGGAGGGTAATACACTGACTCAGCAACTGATGTAGTGGAGGGTAATACACTGCTGTGGTGGAGGGTAATACACTGACTCAGCTACTGATGTAGTGGAGGGTAAAACACTGCTGTGGTGGAGGATAATACACTGACTCAGCCACTGCTGTAGTGGAGGGTAATACACTGCTGTGGTGGAGGGTAATACACTGCTGTAAAGGGTAATACACTGACTCAGCTACTGCTGTAGTGGAGGGTAATACACTGCTGTGGTGGAGGGTAATACACCGCTGTAGTGGAGGGTAATACACTGATGTAGTGGAGGGTAATACACTGACTAAGCTACTGATGTGGTGGAAGGTAATACACTGCTGTGGTGGAGGGTAATACACTGACTCAGCTACTGATGTAGTGGAGGGTAATACACTGCTGTGGTGGAAGGTAATACACTGACTCAGCTACTGATGTAGTGGAGGGTAATACACTGACTCAGCTACTGATGTAGTGGAGGGTAATACACTGATGTAGTGGAGGGTAATACACTGCTGTGGTGGAGGGTAATACACTGCTGTGGTGGAGGGTAATACACTGCTGTGGTGGAGGGTAATACACTGCTGTAGTGGAGGGTAATACACTGATGTAGTGGAGGGTAATACACTGATGTAGTGGAGGGTAATACACTGACTCAGCTACTGATGTGGTGGAGGGTAATACACTGCTGTAGTGGAGGGTAATACACTGACTCAGCTACTGATGTAGTGGAGGGTAATACACTGACTCAGCTACTGATGTAGTGGAGGGTAATACACTGACTCAGCTACTGATGTAGTGGAGGGTAATACACTGACTCAGCTACTGATGTAGTGGAGGGTAATACACTGCTGTGGTGGAGGGTAATACACTGCTGTGGTGGAGGGTAATACACTGATGTAGTGGAGGGTAATACACTGATGTAGTGGAGGGTAATACACTGACTCAGCTACTGATGTGGTGGAGGGTAATACACTGCTGTAGTGGAGGGTAATACACTGACTCAGCTACTGATGTAGTGGAGGGTAATACACTGACTCAGCTACTGATGTAGTGGAGGGTAATACACTGACTCAGCTACTGATGTGGTGGAGGGTAATACATCAATAGCTGAGTCAGTGTATTACCCTCCACCACATCAGTAGCTGAGTCAGTGTATTACCCTCCACTACATCAGTGTATTACCCTCCACCACATCAGTAGCTGAGTCAGTGTATTACCCTCCACCACATCAGTAGCTGAGTCAGTGTATTACCCTCCACCACATCAGTGTATTACCCTCCACCACAGCAGTGTATTACCCTCCACTACAGCAGTACCTAAGGCAGTGTATTACCCTCCACTACAGCAGTAGCTCGAGTCAGTGTATTACCCTCCACTACAGCAGTAGCTGAGTCAGTGTATTACCCTCCACTACAGCAGTAGCTGAGTCAGTGTATTACCCTCCACTACAGCAGTAGCTGAGTCAGTGTATTACCCTCCACCACATCAGTAGCTGAGTCAGTGTATTACCCTCCACCACAGCAGTGTATTACCCTCCAGCACGTCAGTGTATTACCCTCCAGCACATCAATAGCTGAGTCAGTGTGGTGGAGGGTAATACACTGCTGTGGTGGAGTGTAATACACTGCTGTGGTGGAGGGTAATACACTGACTCAGCTACTGCTGTAGTGGAGGGTAATACACTGACTCAGCTACTGCTGTAGTGGAGGGTAATACACTGACTCAGCTACTGCTGTAGTGGAGGGTAATACACTGCTGTAGTGGAGGGTAATACACTGCTGTAGTGGAGGGTAATACATTGCTGTAGTGGAGGGTAATACATTGCTGTAGTGGAGGGTAATACATTGCTGTAGTGGAGGGTAATACATTGCTGTAGTGGAGGGTAATACATTGCTGTAGTGGAGGGTAATACATTGCTGTAGTGGAGGGTAATACACTGCTGTAGTGGAGGGTAATACACTGCTGTAGTGGAGGGTAATACACTGACTCAGCTACTGCTGTGGTGGAGGGTAATACACTGCTGTAGTGGAGGGTAATACACTGACTCAGCTACTGCTGTAGTGTAGGGTAATACACTGACTCAGCTACTGATGTAGTGGAGGGTAATACACTGCTGTGGTGGAGGGTAATACACTGATGTAGTGGAGGGTAATACACTGATGTAGTGGAGGGTAATACGCTGATGTGGTGGAGGGTAATACACTGACTCAGCTACTGCTGTAGTGGAGGGTAATACACTGACTCAGCTACTGATGTAGTGGAGGGTAATACACTGCTGTGGTGGAGGGTAATACACTGACTCAGCTACTGCTGTAGTGGAGGGTAATACACTGCTGTGGTGGAGGGTAATACACAGACTCAGCTACTGATGTGGTGGAGTGTAATACACTGACTCAGCTACTGCTGTAGTGGAGGGTAATACACTGACTCAGCCACTGCTGTAGTGGAGGGTAATAAACTGCTGTGGTGGAGCGTAATACACTGACTCAGCTACTGCTGTGGTGGAGGGTAATACACTGACTCAGCTACTGATGTGGTGGAGGGTAATACACTGACTCAGCTACTGATGTGGTGGAGGGTAATACACTGACTCAGCTACTGATGTAGTGGAGGGTAATACACTGACTCAGCTACTGATGTAGTGGAGGGTAATACACTGCTGTGGTGGACGGTAATACACTGCTGTGGTGGACGGTAATACACTGCTGTGGTGGAGGGTGATACACTGACTAAGCTACTGATGTGGTGGAGGGTAATAAACTGCTGTAGTGGAGGGTAATACACTGACTCAGCTACTGATGTAGTGGAGGGTAATACACTGACTCAGCTACTGATGTGCTGGAGGGTAATACACTGACTCAGCTACTACTGTAGTGGAGGGTAATACACTGACTCAGCTACTGATGTAGTGGAGGGTAATACACTGCTGTGGTGGAGGGTAATACACTGACTCAGCTACTGCTGTAGTGGAGGGTAATACACTGCTGTGGTGGAGGGTAATACACTGACTCAGCCACTGCTGTGGTGGAGGGTAATACACTGACTCAGCCACTGCTGTGGTGGAGGGTAATACACTGACTCAGCCACTGCTGTAGAGGAGGGTAATACACTGACTCAGCTACTGATGTAGTGGAGGGTAATACACTGACTCAGCTACTGATGTGGTGGATGGTAATACACTGACTCAGCTACTGATGTAGTGGAGGGTAATACACTGACTCAGCTACTGATGTGGTGGATTGTAATACACTGACTCAGCTACTGCTGTAGTGGAGGGTAATACACTGCTGTGGTGGAGGGTAATACACTGACTCAGCTACTTATGTGGTGGAGGGTAATACACTGACTCAGCTACTGCTGTAGTGGAGGGTAATACACTGACTCAGCCACTGCTGTAGTGGAGGGTAATACACTGCTGTGGTGGAGGGTAATACACTGACTCAGCTAACGCTGTGGTGGAGGGTAATACACTGATGTGGTGGAGGGTAATACACTGACTCAGCTACTGATGTGGTGGAGGGTAATACACTGACTCAGCTACTGCTGTAGTGGAGGGTAATACACTGCTGTGGTGGAGGGTAATACACTGCTGTGGTGGAGGGTAATACACTGACTCAGCTACTGCTGTGGTGGAGGGTAATACACTGACTCAGCTACTGCTGTGGTGGAGGGTAATACACTAACTCAGCTACTGCTGTAGTGGAGGGTAATACACTGACTCAGCAACTGATGTAGTGGAGGGTAATGCACTGCTGTGGTGGAGGGTAATACACTGACTCAGCTACTGATGTGGTGGAGGGTAATACACTGCTGTGGTGGAGGATAATACACTGACTCAGCCACTGCTGTAGTGGAGGGTAATACACTGCTGTGGTGGAGGGTAATACACTGCTGTAGTGGAGGGTAATACACTGACTCAGCTACTGCTGTAGTGGAGGGTAATACACTGACTCAGCAACTGATGTAGTGGAGGGTAATACACTGCTGTGGTGGAGGGTAATACACTGACTCAGCTACTGATGTAGTGGAGGGTAAAACACTGCTGTGGTGGAGGATAATACACTGACTCAGCCACTGCTGTAGTGGAGGGTAATACACTGCTGTGGTGGAGGGTAATACACTGCTGTAAAGGGTAATACACTGACTCAGCTACTGCTGTAGTGGAGGGTAATACACTGCTGTGGTGGAGGGTAATACACCGCTGTAGTGGAGGGTAATACACTGATGTAGTGGAGGGTAATACACTGACTAAGCTACTGATGTGGTGGAAGGTAATACACTGCTGTGGTGGAGGGTAATACACTGACTCAGCTACTGATGTAGTGGAGGGTAATACACTGCTGTGGTGGAAGGTAATACACTGACTCAGCTACTGATGTAGTGGAGGGTAATACACTGACTCAGCTACTGATGTAGTGGAGGGTAATACACTGATGTAGTGGAGGGTAATACACTGCTGTGGTGGAGGGTAATACACTGCTGTGGTGGAGGGTAATACACTGCTGTGGTGGAGGGTAATACACTGCTGTAGTGGAGGGTAATACACTGATGTAGTGGAGGGTAATACACTGATGTAGTGGAGGGTAATACACTGACTCAGCTACTGATGTGGTGGAGGGTAATACACTGCTGTAGTGGAGGGTAATACACTGACTCAGCTACTGATGTAGTGGAGGGTAATACACTGACTCAGCTACTGATGTAGTGGAGGGTAATACACTGACTCAGCTACTGATGTAGTGGAGGGTAATACACTGACTCAGCTACTGATGTAGTGGAGGGTAATACACTGCTGTGGTGGAGGGTAATACACTGCTGTGGTGGAGGGTAATACACTGATGTAGTGGAGGGTAATACACTGATGTAGTGGAGGGTAATACACTGACTCAGCTACTGATGTGGTGGAGGGTAATACACTGCTGTAGTGGAGGGTAATACACTGACTCAGCTACTGATGTAGTGGAGGGTAATACACTGACTCAGCTACTGATGTAGTGGAGGGTAATACACTGACTCAGCTACTGATGTGGTGGAGGGTAATACATCAATAGCTGAGTCAGTGTATTACCCTCCACCACATCAGTAGCTGAGTCAGTGTATTACCCTCCACTACATCAGTGTATTACCCTCCACCACATCAGTAGCTGAGTCAGTGTATTACCCTCCACCACATCAGTAGCTGAGTCAGTGTATTACCCTCCACCACATCAGTGTATTACCCTCCACCACAGCAGTGTATTACCCTCCACTACAGCAGTACCTAAGGCAGTGTATTACCCTCCACTACAGCAGTAGCTGAGTCAGTGTATTACCCTCCACTACAGCAGTAGCTGAGTCAGTGTATTACCCTCCACTACAGCAGTAGCTGAGTCAGTGTATTACCCTCCACTACAGCAGTAGCTGAGTCAGTGTATTACCCTCCACTACAGCAGTAGCTGAGTCAGTGTATTACCCTCCACCACATCAGTAGCTGAGTCAGTGTATTACCCTCCACCACAGCAGTGTATTACCCTCCAGCACGTCAGTGTATTACCCTCCAGCACATCAATAGCTGAGTCAGTGTGGTGGAGGGTAATACACTGCTGTGGTGGAGTGTAATACACTGCTGTGGTGGAGGGTAATACACTGACTCAGCTACTGCTGTAGTGGAGGGTAATACACTGACTCAGCTACTGCTGTAGTGGAGGGTAATACACTGACTCAGCTACTGCTGTAGTGGAGGGTAATACACTGCTGTAGTGGAGGGTAATACACTGCTGTAGTGGAGGGTAATACATTGCTGTAGTGGAGGGTAATACATTGCTGTAGTGGAGGGTAATACATTGCTGTAGTGGAGGGTAATACATTGCTGTAGTGGAGGGTAATACATTGCTGTAGTGGAGGGTAATACATTGCTGTAGTGGAGGGTAATACACTGCTGTAGTGGAGGGTAATACACTGCTGTAGTGGAGGGTAATACACTGACTCAGCTACTGCTGTGGTGGAGGGTAATACACTGCTGTAGTGGAGGGTAATACACTGACTCAGCTACTGCTGTAGTGTAGGGTAATACACTGACTCAGCTACTGATGTAGTGGAGGGTAATACACTGCTGTGGTGGAGGGTAATACACTGATGTAGTGGAGGGTAATACACTGATGTAGTGGAGGGTAATACGCTGATGTGGTGGAGGGTAATACACTGACTCAGCTACTGCTGTAGTGGAGGGTAATACACTGACTCAGCTACTGATGTAGTGGAGGGTAATACACTGCTGTGGTGGAGGGTAATACACTGACTCAGCTACTGCTGTAGTGGAGGGTAATACACTGCTGTGGTGGAGGGTAATACACAGACTCAGCTACTGATGTGGTGGAGTGTAATACACTGACTCAGCTACTGCTGTAGTGGAGGGTAATACACTGACTCAGCCACTGCTGTAGTGGAGGGTAATAAACTGCTGTGGTGGAGCGTAATACACTGACTCAGCTACTGCTGTGGTGGAGGGTAATACACTGACTCAGCTACTGATGTGGTGGAGGGTAATACACTGACTCAGCTACTGATGTGGTGGAGGGTAATACACTGACTCAGCTACTGATGTAGTGGAGGGTAATACACTGACTCAGCTACTGATGTAGTGGAGGGTAATACACTGCTGTGGTGGAGGGTAATACACTGACTCAGCTACTGATGTATTGGAGGGTAATACACTGCTGTGGTGGAGGGTAATACACTGACTCAGCTACTGATGTAGTGGAGGGTAATACACTGACTCAGCTACTGATGTAGTGGAGGGTAATACACTGATGTGGTGGAGGGTAATACACTGCTGTAGTGGAGGGTAATACACTGATGTAGTGGAGGGTAATACACTGATGTGGTGGAGGGTAATACACTGACTCAGCTACTGATGTGGTGGAGGGTAATACACTGACTCAGCTACTGATGTAGTGGAGGGTAATACACTGACTCAGCTACTGATGTGGTGGAGGGTAATACACTGCTGTGGTGGAGGGTAATACACTGCTGTGGTGGAGGGTAATACACTGCTGTGGTGGAGGGTAATACACTGCTGTGGTGGACGGTAATACACTGCTGTGGTGGACGGTAATACACTGCTGTGGTGGAGGGTGATACACTGACTAAGCTACTGATGTGGTGGAGGGTAATAAACTGCTGTAGTGGAGGGTAATACACTGACTCAGCTACTGATGTAGTGGAGGGTAATACACTGACTCAGCTACTGCTGTAGTGGAGGGTAATACACTGACTCAGCTACTACTGTAGTGGAGGGTAATACACTGACTCAGCTACTACTGTAGTGGAGGGTAATACACTGACTCAGCTACTGATGTAGTGGAGGGTAATACACTGCTGTGGTGGAGGGTAATACACTGACTCAGCTACTGCTGTAGTGGAGGGTAATACACTGCTGTGGTGGAGGGTAATACACTGACTCAGCCACTGCTGTGGTGGAGGGTAATACACTGACTCAGCCACTGCTGTGGTGGAGGGTAATACACTGACTCAGCCACTGCTGTAGAGGAGGGTAATACACTGACTCAGCTACTGATGTAGTGGAGGGTAATACACTGACTCAGCTACTGATGTGGTGGATGGTAATACACTGACTCAGCTACTGATGTAGTGGAGGGTAATACACTGACTCAGCTACTGATGTGGTGGATGGTAATACACTGACTCAGCTACTGCTGTAGTGGAGGGTAATACACTGCTGTGGTGGAGGGTAATACACTGACTCAGCTACTTATGTGGTGGAGGGTAATACACTGACTCAGCTACTGCTGTAGTGGAGGGTAATACACTGACTCAGCCACTGCTGTAGTGGAGGGTAATACACTGCTGTGGTGGAGGGTAATACACTGACTCAGCTAACGCTGTGGTGGAGGGTAATACACTGATGTGGTGGAGGGTAATACACTGACTCAGCTACTGATGTGGTGGAGGGTAATACACTGACTCAGCTACTGCTGTAGTGGAGGGTAATACACTGCTGTGGTGGAGGGTAATACACTGCTGTGGTGGAGGGTAATACACTGACTCAGCTACTGCTGTGGTGGAGGGTAATACACTGACTCAGCTACTGCTGTGGTGGAGGGTAATACACTAACTCAGCTACTGCTGTAGTGGAGGGTAATACACTGACTCAGCAACTGATGTAGTGGAGGGTAATGCACTGCTGTGGTGGAGGGTAATACACTGACTCAGCTACTGATGTGGTGGAGGGTAATACACTGCTGTGGTGGAGGATAATACACTGACTCAGCCACTGCTGTAGTGGAGGGTAATACACTGCTGTGGTGGAGGGTAATACACTGCTGTAGTGGAGGGTAATACACTGACTCAGCTACTGCTGTAGTGGAGGGTAATACACTGACTCAGCAACTGATGTAGTGGAGGGTAATACACTGCTGTGGTGGAGGGTAATACACTGACTCAGCCACTGCTGTAGTGGAGGGTAATACACTGACTCAGCCACTGCTGTAGTGGAGGGTAATACACTGCTGTGGTGGAGGGTAATACACTGCTGTAAAGGGTAATACACTGACTCAGCTACTGCTGTAGTGGAGGGTAATACACTGCTGTGGTGGAGGGTAATACACCGCTGTAGTGGAGGGTAATACACTGATGTAGTGGAGGGTAATACACTGACTAAGCTACTGATGTGGTGGAAGGTAATACACTGCTGTGGTGGAGGGTAATACACTGACTCAGCTACTGATGTAGTGGAGGGTAATACACTGCTGTGGTGGAAGGTAATACACTGACTCAGCTACTGATGTAGTGGAGGGTAATACACTGACTCAGCTACTGATGTAGTGGAGGGTAATACACTGATGTAGTGGAGGGTAATACACTGCTGTGGTGGAGGGTAATACACTGCTGTGGTGGAGGGTAATACACTGCTGTGGTGGAGGGTAATACACTGCTGTAGTGGAGGGTAATACACTGATGTAGTGGAGGGTAATACACTGATGTAGTGGAGGGTAATACACTGACTCAGCTACTGATGTGGTGGAGGGTAATACACTGCTGTAGTGGAGGGTAATACACTGACTCAGCTACTGATGTAGTGGAGGGTAATACACTGACTCAGCTACTGATGTAGTGGAGGGTAATACACTGACTCAGCTACTGATGTAGTGGAGGGTAATACACTGACTCAGCTACTGATGTAGTGGAGGGTAATACACTGCTGTGGTGGAGGGTAATACACTGCTGTGGTGGAGGGTAATAGACTGCTGTGGTGGAGGGTAATAGACTGCTGTGGTGGAGGGTAATACACTGATGTAGTGGAGGGTAATAAACTGATGTAGTGGAGGGTAATACACTGCTGTGGTGGAGGGTAATACACCGCTGTAGTGGAGGGTAATACACTGATGTAGTGGAGGGTAATACACTGACTAAGCTACTGATGTGGTGGAGGGTAATACACTGACTCAGCTACTGATGTAGTGGAGGGTAATACACTGCTGTGGTGGAGGGTAATACACTGCTGTGGTGGAGGGTAATACACTGCTGTAGTGGAGGGTAATACACTGATGTAGTGGAGGGTAATACACTGATGTAGTGGAGGGTAATACACTGACTCAGCTACTGATGTGGTGGAGGGTAATACACTGCTGTAGTGGAGGGTAATACACTGACTCAGCTACTGATGTAGTGGAGGGTAATACACTGACTCAGCTACTGATGTAGTGGAGGGTAATACACTGACTCAGCTACTGATGTAGTGGAGGGTAATAGACTGCTGTGGTGGAGGGTAATAGACTGCTGTGGTGGAGGGTAATACACTGCTGTGGTGGAGGGTAATACACTGCTGTGGTGGAGGGTAATACACTGCTGTGGTGGAGGGTAATACACTGCTGTGGTGGAGGGTAATACACCGCTGTAGTGGAGGGTAATACACTGATGTAGTGGAGGGTAATACACTGATGTAGTGGAGGGTAATACACTGACTAAGCTACTGATGTGGTGGAGGGTAATAAACTGCTGTAGTGGAGGGTAATACACTGACTCAGCTACTGCTGTAGTGGAGGGTAATACACTGACTCAGCTACTGCTGTAGTGGAGGGTAAAACACTGACTCAGCTACTGCTGTAGTGGAGGGTAATACACTGCTGTGGTGGAGGGTAATACACTGACTCAGCTACTGATGTAGTGGAGGGTAATACACTGACTCAGCTACTGATGTGGTGGATGGTAATACACTGACTCAGCTACTGATGTAGTGGAGGGTAATACACTGACTCAGCTACTGATGTAGTGGATGGTAAATCACTGCTGTGGTGGAGGGTAATACACTGACTCAGCTACTGATGTGGTGGATGGTAATACACTGACTCAGCTACTGCTGTAGTGGAGGGTAATACACTGACTCAGCTACTGATGTGGTGGAGGGTAATACACTGACTCAGCTACTGATGTAGTGGATGGTAAATCACTGCTGTGGTGGAGGGTAATACACTGACTCAGCTACTGCTGTAGTGGAGGGTAATACACTGCTGTGGTGGAGGGTAATACACTGACTCAGCTACTGATGTAGTGGAGGGTAATACACTGACTCAGCTACTGCTGTAGTGGAGGGTAATACACTGACTCAGCTACTGCTGTAGTGGAGGGTAATACACTGACTCAGCCACTGCTGTAGTGGAGGGTAATACACTGCTGTGGTGGAGGGTAATACACTGACTCAGCTACTGATGTGGTGGAGGGTAATATACTGACTCAGCTACTGCTGCAGTGGAGGGTAATACACTGATGTGGTGGAGGGTAATACACTGACTCAGCTACTGATGTGGTGGAGGGTAATACACTGACTCAGCTACTGCTGTAGTGGAGGGTAATACACTGACTCATCTACTGACGTAGTGGAGGGTAATACACTGACTCAGCCACTGCTGTAGTGGAGGGTAATACACTGACTCAGCTACTGATGTAGTGGAGGGTAATACACTGCTGTAGTGGAGGGTAATACACTGACTCAGCTACTGCTGTAGTGGAGGGTAATACACTGCTGTGGTGGAGGGTAATAAACTGCTGTGGTGGAGGGTAATACACTGACTCAGCTACTGCTGTAGTGGAGGGTAATACACTGCTGTGGTGGAGGGTAATACACTGCTGTAGTGGAGGGTAATACACTGACTCAGCTACTGCTGTAGTGGAGGGTAATACACTGACTCAGCTACTGATGTGGTGGAGGGTAATATACTGACTCAGCCACTGCTGTAGTGGAGGGTAATACACTGCTGTGGTGGAGGGTAATACACTGCTGTGGTGGAGGGTAATACACTGCTGTGGTGGAGGGTAATACACTGACTCAGCTACTGCTGTAGTGGAGGGTAATACACTGCTGTGGTGGAGGGTAATACACTGCTGTGGTGGAGGGTAATACACTGACTCAGCTACTGATGTAGTGGAGGGTAATACACTGACTCAGCTACTGATGTGGTGGAGGGTAAAATACTGACTCAGCTACTGATGTAGTGGAGGGTAATACACTGATGTAGTGGAGGGTAATACACTGCTGTAGTGGAGGGTAATACACTGACTCAGCTACTGCTGTAGTGGAGGGTAATACACTGACTCAGCTACTGCTGTAGTGGAGGGTAATACACTGACTCAGCTACTGATGTAGTGGAGGGTAATACAATGACTCAATTACTGATGTAGTGGAGGGTAATACACTGCTGTGGTGGAGGGTAATACACTGACTCAGCTACTGATGTGGTGGAGGGTAATACACTGCTGTGGTGGAGGATAATACACTGACTCAGCCACTGCTGTAGTGGAGGGTAATACACTGACTCAGCCACTGCTGTAGTGGAGGGTAATACACTGCTGTGGTGGAGGGTAATACACTGCTGTAGTGGAGGGTAATACACTGACTCAGCTACTGCTGTAGTGGAGGGTAATACACTGCTGTGGTGGAGGGTAATACACTGACTCAGCTACTGATGTAGTGGAGGGTAAAACACTGCTGTGGTGGAGGATAATACACTGCTGTAAAGGGTAATACACTGACTCAGCTACTGCTGTAGTGGAGGGTAATACACTGCTGTGGTGGAGGGTAATACACCGCTGTAGTGGAGGGTAATACACTGATGTAGTGGAGGGTAATACACTGACTAAGCTACTGATGTGGTGGAAGGTAATACACTGCTGTGGTGGAGGGTAATACACTGACTCAGCTACTGATGTAGTGGAGGGTAATACACTGCTGTGGTGGAAGGTAATACACTGACTCAGCTACTGATGTAGTGGAGGGTAATACACTGACTCAGCTACTGATGTAGTGGAGGGTAATACACTGATGTAGTGGAGGGTAATACACTGCTGTGGTGGAGGGTAATACACTGCTGTGGTGGAGGGTAATACCCTGCTGTGGTGGAGGGTAATACACTGCTGTAGTGGAGGGTAATACACTGATGTAGTGGAGGGTAATACACTGCTGTAGTGGAGGGTAATACACTGACTCAGCTACTGATGTAGTGGAGGGTAATACACTGACTCAGCTACTGATGTAGTGGAGGGTAATACACTGCTGTGGTGGAGGGTAATAGACTGCTGTGGTGGAGGGTAATAGACTGCTGTGGTGGAGGGTAATAGACTGCTGTGGTGGAGGGTAATAGACTGCTGTGGTGGAGGGTAATACACTGATGTAGTGGAGGGTAATACACTGATGTAGTGGAGGGTAATACACTGCTGTGGTGGAGGGTAATACACCGCTGTAGTGGAGGGTAATACACTGATGTAGTGGAGGGTAATACACTGACTAAGCTACTGATGTGGTGGAGGGTAATAAACTGCTGTAGTGGAGGGTAATACACTGACTCAGCTACTGATGTAGTGTAGGGTAATACACTGACTCAGCTACTGATGTAGTGGAGGGTAATACACTGCTGTGGTGGAGGGTAATACACTGCTGTGGTGGAGGGTAATACACTGCTGTAGTGGAGGGTAATACACTGATGTAGTGGAGGGTAATACACTGATGTAGTGGAGGGTAATACACTGACTCAGCTACTGATGTGGTGGAGGGTAATACACTGCTGTAGTGGAGGGTAATACACTGACTCAGCTACTGATGTAGTGGAGGGTAATACACTGACTCAGCTACTGATGTAGTGGAGGGTAATACACTGACTCAGCTACTGATGTAGTGGAGGGTAATACACTGCTGTGGTGGAGGGTAATAGACTGCTGTGGTGGAGGGTAATACACTGCTGTGGTGGAGGGTAATACACTGCTGTGGTGGAGGGTAATACACTGCTGTGGTGGAGGGTAATACACCGCTGTAGTGGAGGGTAATACACTGATGTAGTGGAGGGTAATACACTGACTAAGCTACTGATGTGGTGGAGGGTAATAAACTGCTGTAGTGGAGGGTAATACACTGACTCAGCTACTGCTGTAGTGGAGGGTAATACACAGACTCAGCTACTGCTGTAGTGGAGGGTAATACACTGACTCAGCTACTGATGTAGTGGAGGGTAATACACTGACTCAGCTACTGATGTAGTGGAGGGTAATACACTGACTCAGCTACTGATGTAGTGGAGGGTAATACACTGACTCAGCTACTGATGTAGTGGAGGGTAATACACTGACTCAGCTACTGATGTAGTGGAGGGTAATACACTGACTCAGCTACTGATGTAGTGGAGGGTAATACACTGCTGTGGTGGAGGGTAATACACTGACTCAGCTACTGATGTATTGGAGGGTAATACACTGCTGTGGTGGAGGGTAATACACTGACTCAGCTACTGATGTAGTGGAGGGTAATACACTGACTCAGCTACTGATGTAGTGGAGGGTAATACACTGATGTGGTGGAGGGTAATACACTGCTGTAGTGGAGGGTAATACACTGATGTAGTGGAGGGTAATACACTGATGTGGTGGAGGGTAATACACTGACTCAGCTACTGATGTGGTGGAGGGTAATACACTGACTCAGCTACTGATGTAGTGGAGGGTAATACACTGACTCAGCTACTGATGTGGTGGAGGGTAATACACTGCTGTGGTGGAGGGTAATACACTGCTGTGGTGGAGGGTAATACACTGCTGTGGTGGAGGGTAATACACTGCTGTGGTGGAGGGTAATACACTGCTGTGGTGGACGGTAATACACTGCTGTGGTGGACGGTAATACACTGCTGTGGTGGAGGGTGATACACTGACTAAGCTACTGATGTGGTGGAGGGTAATAAACTGCTGTAGTGGAGGGTAATACACTGACTCAGCTACTGATGTAGTGGAGGGTAATACACTGACTCAGCTACTGATGTGCTGGAGGGTAATACACTGACTCAGCTACTGCTGTAGTGGAGGGTAATACACTGACTCAGCTACTACTGTAGTGGAGGGTAATACACTGACTCAGCTACTGATGTAGTGGAGGGTAATACACTGCTGTGGTGGAGGGTAATACACTGACTCAGCTACTGCTGTAGTGGAGGGTAATACACTGCTGTGGTGGAGGGTAATACACTGACTCAGCCACTGCTGTGGTGGAGGGTAATACACTGACTCAGCCACTGCTGTGGTGGAGGGTAATACACTGACTCAGCCACTGCTGTGGTGGAGGGTAATACACTGACTCAGCTACTGATGTAGTGGAGGGTAATACACTGACTCAGCTACTGATGTGGTGGATGGTAATACACTGACTCAGCTACTGATGTAGTGGAGGGTAATACACTGACTCAGCTACTGATGTGGTGGATGGTAATACACTGACTCAGCTACTGCTGTAGTGGAGGGTAATACACTGCTGTGGTGGAGGGTAATACACTGACTCAGCTACTTATGTGGTGGAGGGTAATACACTGACTCAGCTACTGCTGTAGTGGAGGGTAATACACTGACTCAGCCACTGCTGTAGTGGAGGGTAATACACTGCTGTGGTGGAGGGTAATACACTGACTCAGCTAACGCTGTGGTGGAGGGTAATACACTGATGTGGTGGAGGGTAATACACTGACTCAGCTACTGATGTGGTGGAGGGTAATACACTGATGTGGTGGAGGGTAATACACTGACTCAGCTACTGCTGTAGTGGAGGGTAATACACTGCTGTGGTGGAGGGTAATACACTGCTGTGGTGGAGGGTAATACACTGACTCAGCTACTGCTGTGGTGGAGGGTAATACACTGACTCAGCTACTGCTGTGGTGGAGGGTAATACACTAACTCAGCTACTGCTGTAGTGGAGGGTAATACACTGACTCAGCAACTGATGTAGTGGAGGGTAATGCACTGCTGTGGTGGAGGGTAATACACTGACTCAGCTACTGATGTGGTGGAGGGTAATACACTGACTCAGCTACTGATGTAGTGGAGGGTAATACACTGACTCAGCTACTGATGTGGTGGAGGGTAATACACTGCTGTGGTGGAGGGTAATACACTGCTGTGGTGGAGGGTAATACACTGCTGTGGTGGAGGGTAATACACTGCTGTGGTGGAGGGTAATACACTGCTGTGGTGGACGGTAATACACTGCTGTGGTGGACGGTAATACACTGCTGTGGTGGAGGGTGATACACTGACTAAGCTACTGATGTGGTGGAGGGTAATAAACTGCTGTAGTGGAGGGTAATACACTGACTCAGCTACTGATGTAGTGGAGGGTAATACACTGACTCAGCTACTGATGTGCTGGAGGGTAATACACTGACTCAGCTACTGCTGTAGTGGAGGGTAATACACTGACTCAGCTACTACTGTAGTGGAGGGTAATACACTGACTCAGCTACTGATGTAGTGGAGGGTAATACACTGCTGTGGTGGAGGGTAATACACTGACTCAGCTACTGCTGTAGTGGAGGGTAATACACTGCTGTGGTGGAGGGTAATACACTGACTCAGCCACTGCTGTGGTGGAGGGTAATACACTGACTCAGCCACTGCTGTGGTGGAGGGTAATACACTGACTCAGCCACTGCTGTAGAGGAGGGTAATACACTGACTCAGCTACTGATGTAGTGGAGGGTAATACACTGACTCAGCTACTGATGTGGTGGATGGTAATACACTGACTCAGCTACTGATGTAGTGGAGGGTAATACACTGACTCAGCTACTGATGTGGTGGATTGTAATACACTGACTCAGCTACTGCTGTAGTGGAGGGTAATACACTGCTGTGGTGGAGGGTAATACACTGACTCAGCTACTTATGTGGTGGAGGGTAATACACTGACTCAGCTACTGCTGTAGTGGAGGGTAATACACTGACTCAGCCACTGCTGTAGTGGAGGGTAATACACTGCTGTGGTGGAGGGTAATACACTGACTCAGCTAACGCTGTGGTGGAGGGTAATACACTGATGTGGTGGAGGGTAATACACTGACTCAGCTACTGATGTGGTGGAGGGTAATACACTGACTCAGCTACTGCTGTAGTGGAGGGTAATACACTGCTGTGGTGGAGGGTAATACACTGCTGTGGTGGAGGGTAATACACTGACTCAGCTACTGCTGTGGTGGAGGGTAATACACTGACTCAGCTACTGCTGTGGTGGAGGGTAATACACTAACTCAGCTACTGCTGTAGTGGAGGGTAATACACTGACTCAGCAACTGATGTAGTGGAGGGTAATGCACTGCTGTGGTGGAGGGTAATACACTGACTCAGCTACTGATGTGGTGGAGGGTAATACACTGCTGTGGTGGAGGATAATACACTGACTCAGCCACTGCTGTAGTGGAGGGTAATACACTGCTGTGGTGGAGGGTAATACACTGATGTGGTGGAGGGTAATACACTGACTCAGCTACTGATGTGGTGGAGGGTAATACACTGACTCAGCTACTGATGTGGTGGAGGGTAATACACTGATGTAGTGGAGGGTAATACACTGACTCAGCTACTGATGTGGTGGAGGGTAATACACTGACTCAGCTATTGATGTATTACCCTCCACCACATCAGTAGCTGAGTCAGTGTATTACCCTCCACTACATCAGTAGCTGAGTCAGTGTATTACCCTCCACTACATCAGTAGCTGAGTCAGTGTATTACCCTCCACTACAGCAGTGTATTACCCTCCACCACATCAGTAGCTGAGTCAGTGTATTACCCTCCACTACATCAGTGTATTACCCTCCACTACATCAGTGTATTACCCTCCACCACAGCAGTGTATTACCCTCCACCACAGCAGTGTATTACCCTCCACTACATCAGTAGCTGAGTCAGTGTATTACCCTCCACTACATCAGTAGCTGAGTCAGTGTATTACCCTCCACTACATCAGTAGCTGAGTCAGTGTATTACCCTCCACTACATCAGTAGCTGAGTCAGTGTATTACCCTCCACTACAGCAGTGTATTACCCTCCACCACATCAGTAGCTGAGTCAGTGTATTACCCTCCACTACATCAGTGTATTACCCTCCACTACATCAGTGTATTACCCTCCACTACAGCAGTGTATTACCCTCCACCACAGCAGTGTATTACCCTCCACCACAGCAGTGTATTACCCTCCACCACAGCAGTGTATTACCCTCCACTACATCAGTGTATTACCCTCCACTACATCAGTAGCTGAGTCAGTGTATTACCCTCCACTACATCAGTAGCTGAGTCAGTGTATTACCTTCCACCACAGCAGTGTATTACCCTCCACTACATCAGTAGCTGAGTCAGTGTATTACCCTCCACCACAGCAGTGTATTACCTTCCACCACATCAGTAGCTTAGTCAGTGTATTACCCTCCACTACATCAGTGTATTACCCTCCACTACAGCGGTGTATTACCCTCCACCACAGCAGTGTATTACCCTCCACTACAGCAGTAGCTGAGTCAGTGTATTACCCTTTACAGCAGTGTATTACCCTCCACCACAGCAGTGTATTACCCTCCACTACAGCAGTGGCTGAGTCAGTGTATTACCCTCCACTACAGCAGTGGCTGAGTCAGTGTATTATCCTCCACCACAGCAGTGTTTTACCCTCCACTACATCAGTAGCTGAGTCAGTGTATTACCCTCCACCACAGCAGTGTATTACCCTCCACTACATCAGTTGCTGAGTCAGTGTATTACCCTCCACTACAGCAGTAGCTGAGTCAGTGTATTACCCTCCACTACAGCAGTAGCTGAGTCAGTGTATTACCCTCCACTACAGCAGTAGCTGAGTCAGTGTATTACCCTCCACTACAGCAGTAGCTGAGTCAGTGTATTACCCTCCACTACAGCAGTAGCTGAGTCAGTGTATTACCCTCCACCACATCAGTAGCTGAGTCAGTGTATTACCCTCCACCACAGCAGTGTATTACCCTCCAGCACGTCAGTGTATTACCCTCCAGCACATCAATAGCTGAGTCAGTGTGGTGGAGGGTAATACACTGCTGTGGTGGAGTGTAATACACTGCTGTGGTGGAGGGTAATACACTGACTCAGCTACTGCTGTAGTGGAGGGTAATACACTGACTCAGCTACTGCTGTAGTGGAGGGTAATACACTGACTCAGCTACTGCTGTAGTGGAGGGTAATACACTGCTGTAGTGGAGGGTAATACACTGCTGTAGTGGAGGGTAATACATTGCTGTAGTGGAGGGTAATACATTGCTGTAGTGGAGGGTAATACATTGCTGTAGTGGAGGGTAATACATTGCTGTAGTGGAGGGTAATACACTGCTGTAGTGGAGGGTAATACACTGCTGTAGTGGAGGGTAATACACTGACTCAGCTACTGCTGTGGTGGAGGGTAATACACTGCTGTAGTGGAGGGTAATACACTGACTCAGCTACTGCTGTAGTGTAGGGTAATACACTGACTCAGCTACTGATGTAGTGGAGGGTAATACACTGCTGTGGTGGAGGGTAATACACTGATGTAGTGGAGGGTAATACACTGATGTAGTGGAGGGTAATACGCTGATGTGGTGGAGGGTAATACACTGACTCAGCTACTGCTGTAGTGGAGGGTAATACACTGACTCAGCTACTGATGTAGTGGAGGGTAATACACTGCTGTGGTGGAGGGTAATACACTGACTCAGCTACTGCTGTAGTGGAGGGTAATACACTGCTGTGGTGGAGGGTAATACACAGACTCAGCTACTGATGTGGTGGAGTGTAATACACTGACTCAGCTACTGCTGTAGTGGAGGGTAATACACTGACTCAGCCACTGCTGTAGTGGAGGGTAATAAACTGCTGTGGTGGAGCGTAATACACTGACTCAGCTACTGCTGTGGTGGAGGGTAATACACTGACTCAGCTACTGATGTGGTGGAGGGTAATACACTGACTCAGCTACTGATGTGGTGGAGGGTAATACACTGACTCAGCTACTGATGTAGTGGAGGGTAATACACTGACTCAGCTACTGATGTAGTGGAGGGTAATACACTGCTGTGGTGGAGGGTAATACACTGACTCAGCTACTGATGTATTGGAGGGTAATACACTGCTGTGGTGGAGGGTAATACACTGACTCAGCTACTGATGTAGTGGAGGGTAATACACTGACTCAGCTACTGATGTAGTGGAGGGTAATACACTGATGTGGTGGAGGGTAATACACTGCTGTAGTGGAGGGTAATACACTGATGTAGTGGAGGGTAATACACTGATGTGGTGGAGGGTAATACACTGACTCAGCTACTGATGTGGTGGAGGGTAATACACTGACTCAGCTACTGATGTAGTGGAGGGTAATACACTGACTCAGCTACTGATGTGGTGGAGGGTAATACACTGCTGTGGTGGAGGGTAATACACTGCTGTGGTGGAGGGTAATACACTGCTGTGGTGGAGGGTAATACACTGCTGTGGTGGACGGTAATACACTGCTGTGGTGGACGGTAATACACTGCTGTGGTGGAGGGTGATACACTGACTAAGCTACTGATGTGGTGGAGGGTAATAAACTGCTGTAGTGGAGGGTAATACACTGACTCAGCTACTGATGTAGTGGAGGGTAATACACTGACTCAGCTACTGATGTGCTGGAGGGTAATACACTGACTCAGCTACTGCTGTAGTGGAGGGTAATACACTGACTCAGCTACTACTGTAGTGGAGGGTAATACACTGACTCAGCTACTGATGTAGTGGAGGGTAATACACTGCTGTGGTGGAGGGTAATACACTGACTCAGCTACTGCTGTAGTGGAGGGTAATACACTGCTGTGGTGGAGGGTAATACACTGACTCAGCCACTGCTGTGGTGGAGGGTAATACACTGACTCAGCCACTGCTGTGGTGGAGGGTAATACACTGACTCAGCCACTGCTGTAGAGGAGGGTAATACACTGACTCAGCTACTGATGTAGTGGAGGGTAATACACTGACTCAGCTACTGATGTGGTGGATGGTAATACACTGACTCAGCTACTGATGTAGTGGAGGGTAATACACTGACTCAGCTACTGATGTGGTGGATGGTAATACACTGACTCAGCTACTGCTGTAGTGGAGGGTAATACACTGCTGTGGTGGAGGGTAATACACTGACTCAGCTACTTATGTGGTGGAGGGTAATACACTGACTCAGCTACTGCTGTAGTGGAGGGTAATACACTGACTCAGCCACTGCTGTAGTGGAGGGTAATACACTGCTGTGGTGGAGGGTAATACACTGACTCAGCTAACGCTGTGGTGGAGGGTAATACACTGATGTGGTGGAGGGTAATACACTGACTCAGCTACTGATGTGGTGGAGGGTAATACACTGACTCAGCTACTGCTGTAGTGGAGGGTAATACACTGCTGTGGTGGAGGGTAATACACTGCTGTGGTGGAGGGTAATACACTGACTCAGCTACTGCTGTGGTGGAGGGTAATACACTGACTCAGCTACTGCTGTGGTGGAGGGTAATACACTAACTCAGCTACTGCTGTAGTGGAGGGTAATACACTGACTCAGCAACTGATGTAGTGGAGGGTAATGCACTGCTGTGGTGGAGGGTAATACACTGACTCAGCTACTGATGTGGTGGAGGGTAATACACTGCTGTGGTGGAGGATAATACACTGACTCAGCCACTGCTGTAGTGGAGGGTAATACACTGCTGTGGTGGAGGGTAATACACTGCTGTAGTGGAGGGTAATACACTGACTCAGCTACTGCTGTAGTGGAGGGTAATACACTGACTCAGCAACTGATGTAGTGGAGGGTAATACACTGCTGTGGTGGAGGGTAATACACTGACTCAGCTACTGATGTAGTGGAGGGTAAAACACTGCTGTGGTGGAGGATAATACACTGACTCAGCCACTGCTGTAGTGGAGGGTAATACACTGACTCAGCCACTGCTGTAGTGGAGGGTAATACACTGCTGTGGTGGAGGGTAATACACTGCTGTAAAGGGTAATACACTGACTCAGCTACTGCTGTAGTGGAGGGTAATACACTGCTGTGGTGGAGGGTAATACACCGCTGTAGTGGAGGGTAATACACTGATGTAGTGGAGGGTAATACACTGACTAAGCTACTGATGTGGTGGAAGGTAATACACTGCTGTGGTGGAGGGTAATACACTGACTCAGCTACTGATGTAGTGGAGGGTAATACACTGCTGTGGTGGAAGGTAATACACTGACTCAGCTACTGATGTAGTGGAGGGTAATACACTGACTCAGCTACTGATGTAGTGGAGGGTAATACACTGATGTAGTGGAGGGTAATACACTGCTGTGGTGGAGGGTAATACACTGCTGTGGTGGAGGGTAATACACTGCTGTGGTGGAGGGTAATACACTGCTGTAGTGGAGGGTAATACACTGATGTAGTGGAGGGTAATACACTGATGTAGTGGAGGGTAATACACTGACTCAGCTACTGATGTGGTGGAGGGTAATACACTGCTGTAGTGGAGGGTAATACACTGACTCAGCTACTGATGTAGTGGAGGGTAATACACTGACTCAGCTACTGATGTAGTGGAGGGTAATACACTGACTCAGCTACTGATGTAGTGGAGGGTAATAGACTGCTGTGGTGGAGGGTAATAGACTGCTGTGGTGGAGGGTAATACACTGCTGTGGTGGAGGGTAATACACTGCTGTGGTGGAGGGTAATACACTGCTGTGGTGGAGGGTAATACACTGCTGTGGTGGAGGGTAATACACCGCTGTAGTGGAGGGTAATACACTGATGTAGTGGAGGGTAATACACTGATGTAGTGGAGGGTAATACACTGACTAAGCTACTGATGTGGTGGAGGGTAATAAACTGCTGTAGTGGAGGGTAATACACTGACTCAGCTACTGCTGTAGTGGAGGGTAATACACTGACTCAGCTACTGCTGTAGTGGAGGGTAATACACTGACTCAGCTACTGCTGTAGTGGAGGGTAATACACTGCTGTGGTGGAGGGTAATACACTGACTCAGCTACTGATGTAGTGGAGGGTAATACACTGACTCAGCTACTGATGTGGTGGATGGTAATACACTGACTCAGCTACTGATGTAGTGGAGGGTAATACACTGACTCAGCTACTGATGTAGTGGATGGTAAATCACTGCTGTGGTGGAGGGTAATACACTGACTCAGCTACTGATGTGGTGGATGGTAATACACTGACTCAGCTACTGCTGTAGTGGAGGGTAATACACTGACTCAGCTACTGATGTGGTGGAGGGTAATACACTGACTCAGCTACTGATGTAGTGGATGGTAAATCACTGCTGTGGTGGAGGGTAATACACTGACTCAGCTACTGCTGTAGTGGAGGGTAATACACTGCTGTGGTGGAGGGTAATACACTGACTCAGCTACTGATGTAGTGGAGGGTAATACACTGACTCAGCTACTGCTGTAGTGGAGGGTAATACACTGACTCAGCTACTGCTGTAGTGGAGGGTAATACACTGACTCAGCCACTGCTGTAGTGGAGGGTAATACACTGCTGTGGTGGAGGGTAATACACTGACTCAGCTACTGATGTGGTGGAGGGTAATATACTGACTCAGCTACTGCTGCAGTGGAGGGTAATACACTGATGTGGTGGAGGGTAATACACTGACTCAGCTACTGATGTGGTGGAGGGTAATACACTGACTCAGCTACTGCTGTAGTGGAGGGTAATACACTGACTCATCTACTGACGTAGTGGAGGGTAATACACTGACTCAGCTACTGATGTAGTGGAGGGTAATACACTGCTGTAGTGGAGGGTAATACACTGCTGTAGTGGAGGGTAATACACTGACTCAGCTACTGCTGTAGTGGAGGGTAATACACTGCTGTGGTGGAGGGTAATAAACTGCTGTGGTGGAGGGTAATACACTGACTCAGCTACTGCTGTAGTGGAGGGTAATACACTGCTGTGGTGGAGGGTAATACACTGCTGTAGTGGAGGGTAATACACTGACTCAGCTACTGCTGTAGTGGAGGGTAATACACTGACTCAGCTACTGATGTGGTGGAGGGTAATATACTGACTCAGCCACTGCTGTAGTGGAGGGTAATACACTGCTGTGGTGGAGGGTAATACACTGCTGTGGTGGAGGGTAATACACTGCTGTGGTGGAGGGTAATACACTGACTCAGCTACTGCTGTAGTGGAGGGTAATACACTGCTGTGGTGGAGGGTAATACACTGCTGTGGTGGAGGGTAATACACTGACTCAGCTACTGATGTAGTGGAGGGTAATACACTGACTCAGCTACTGATGTGGTGGAGGGTAAAATACTGACTCAGCTACTGATGTAGTGGAGGGTAATACACTGACTCAGCTACTGCTGTAGTGGAGGGTAATACACTGACTCAGCTACTGCTGTAGTGGAGGGTAATACACTGATGTAGTGGAGGGTAATACACTGCTGTAGTGGAGGGTAATACACTGACTCAGCTACTGCTGTAGTGGAGGGTAATACACTGACTCAGCTACTGCTGTAGTGGAGGGTAATACACTGACTCAGCTACTGATGTAGTGGAGGGTAATACAATGACTCAATTACTGATGTAGTGGAGGGTAATACACTGCTGTGGTGGAGGGTAATACACTGACTCAGCTACTGATGTGGTGGAGGGTAATACACTGCTGTGGTGGAGGATAATACACTGACTCAGCCACTGCTGTAGTGGAGGGTAATACACTGACTCAGCCACTGCTGTAGTGGAGGGTAATACACTGCTGTGGTGGAGGGTAATACACTGCTGTAGTGGAGGGTAATACACTGACTCAGCTACTGCTGTAGTGGAGGGTAATACACTGCTGTGGTGGAGGGTAATACACTGACTCAGCTACTGATGTAGTGGAGGGTAAAACACTGCTGTGGTGGAGGATAATACACTGACTCAGCCACTGCTGTAGTGGAGGGTAATACACTGCTGTGGTGGAGGGTAATACACTGCTGTAAAGGGTAATACACTGACTCAGCTACTGCTGTAGTGGAGGGTAATACACTGCTGTGGTGGAGGGTAATACACCGCTGTAGTGGAGGGTAATACACTGATGTAGTGGAGGGTAATACACTGACTAAGCTACTGATGTGGTGGAAGGTAATACACTGCTGTGGTGGAGGGTAATACACTGACTCAGCTACTGATGTAGTGGAGGGTAATACACTGCTGTGGTGGAAGGTAATACACTGACTCAGCTACTGATGTAGTGGAGGGTAATACACTGACTCAGCTACTGATGTAGTGGAGGGTAATACACTGATGTAGTGGAGGGTAATACACTGCTGTGGTGGAGGGTAATACACTGCTGTGGTGGAGGGTAATACCCTGCTGTGGTGGAGGGTAATACACTGCTGTAGTGGAGGGTAATACACTGATGTAGTGGAGGGTAATACACTGATGTAGTGGAGGGTAATACACTGACTCAGCTACTGATGTGGTGGAGGGTAATACACTGCTGTAGTGGAGGGTAATACACTGACTCAGCTACTGATGTAGTGGAGGGTAATACACTGACTCAGCTACTGATGTAGTGGAGGGTAATACACTGCTGTGGTGGAGGGTAATACACTGCTGTGGTGGAGGGTAATAGACTGCTGTGGTGGAGGGTAATAGACTGCTGTGGTGGAGGGTAATACACTGATGTAGTGGAGGGTAATACACTGATGTAGTGGAGGGTAATACACTGCTGTGGTGGAGGGTAATACACCGCTGTAGTGGAGGGTAATACACTGATGTAGTGGAGGGTAATACACTGACTAAGCTACTGATGTGGTGGAGGGTAATAAACTGCTGTAGTGGAGGGTAATACACTGACTCAGCTACTGATGTAGTGTAGGGTAATACACTGACTCAGCTACTGATGTAGTGGAGGGTAATACACTGCTGTGGTGGAGGGTAATACACTGCTGTGGTGGAGGGTAATACACTGCTGTAGTGGAGGGTAATACACTGATGTAGTGGAGGGTAATACACTGATGTAGTGGAGGGTAATACACTGACTCAGCTACTGATGTGGTGGAGGGTAATACACTGCTGTAGTGGAGGGTAATACACTGACTCAGCTACTGATGTAGTGGAGGGTAATACACTGACTCAGCTACTGATGTAGTGGAGGGTAATACACTGACTCAGCTACTGATGTAGTGGAGGGTAATACACTGCTGTGGTGGAGGGTAATAGACTGCTGTGGTGGAGGGTAATACACTGCTGTGGTGGAGGGTAATACACTGCTGTGGTGGAGGGTAATACACTGCTGTGGTGGAGGGTAATACACTGATGTAGTGGAGGGTAATACACTGACTAAGCTACTGATGTGGTGGAGGGTAATAAACTGCTGTAGTGGAGGGTAATACACTGACTCAGCTACTGCTGTAGTGGAGGGTAATACACAGACTCAGCTACTGCTGTAGTGGAGGGTAATACACAGACTCAGCTACTGCTGTAGTGGAGGGTAATACACAGACTCAGCTACTGCTGTAGTGGAGGGTAATACACAGACTCAGCTACTGCTGTAGTGGAGGGTAATACACAGACTCAGCTACTGCTGTAGTGGAGGGTAATACACAGACTCAGCTACTGATGTAGTGGAGGGTAATACACTGACTCAGCTACTGATGTAGTGGAGGGTAATACACTGACTCAGCTACTGATGTAGTGGAGGGTAATACACTGACTCAGCTACTGATGTAGTGGAGGGTAATACACTGACTCAGCTACTGATGTAGTGGAGGGTAATACACTGACTCAGCTACTGATGTAGTGGAGGGTAATACACTGACTCAGCTACTGATGTAGTGGAGGGTAATACACTGCTGTGGTGGAGGGTAATACACTGACTCAGCTACTGATGTAGTGGAGGGTAATACACTGACTCAGCTACTGATGTAGTGGAGGGTAATACACTGATGTGGTGGAGGGTAATACACTGCTGTAGTGGAGGGTAATACACTGATGTAGTGGAGGGTAATACACTGATGTGGTGGAGGGTAATACACTGACTCAGCTACTGATGTGGTGGAGGGTAATACACTGACTCAGCTACTGATGTAGTGGAGGGTAATACACTGACTCAGCTACTGATGTGGTGGAGGGTAATACACTGCTGTGGTGGAGGGTAATACACTGCTGTGGTGGAGGGTAATACACTGCTGTGGTGGAGGGTAATACACTGCTGTGGTGGAGGGTAATACACTGCTGTGGTGGACGGTAATACACTGCTGTGGTGGACGGTAATACACTGCTGTGGTGGAGGGTGATACACTGACTAAGCTACTGATGTGGTGGAGGGTAATAAACTGCTGTAGTGGAGGGTAATACACTGACTCAGCTACTGATGTAGTGGAGGGTAATACACTGACTCAGCTACTGATGTGCTGGAGGGTAATACACTGACTCAGCTACTGCTGTAGTGGAGGGTAATACACTGACTCAGCTACTACTGTAGTGGAGGGTAATACACTGACTCAGCTACTGATGTAGTGGAGGGTAATACACTGCTGTGGTGGAGGGTAATACACTGACTCAGCTACTGCTGTAGTGGAGGGTAATACACTGCTGTGGTGGAGGGTAATACACTGACTCAGCCACTGCTGTGGTGGAGGGTAATACACTGACTCAGCCACTGCTGTGGTGGAGGGTAATACACTGACTCAGCCACTGCTGTAGAGGAGGGTAATACACTGACTCAGCTACTGATGTAGTGGAGGGTAATACACTGACTCAGCTACTGATGTGGTGGATGGTAATACACTGACTCAGCTACTGATGTAGTGGAGGGTAATACACTGACTCAGCTACTGATGTGGTGGATGGTAATACACTGACTCAGCTACTGCTGTAGTGGAGGGTAATACACTGCTGTGGTGGAGGGTAATACACTGACTCAGCTACTTATGTGGTGGAGGGTAATACACTGACTCAGCTACTGCTGTAGTGGAGGGTAATACACTGACTCAGCCACTGCTGTAGTGGAGGGTAATACACTGCTGTGGTGGAGGGTAATACACTGACTCAGCTAACGCTGTGGTGGAGGGTAATACACTGATGTGGTGGAGGGTAATACACTGACTCAGCTACTGATGTGGTGGAGGGTAATACACTGATGTGGTGGAGGGTAATACACTGACTCAGCTACTGCTGTAGTGGAGGGTAATACACTGCTGTGGTGGAGGGTAATACACTGCTGTGGTGGAGGGTAATACACTGACTCAGCTACTGCTGTGGTGGAGGGTAATACACTGACTCAGCTACTGCTGTGGTGGAGGGTAATACACTAACTCAGCTACTGCTGTAGTGGAGGGTAATGCACTGCTGTGGTGGAGGGTAATACACTGACTCAGCTACTGATGTAGTGGAGGGTAATGCACTGCTGTGGTGGAGGGTAATACACTGACTCAGCTACTGATGTGGTGGAGGGTAATACACTGCTGTGGTGGAGGATAATACACTGACTCAGCCACTGCTGTAGTGGAGGGTAATACACTGCTGTGGTGGAGGGTAATACACTGCTGTAGTGGAGGGTAATACACTGACTCAGCTACTGCTGTAGTGGAGGGTAATACACTGACTCAGCAACTGATGTAGTGGAGGGTAATACACTGCTGTGGTGGAGGGTAATACACTGACTCAGCTACTGATGTAGTGGAGGGTAAAACACTGCTGTGGTGGAGGATAATACACTGACTCAGCCACTGCTGTAGTGGAGGGTAATACACTGACTCAGCCACTGCTGTAGTGGAGGGTAATACACTGCTGTGGTGGAGGGTAATACACTGCTGTAAAGGGTAATACACTGACTCAGCTACTGCTGTAGTGGAGGGTAATACACTGCTGTGGTGGAGGGTAATACACCGCTGTAGTGGAGGGTAATACACTGATGTAGTGGAGGGTAATACACTGACTAAGCTACTGATGTGGTGGAAGGTAATACACTGCTGTGGTGGAGGGTAATACACTGACTCAGCTACTGATGTAGTGGAGGGTAATACACTGCTGTGGTGGAAGGTAATACACTGACTCAGCTACTGATGTAGTGGAGGGTAATACACTGACTCAGCTACTGATGTAGTGGAGGGTAATACACTGATGTAGTGGAGGGTAATACACTGCTGTGGTGGAGGGTAATACACTGCTGTGGTGGAGGGTAATACACTGCTGTGGTGGAGGGTAATACACTGCTGTAGTGGAGGGTAATACACTGATGTAGTGGAGGGTAATACACTGATGTAGTGGAGGGTAATACACTGACTCAGCTACTGATGTGGTGGAGGGTAATACACTGCTGTAGTGGAGGGTAATACACTGACTCAGCTACTGATGTAGTGGAGGGTAATACACTGACTCAGCTACTGATGTAGTGGAGGGTAATACACTGACTCAGCTACTGATGTAGTGGAGGGTAATACACTGACTCAGCTACTGATGTAGTGGAGGGTAATACACTGCTGTGGTGGAGGGTAATACACTGCTGTGGTGGAGGGTAATAGACTGCTGTGGTGGAGGGTAATAGACTGCTGTGGTGGAGGGTAATACACTGATGTAGTGGAGGGTAATACACTGCTGTGGTGGAGGGTAATACACTGCTGTGGTGGAGGGTAATACACCGCTGTAGTGGAGGGTAATACACTGATGTAGTGGAGGGTAATACACTGACTAAGCTACTGATGTGGTGGAGGGTAATAAACTGCTGTAGTGGAGGGTAATACACTGACTCAGCTACTGATGTAGTGTAGGGTAATACACTGACTCAGCTACTGATGTAGTGGAGGGTAATACACTGCTGTGGTGGAGGGTAATACACTGCTGTGGTGGAGGGTAATACACTGCTGTAGTGGAGGGTAATACACTGATGTAGTGGAGGGTAATACACTGATGTAGTGGAGGGTAATACACTGACTCAGCTACTGATGTGGTGGAGGGTAATACACTGCTGTAGTGGAGGGTAATACACTGACTCAGCTACTGATGTAGTGGAGGGTAATACACTGACTCAGCTACTGATGTAGTGGAGGGTAATACACTGACTCAGCTACTGATGTAGTGGAGGGTAATACACTGCTGTGGTGGAGGGTAATAGACTGCTGTGGTGGAGGGTAATACACTGCTGTGGTGGAGGGTAATACACTGCTGTGGTGGAGGGTAATACACTGCTGTGGTGGAGGGTAATACACTGCTGTGGTGGAGGGTAATACACTGCTGTGGTGGAGGGTAATACACCGCTGTAGTGGAGGGTAATACACTGATGTAGTGGAGGGTAATACACTGACTAAGCTACTGATGTGGTGGAGGGTAATAAACTGCTGTAGTGGAGGGTAATACACTGACTCAGCTACTGCTGTAGTGGAGGGTAATACACTGACTCAGCTACTGCTGTAGTGGAGGGTAATACACTGACTCAGCTACTGCTGTAGTGGAGGGTAATACACTGCTGTGGTGGAGGGTAATACACTGACTCAGCTACTGATGTAGTGGAGGGTAATACACTGACTCAGCTACTGATGTGGTGGATGGTAATACACTGACTCAGCTACTGATGTAGTGGAGGGTAATACACTGACTCAGCTACTGATGTAGTGGATGGTAAATCACTGCTGTGGTGGAGGGTAATACACTGACTCAGCTACTGATGTGGTGGATGGTAATACACTGACTCAGCTACTGCTGTAGTGGAGGGTAATACACTGACTCAGCTACTGATGTGGTGGAGGGTAATACACTGACTCAGCTACTGATGTAGTGGATGGTAAATCACTGCTGTGGTGGAGGGTAATACACTGACTCAGCTACTGCTGTAGTGGAGGGTAATACACTGCTGTGGTGGAGGGTAATACACTGACTCAGCTACTGATGTAGTGGATGGTAAATCACTGCTGTGGTGGAGGGTAATACACTGACTCAGCTACTGATGTAGTGGAGGGTAATACACTGACTCAGCTACTGCTGTAGTGGAGGGTAATACACTGACTCAGCTACTGCTGTGGTGGAGGGTAATACACTGATGTGGTGGAGGGTAATACACTGACTCAGCTACTGATGTGGTGGAGGGTAATATACTGACTCAGCTACTGCTGCAGTGGAGGGTAATACACTGATGTGGTGGAGGGTAATACACTGACTCAGCTACTGATGTGGTGGAGGGTAATATACTGACTCAGCTACTGCTGCAGTGGAGGGTAATACACTGATGTGGTGGAGGGTAATACACTGACTCAGCTACTGCTGTAGTGGAGGGTAATACACTGACTCATCTACTGACGTAGTGGAGGGTAATACACTGACTCAGCTACTGCTGTAGTGGAGGGTAATACACTGCTGTGGTGGAGGGTAATACACTGACTCAGCTACTGATGTAGTGGATGGTAAATCACTGCTGTGGTGGAGGGTAATACACTGACTCAGCTACTGATGTAGTGGAGGGTAATACACTGACTCAGCTACTGCTGTAGTGGAGGGTAATACACTGACTCAGCTACTGCTGTGGTGGAGGGTAATACACTGATGTGGTGGAGGGTAATACACTGACTCAGCTACTGATGTGGTGGAGGGTAATATACTGACTCAGCTACTGCTGCAGTGGAGGGTAATACACTGATGTGGTGGAGGGTAATACACTGACTCAGCTACTGATGTGGTGGAGGGTAATATACTGACTCAGCTACTGCTGCAGTGGAGGGTAATACACTGATGTGGTGGAGGGTAATACACTGACTCAGCTACTGCTGTAGTGGAGGGTAATACACTGACTCATCTACTGACGTAGTGGAGGGTAATACACTGACTCAGCCACTGCTGTAGTGGAGGGTAATACACTGACTCAGCTACTGATGTAGTGGAGGGTAATACACTGCTGTAGTGGAGGGTAATACACTGACTCAGCTACTGCTGTAGTGGAGGGTAATACACTGCTGTGGTGGAGGGTAATAAACTGCTGTGGTGGAGGGTAATACACTGACTCAGCTACTGCTGTAGTGGAGGGTAATACACTGCTGTGGTGGAGGGTAATACACTGCTGTGGTGGAGGGTAATACACTGACTCAGCTACTGATGTAGTGGAGGGTAATACACTGACTCAGCTACTGATGTGGTGGAGGGTAATATACTGACTCAGCTACTGCTGTAGTGGAGGGTAATACACTGACTCAGCAACTGCTGTGGTGGAGGGTAATACACTGCTGTGGTGGAGGGTAATACACTGACTCAGCTACTGCTGTAGTGGAGGGTAATACACTGCTGTGGTGGAGGGTAATACACTGACTCAGCTACTGATGTAGTGGAGGGTAATACACTGCTGTAGTGGAGGGTAATACACTGACTCAGCTACTGCTGTAGTGGAGGGTAATACACTGACTCAGCTACTGATGTGGTGGAGGGTAATATACTGACTCAGCCACTGCTGTAGTGGAGGGTAATACACTGCTGTGGTGGAGGGTAATACACTGCTGTGGTGGAGGGTAATACACTGCTGTGGTGGAGGGTAATACACTGACTCAGCTACTGCTGTGGTGGAGGGTAATACACTGATGTGGTGGAGGGTAATACACTGACTCAGCTACTGATGTGGTGGAGGGTAATATACTGACTCAGCTACTGCTGCAGTGGAGGGTAATACACTGATGTGGTGGAGGGTAATACACTGACTCAGCTACTGATGTGGTGGAGGGTAATATACTGACTCAGCTACTGCTGCAGTGGAGGGTAATACACTGATGTGGTGGAGGGTAATACACTGACTCAGCTACTGCTGTAGTGGAGGGTAATACACTGACTCATCTACTGACGTAGTGGAGGGTAATACACTGACTCAGCCACTGCTGTAGTGGAGGGTAATACACTGACTCAGCTACTGATGTAGTGGAGGGTAATACACTGACTCAGCTACTGATGTGGTGGAGGGTAAAATACTGACTCAGCTACTGATGTAGTGGAGGGTAATACACTGACTCAGCTACTGCTGTAGTGGAGGGTAATACACTGACTCAGCTACTGCTGTAGTGGAGGGTAATACACTGACTCAGCTACTGATGTAGTGGAGGGTAATACAATGACTCAATTACTGATGTAGTGGAGGATAATACACTGCTGTGGTGGAGGGTAATACACTGACTCAGCTACTGATGTGGTGGAGGGTAATACACTGCTGTGGTGGAGGATAATACACTGACTCAGCCACTGCTGTAGTGGAGGGTAATACACTGACTCAGCCACTGCTGTAGTGGAGGGTAATACACTGCTGTGGTGGAGGGTAATACACTGCTGTAGTGGAGGGTAATACACTGACTCAGCTACTGCTGTAGTGGAGGGTAATACACTGCTGTGGTGGAGGGTAATACACTGACTCAGCTACTGATGTAGTGGAGGGTAAAACACTGCTGTGGTGGAGGATAATACACTGACTCAGCCACTGCTGTAGTGGAGGGTAATACACTGCTGTGGTGGAGGGTAATACACTGCTGTAAAGGGTAATACACTGACTCAGCTACTGCTGTAGTGGAGGGTAATACACTGCTGTGGTGGAGGGTAATACACCGCTGTAGTGGAGGGTAATACACTGATGTAGTGGAGGGTAATACACTGACTAAGCTACTGATGTGGTGGAAGGTAATACACTGCTGTGGTGGAGGGTAATACACTGACTCAGCTACTGATGTAGTGGAGGGTAATACACTGCTGTGGTGGAAGGTAATACACTGACTCAGCTACTGATGTAGTGGAGGGTAATACACTGACTCAGCTACTGATGTAGTGGAGGGTAAAACACTGCTGTGGTGGAGGATAATACACTGACTCAGCCACTGCTGTAGTGGAGGGTAATACACTGCTGTGGTGGAGGGTAATACACTGCTGTAAAGGGTAATACACTGACTCAGCTACTGCTGTAGTGGAGGGTAATACACTGCTGTGGTGGAGGGTAATACACCGCTGTGGTGGAGGGTAATACACTGATGTAGTGGAGGGTAATACACTGACTAAGCTACTGATGTGGTGGAAGGTAATACACTGCTGTGGTGGAGGGTAATACACTGACTCAGCTACTGATGTAGTGGAGGGTAATACACTGCTGTGGTGGAAGGTAATACACTGACTCAGCTACTGATGTAGTGGAGGGTAATACACTGACTCAGCTACTGATGTAGTGGAGGGTAATACACTGATGTAGTGGAGGGTAATACACTGCTGTGGTGGAGGGTAATACCCTGCTGTGGTGGAGGGTAATACACTGCTGTAGTGGAGGGTAATACACTGATGTAGTGGAGGGTAATACACTGATGTAGTGGAGGGTAATACACTGACTCAGCTACTGATGTGGTGGAGGGTAATACACTGCTGTAGTGGAGGGTAATACACTGACTCAGCTACTGATGTAGTGGAGGGTAATACACTGACTCAGCTACTGATGTAGTGGAGGGTAATACACTGCTGTGGTGGAGGGTAATACACTGCTGTGGTGGAGGGTAATAGACTGCTGTGGTGGAGGGTAATAGACTGCTGTGGTGGAGGGTAATACACTGATGTAGTGGAGGGTAATACACCGCTGTAGTGGAGGGTAATACACTGATGTAGTGGAGGGTAATACACTGACTAAGCTACTGATGTGGTGGAGGGTAATAAACTGCTGTAGTGGAGGGTAATACACTGACTCAGCTACTGATGTAGTGTAGGGTAATACACTGACTCAGCTACTGATGTAGTGGAGGGTAATACACTGCTGTGGTGGAGGGTAATACACTGCTGTGGTGAGGGTAATACACTGCTGTAGTGGAGGGTAATACACTGATGTAGTGGAGGGTAATACACTGATGTAGTGGAGGGTAATACACTGATGTAGTGGAGGGTAATACACTGACTCAGCTACTGATGTGGTGGAGGGTAATACACTGCTGTGGTGGAGGGTAATACACTGCTGTGGTGGAGGGTAATACACTGCTGTGGTGGAGGGTAATACACCGCTGTAGTGGAGGGTAATACACTGATGTAGTGGAGGGTAATACACTGACTAAGCTACTGATGTGGTGGAGGGTAATAAACTGCTGTAGTGGAGGGTAATACACTGACTCAGCTACTGCTGTAGTGGAGGGTAATACACTGACTCAGCTACTGCTGTAGTGGAGGGTAATACACTGACTCAGCTACTGCTGTAGTGGAGGGTAATACACTGACTCAGCTACTGCTGTAGTGGAGGGTAATACACTGACTCAGCTACTGCTGTAGTGGAGGGTAATACACTGCTGTGGTGGAGGGTAATACACTGACTCAGCTACTGCTGTAGTGGAGGGTAATACACTGACTCAGCTACTGATGTGGTGGATGGTAATACACTGACTCAGCTACTGATGTAGTGGAGGGTAATACACTGACTCAGCTACTGATGTAGTGGATGGTAAATCACTGCTGTGGTGGAGGGTAATACACTGACTCAGCTACTGCTGTAGTGGAGGGTAATACACTGCTGTGGTGGAGGGTAATACACTGACTCAGCTACTGATGTAGTGGAGGGTAATACACTGACTCAGCTACTGCTGTAGTGGAGGGTAATACACTGACTCAGCTACTGCTGTAGTGGAGGGTAATACACTGACTCAGCCACTGCTGTAGTGGAGGGTAATACACTGCTGTGGTGGAGGGTAATACACTGACTCAGCTACTGCTGTGGTGGAGGGTAATACACTGATGTGGTGGAGGGTAATACACTGACTCAGCTACTGATGTGGTGGAGGGTAATATACTGACTCAGCTACTGCTGCAGTGGAGGGTAATACACTGATGTGGTGGAGGGTAATACACTGACTCAGCTACTGATGTGGTGGAGGGTAATATACTGACTCAGCCACTGCTGTAGTGGAGGGTAATACACTGCTGTGGTGGAGGGTAATACACTGCTGTGGTGGAGGGTAATACACTGCTGTGGTGGAGGGTAATACACTGACTCAGCTACTGCTGTAGTGGAGGGTAATACACTGCTGTGGTGGAGGGTAATACACTGCTGTGGTGGAGGGTAATACACTGACTCAGCTACTGATGTAGTGGAGGGTAATACACTGACTCAGCTACTGATGTGGTGGAGGGTAAAAAACTGACTCAGCTACTGCTGTAGTGGAGGGTAATACACTGACTCAGCTACTGCTGTAGTGGAGGGTAATACACTGACTCAGCTACTGCTGTAGTGGAGGGTAATACACTGATGTAGTGGAGGGTAATACACTGCTGTAGTGGAGGGTAATACACTGACTCAGCTACTGCTGTAGTGGAGGGTAATACACTGACTCAGCTACTGCTGTAGTGGAGGGTAATACACTGACTCAGCTACTGATGTAGTGGAGGGTAATACAATGACTCAATTACTGATGTAGTGGAGGGTAATACACTGCTGTGGTGGAGGGTAATACACTGACTCAGCTACTGATGTGGTGGAGGGTAATACACTGACTCAGCTACTGATGTGGTGGAGGGTAATATACTGACTCAGCCACTGCTGTAGTGGAGGGTAATACACTGCTGTGGTGGAGGGTAATACACTGCTGTGGTGGAGGGTAATACACTGCTGTGGTGGAGGGTAATACACTGACTCAGCTACTGCTGTAGTGGAGGGTAATACACTGCTGTGGTGGAGGGTAATACACTGCTGTGGTGGAGGGTAATACACTGACTCAGCTACTGATGTAGTGGAGGGTAATACACTGACTCAGCTACTGATGTGGTGGAGGGTAAAATACTGACTCAGCTACTGCTGTAGTGGAGGGTAATACACTGACTCAGCTACTGCTGTAGTGGAGGGTAATACACTGACTCAGTTACTGCTGTAGTGGAGGGTAATACACTGATGTAGTGGAGGGTAATACACTGCTGTAGTGGAGGGTAATACACTGACTCAGCTACTGCTGTAGTGGAGGGTAATACACTGACTCAGCTACTGCTGTAGTGGAGGGTAATACACTGACTCAGCTACTGATGTAGTGGAGGGTAATACAATGACTCAATTACTGATGTAGTGGAGGGTAATACACTGCTGTGGTGGAGGGTAATACACTGACTCAGCTACTGATGTAGTGGAGGGTAATACACTGCTGTGGTGGAGGGTAATACACTGACTCAGCTACTGATGTAGTGGAGGGTAATACACTGAGTCAGCTACTGATGTGGTGGAGGGTAATACACTGACTAAGCTACTGCTGTAGTGGAGGGTAATACACTGACTCAGCTACTGATGTAGTGGAGGGTAATACACTGCTGTGGTGGAGGGAAATACACTGACTCAGCTACTGATGTAGTGGAGGGTAATACACTGACTCAGCTCCTGATGTAGTGGAGGGTAATACACTGATGTGGTGGAGGGTAATACACTGCTGTGGTGGAGGGTAATACACTGCTGTGGTGGAGGGTAATACACTGCTGTAGTGGAGGGTAATACACTGCTGTAGTGGAGGGTAATACACTGACTCAGCTACTGATGTGGTGGAGGGTAATACACTGCTGTAGTGGAGGGTAATACACTGACTCAGCTACTGATGTAGTGGAGGGTAATACACTGCTGTGGTGGAGGGTAATACACTGACTCAGCTACTGATGTAGTGGAGGGTAATACACTGCTGTGGTGGAGGGTAATACACTGACTCAGCTACTGATGTAGTGGAGGGTAATACACTGACTCAGCTACTGACGTAGTGGAGGGTAATCACTGCTGTGGTGGAGGGTAATACACTGCTGTGGTGGAGGGTAATAGACTGCTGTGGTGGAGGGTAATAGACTGCTGTGGTGGAGGGTAATAGACTGCTGTGGTGGAGGGTAATACACTGATGTGGTGGAGGGTAATACACTGACTCAGCTACTGATGTGGTGGAGGGTAATACACTGCTGTAGTGGAGGGTAATACACTTGACTCAGCTACTGCTGTAGTGGAGGGTAATACACTGACTCAGCTACTGCTGTAGTGGAGGGTAATACACTGACTCAGCTACTGCTGTAGTGGAGGGTAATACACTGACTCAGCTACTGCTGTAGTGGAGGGTAATACACTGACTCAGCTACTGCTGTAGTGGAGGGTAATACACTGACTCAGCTACTGCTGTAGTGGAGGGTAATACACTGACTCAGCTACTGCTGTAGTGGAGGGTAATACACTGACTCAGCTACTGCTGTAGTGGAGGGTAATACACTGACTCAGCTACTGCTGTAGTGGAGGGTAATACACTGACTCAGCTACTGCTGTAGTGGAGGGTAATACACTGACTCAGCTACTGCTGTAGTGGAGGGTAATACACTGACTCAGCTACTGCTGTAGTGGAGGGTAATACACTGACTCAGCTACTGCTGTAGTGGAGGGTAATACACTGACTCAGCTACTGCTGTAGTGGAGGGTAATACACTGACTCAGCTACTGCTGTAGTGGAGGGTAATACACTGACTCAGCTACTGCTGTAGTGGAGGGTAATACACTGACTCAGCTACTGCTGTAGTGGAGGGTAATACACTGACTCAGCTACTGCTGTAGTGGAGGGTAATACACTGACTCAGCTACTGCTGTAGTGGAGGGTAATACACTGACTCAGCTACTGCTGTAGTGGAGGGTAATACACTGACTCAGCTACTGCTGTAGTGGAGGGTAATACACTGACTCAGCTACTGCTGTAGTGGAGGGTAATACACTGACTCAGCTACTGCTGTAGTGGAGGGTAATACACTGCTGTGGTGGAGGGTAATACACTGACTCAGCTACTGATGTAGTGGAGGGTAATACACTGACTCAGCTACTGATGTAGTGGAGGGTAATACACTGATGTAGTGGAGGGTAATACACTGCTGTGGTGGAGGGTAATACACTGCTGTGGTGGAGGGTAATACACTGCTGTGGTGGAGGGTAATACACTGCTGTGGTGGAGGGTAATACACTGCTGTGGTGGAGGGTAATACACTGCTGTGGTGGAGGGTAATACACTGCTGTGGTGGAGTGTAATACACTGATGTAGTGGAGCGTAATACACTGACTCAGCTACTGATGTAGTGGAGGGTAATACACTGCTGTGGTGGAGGGTAATACACTGACTCAGCTACTGATGTAGTGGAGGGTAATACACTGCTGTGGTGGAGGGTAATACACTGACTCAGCTACTGATGTAGTGGAGGGTAATACACTGACTCAGCTACTGATGTAGTGGAGGGTAATACACTGACTCAGCTACTGATGTAGTGGAGGGTAATACACTGCTGTGGTGGAGGGTAATACACTGCTGTGGTGGAGGGTAATACACAGCTGTGGTGGAGGGTAATACACAGCTGTGGTGGAGGGTAATACACAGCTGTGGTGGAGGGTAATACACTGATGTAGTGGAGGGTAATACACTGACTAAGCTACTGATGTGGTGGAGGGTAATAAACTGCTGTAGTGGAGGGTAATACACTGACTCAGCTACTGATGTAGTGGAGGGTAATACACTGACTCAGCTACTGCTGTAGTGGAGGGTAATACACTGACTCAGCTACTGCTGTAGTGGAGGGTAATACACTGACTCAGCTACTGCTGTAGTGGAGGGTAATACACTGACTCAGCTACTGATGTGCTGGAGGGTAATACACTGACTCAGCTACTGCTGTAGTGGAGGGTAATACACTGACTCAGCTACTGATGTAGTGGAGGGTAATACACTGCTGTGGTGGAGGGTAATACACTGACTCAGCTACTGCTGTAGTGGAGGGTAATACACTGCTGTGGTGGAGGGTAATACACTGACTCAGCCACTGCTGTGGTGGAGGGTAATACACTGACTCAGCTACTGATGTAGTGGATGGTAAATCACTGCTGTGGTGGAGGGTAATACACTGACTCAGCTACTGCTGTAGTGGAGGGTAATACACTGCTGTGGTGGAGGGTAATACACTGACTCAGCTACTGATGTAGTGGAGGGTAATACACTGACTCAGCTACTGCTGTAGTGGAGGGTAATACACTGACTCAGCTACTGCTGTAGTGGAGGGTAATACACTGACTCAGCCACTGCTGTAGTGGAGGGTAATACACTGCTGTGGTGGAGGGTAATACACTGACTCAGCTACTGCTGTGGTGGAGGGTAATACACTGATGTGGTGGAGGGTAATACACTGACTCAGCTACTGATGTGGTGGAGGGTAATATACTGACTCAGCTACTGCTGCAGTGGAGGGTAATACACTGATGTGGTGGAGGGTAATACACTGACTCAGCTACTGATGTGGTGGAGGGTAATATACTGACTCAGCCACTGCTGTAGTGGAGGGTAATACACTGCTGTGGTGGAGGGTAATACACTGCTGTGGTGGAGGGTAATACACTGCTGTGGTGGAGGGTAATACACTGACTCAGCTACTGCTGTAGTGGAGGGTAATACACTGCTGTGGTGGAGGGTAATACACTGCTGTGGTGGAGGGTAATACACTGACTCAGCTACTGATGTAGTGGAGGGTAATACACTGACTCAGCTACTGATGTGGTGGAGGGTAAAATACTGACTCAGCTACTGCTGTAGTGGAGGGTAATACACTGACTCAGCTACTGCTGTAGTGGAGGGTAATACACTGACTCAGCTACTGCTGTAGTGGAGGGTAATACACTGATGTAGTGGAGGGTAATACACTGCTGTAGTGGAGGGTAATACACTGACTCAGCTACTGCTGTAGTGGAGGGTAATACACTGACTCAGCTACTGATGTAGTGGAGGGTAATACAATGACTCAATTACTGATGTAGTGGAGGGTAATACACTGCTGTGGTGGAGGGTAATACACTGACTCAGCTACTGATGTGGTGGAGGGTAATACACTGACTCAGCTACTGATGTGGTGGAGGGTAATATACTGACTCAGCCACTGCTGTAGTGGAGGGTAATACACTGCTGTGGTGGAGGGTAATACACTGCTGTGGTGGAGGGTAATACACTGCTGTGGTGGAGGGTAATACACTGACTCAGCTACTGCTGTAGTGGAGGGTAATACACTGCTGTGGTGGAGGGTAATACACTGCTGTGGTGGAGGGTAATACACTGACTCAGCTACTGATGTAGTGGAGGGTAATACACTGACTCAGCTACTGATGTGGTGGAGGGTAAAATACTGACTCAGCTACTGCTGTAGTGGAGGGTAATACACTGACTCAGCTACTGCTGTAGTGGAGGGTAATACACTGACTCAGCTACTGCTGTAGTGGAGGGTAATACACTGATGTAGTGGAGGGTAATACACTGCTGTAGTGGAGGGTAATACACTGACTCAGCTACTGCTGTAGTGGAGGGTAATACACTGACTCAGCTACTGCTGTAGTGGAGGGTAATACACTGACTCAGCTACTGATGTAGTGGAGGGTAATACAATGACTCAATTACTGATGTAGTGGAGGGTAATACACTGCTGTGGTGGAGGGTAATACACTGACTCAGCTACTGATGTAGTGGAGGGTAATACACTGCTGTGGTGGAGGGTAATACACTGACTCAGCTACTGATGTAGTGGAGGGTAATACACTGAGTCAGCTACTGATGTGGTGGAGGGTAATACACTGACTAAGCTACTGCTGTAGTGGAGGGTAATACACTGACTCAGCTACTGCTGTAGTGGAGGGTAATACACTGACTCAGCTACTGCTGTAGTGGAGGGTAATACACTGACTCAGCTACTGCTGTAGTGGAGGGTAATACACTGACTCAGCTACTGCTGTAGTGGAGGGTAATACACTGACTCAGCTACTGCTGTAGTGGAGGGTAATACACTGACTCAGCTACTGCTGTAGTGGAGGGTAATACACTGACTCAGCTACTGCTGTAGTGGAGGGTAATACACTGACTCAGCTACTGCTGTAGTGGAGGGTAATACACTGACTCAGCTACTGCTGTAGTGGAGGGTAATACACTGACTCAGCTACTGCTGTAGTGGAGGGTAATACACTGACTCAGCTACTGCTGTAGTGGAGGGTAATACACTGACTCAGCTACTGCTGTAGTGGAGGGTAATACACTGACTCAGCTACTGCTGTAGTGGAGGGTAATACACTGACTCAGCTACTGCTGTAGTGGAGGGTAATACACTGACTCAGCTACTGCTGTAGTGGAGGGTAATACACTGACTCAGCTACTGCTGTAGTGGAGGGTAATACACTGACTCAGCTACTGCTGTAGTGGAGGGTAATACACTGCTGTGGTGGAGGGTAATACACTGACTCAGCTACTGATGTAGTGGAGGGTAATACACTGATGTAGTGGAGGGTAATACACTGCTGTGGTGGAGGGTAATACACTGCTGTGGTGGAGGGTAATACACTGCTGTGGTGGAGGGTAATACACTGCTGTGGTGGAGGGTAATACACTGCTGTGGTGGAGGGTAATACACTGCTGTGGTGGAGTGTAATACACTGATGTAGTGGAGCGTAATACACTGACTCAGCTACTGATGTAGTGGAGGGTAATACACTGCTGTGGTGGAGGGTAATACACTGACTCAGCTACTGATGTAGTGGAGGGTAATACACTGCTGTGGTGGAGGGTAATACACTGACTCAGCTACTGATGTAGTGGAGGGTAATACACTGACTCAGCTACTGATGTAGTGGAGGGTAATACACTGACTCAGCTACTGATGTAGTGGAGGGTAATACACTGCTGTGGTGGAGGGTAATACACTGCTGTGGTGGAGGGTAATACACAGCTGTGGTGGAGGGTAATACACAGCTGTGGTGGAGGGTAATACACTGATGTAGTGGAGGGTAATACACTGACTAAGCTACTGATGTGGTGGAGGGTAATAAACTGCTGTAGTGGAGGGTAATACACTGACTCAGCTACTGATGTAGTGGAGGGTAATACACTGACTCAGCTACTGCTGTAGTGGAGGGTAATACACTGACTCAGCTACTGCTGTAGTGGAGGGTAATACACTGACTCAGCTACTGCTGTAGTGGAGGGTAATACACTGACTCAGCTACTGATGTGCTGGAGGGTAATACACTGACTCAGCTACTGCTGTAGTGGAGGGTAATACACTGACTCAGCTACTGATGTAGTGGAGGGTAATACACTGCTGTGGTGGAGGGTAATACACTGACTCAGCTACTGCTGTAGTGGAGGGTAATACACTGCTGTGGTGGAGGGTAATACACTGACTCAGCCACTGCTGTGGTGGAGGGTAATACACTGACTCAGCTACTGATGTAGTGGATGGTAAATCACTGCTGTGGTGGAGGGTAATACACTGACTCAGCTACTGCTGTAGTGGAGGGTAATACACTGCTGTGGTGGAGGGTAATACACTGACTCAGCTACTGATGTAGTGGAGGGTAATACACTGACTCAGCTACTGCTGTAGTGGAGGGTAATACACTGACTCAGCTACTGCTGTAGTGGAGGGTAATACACTGACTCAGCCACTGCTGTAGTGGAGGGTAATACACTGCTGTGGTGGAGGGTAACACACTGACTCAGCTACTGCTGTGGTGGAGGGTAATACACTGATGTGGTGGAGGGTAATACACTGACTCAGCTACTGATGTGGTGGAGGGTAATACACTGACTCAGCTACTGCTGCAGTGGAGGGTAATACACTGATGTGGTGGAGGGTAATACACTCACTCAGCTACTGATGTGGTGGAGGGTAATACACTGACTCAGCTACTGATGTGGTGGAGGGTAATACACTGACTCAGCTACTGCTGTAGTGGAGGGTAATACACTGACTCAGCTACTGATGTAGTGGAGGGTAATACACTGACTCAGCTACTGCTGTGGTGGAGGGTAATACACTGCTGTGGTGGAGGGTAATACACTGACTCAGCTACTGCTGTAGTGGAGGGTAATACACTGCTGTGGTGGAGGGTAATACACTGACTCAGCTACTGCTGTAGTGGAGGGTAATACACTGCTGTAGTGGAGGGTAATACACTGACTCAGCTACTGCTGTAGTGGAGGGTAATACACTGACTCAGCTACTGATGTGGTGGAGGGTAATATACTGACTCAGCCACTGCTGTAGTGGAGGGTAATACACTGACTCAGCCACTGCTGTAGTGGAGGGTAATACATTGCTGTGGTGGAGGGTAATACACTGACTCAGCTACTGCTGTAGTGGAGGGTAATATACTGACTCAGCTACTGCTGTGGTGGAGGGTAATACACTGACTCAGCTACTGCTGTAGTGGAGGGTAATACACTGACTCAGCTACTGCTGTAGTGGAGGGTAATACACTGATGTAGTGGAGGGTAATACACTGCTGTAGTGGAGGGTAATACACTGCTGTAGTGGAGGGTAATACACTGACTCAGCTACTGCATTTACATTTACATTTTAGTCATTTAGCAGACGCTCTTATCCAGAGCGACTTACAGTAGTGAATGCATACATTTCATACAATTTCATAAATTTTTTTCTGTGCTGGCCCCCCGTGGGAATCGAACCCACAACCCTGGTGTTGCAAACACCATGCTCTACCAACTGAGCTACAGGGAAGGCACTGCTGTAGTGGAGGGTAATACACTGACTCAGCTACTGCTGTAGTGGAGGGTAATACACTGACTCAGCTACTGATGTAGTGGAGGGTAATACACTGCTGTGGTGGAGGGTAATACATTGACTCAGCTACTGATGTAGTGGAGGGTAATACACTGCTGTGGTGGAGGGTAATACACTGACTCAGCTACTGATGTAGTGGAGGGTAATACACTGACTCAGCTACTGATGTGGTGGAGGGTAATACACTGACTCAGCTACTGATGTAGTGGAGGGTAATACACTGCTGTGGTGGAGGGTAATACACTGACTCAGCTACTGATGTAGTGGAGGATAATACACTGATGTAGTGGAGGGTAATACACTGATGTAGTGGAGGGTAATACACTGCTGTGGTGGAGGGTAATACACTGCTGTGGTGGAGGGTAATACACTGCTGTGGTGAAGGGTAATACACTGCTGTAGTGGAGGGTAATACACTGACTCAGCTACTGATGTGGTGGAGGGTAATACACTGCTGTAGTGGAGGGTAATACACTGACTCAGCTACTGATGTAGTGGAGGGTAATACACTGACTCACCTACTGATGTAGTGGAGGGTAATACACTGACTCAGCTACCGATGTAGTGGAGGCTAATACACTGCTGTGGTGGAGGGTAATACACTGCTGTGGTGGAGGGTAATAGACTGCTGTGGTGGAGGGTAATACACTGACTCAGCTACTGATGTAGTGGAGGGTAATACACTGACTCAGCTACTGCTGTAGTGGAGGGTAATACACTGACTCAGCTACTGCTGTAGTGGAGGGTAATACACTGATGTAGTGGAGGGTAATACACTGCTGTAGTGGAGGGTAATACACTGCTGTAGTGGAGGGTAATACACTGACTCAGCTACTGCTGTAGTGGAGGGTAATACACTGACTCATCTACTGCTGTAGTGGAGGGTAATACACTGACTCAGCTACTGCTGTAGTGGAGGGTAATACACTGACTCAGCTACTGCTGTAGTGGAGGGTAATACACTGCTGTGGTGGAGGGTAATACACTGACTCAGCTACTGCTGTAGTGGAGGGTAATACACTGCTGTGGTGGAGGGTAATACACTGACTCAGCTACTGCTGTAGTGGAGGGTAATACACTGACTCAGCTACTGATGTGGTGGAGGGTAATATACTGACTCAGCCACTGCTGTAGTGGAGGGTAATACACTGACTCAGCCACTGCTGTAGTGGAGGGTAATACATTGCTGTGGTGGAGGGTAATACACTGACTCAGCTACTGCTGTAGTGGAGGGTAATACACTGACTCAGCTACTGATGTGGTGGAGGGTAATATACTGACTCAGCTACTGCTGTAGTGGAGGGTAATACACTGACTCAGCTACTGCTGTAGTGGAGGGTAATACACTGACTCAGCTACTGCTGTAGTGGAGGGTAATACACTGATGTAGTGGAGGGTAATACACTGCTGTAGTGGAGGGTAATACACTGCTGTAGTGGAGGGTAATACACTGACTCAGCTACTGCATTTACATTTACATTTTAGTCATTTAGCAGACGCTCTTATCCAGAGCGACTTACAGTAGTGAATGCATACATTTCATACAATTTCATACATTTTTTTCTGTGCTGGCCCCCCGTGGGAATCGAACCCACAACCCTGGTGTTGCAAACACCATGCTCTACCAACTGAGCTACAGGGAAGGCACTGCTGTAGTGGAGGGTAATACACTGACTCAGCTACTGCTGTAGTGGAGGGTAATACACTGACTCAGCTACTGATGTAGTGGAGGGTAATACACTGCTGTGGTGGAGGGTAATACATTGACTCAGCTACTGATGTAGTGGAGGGTAATACACTGACTCAGCTACTGATGTGGTGGAGGGTAATACACTGACTCAGCTACTGATGTAGTGGAGGGTAATACACTGCTGTGGTGGAGGGTAATACACTGACTCAGCTACTGATGTAGTGGAGGATAATACACTGATGTAGTGGAGGGTAATACACTGATGTAGTGGAGGGTAATACACTGCTGTGGTGGAGGGTAATACACTGCTGTGGTGGAGGGTAATACACTGCTGTGGTGAAGGGTAATACACTGCTGTAGTGGAGGGTAATACACTGACTCAGCTACTGATGTGGTGGAGGGTAATACACTGCTGTAGTGGAGGGTAATACACTGACTCAGCTACTGATGTAGTGGAGGGTAATACACTGACTCACCTACTGATGTAGTGGAGGGTAATACACTGACTCAGCTACCGATGTAGTGGAGGCTAATACACTGCTGTGGTGGAGGGTAATACACTGCTGTGGTGGAGGGTAATAGACTGCTGTGGTGGAGGGTAATACACTGACTCAGCTACTGATGTAGTGGAGGGTAATACACTGACTCAGCTACTGCTGTAGTGGAGGGTAATACACTGACTCAGCTACTGCTGTAGTGGAGGGTAATACACTGATGTAGTGGAGGGTAATACACTGCTGTAGTGGAGGGTAATACACTGCTGTAGTGGAGGGTAATACACTGACTCAGCTACTGCTGTAGTGGAGGGTAATACACTGACTCATCTACTGCTGTAGTGGAGGGTAATACACTGACTCAGCTACTGCTGTAGTGGAGGGTAATACACTGACTCAGCTACTGATGTAGTGGAGGGTAATACACTGCTGTGGTGGAGGGTAATACATTGACTCAGCTACTGATGTAGTGGAGGGTAATACACTGCTGTGGTGGAGGGTAATACACTGACTCAGCTACTGATGTAGTGGAGGGTAATACACTGACTCAGCTACTGATGTGGTGGAGGGTAATACACTGACTCAGCTACTGATGTAGTGGAGGGTAATACACTGCTGTGGTGGAGGGTAATACACTGACTAAGCTACTGCTGTAGTGGAGGGTAATACACTGACTCAGCTACTGATGTAGTGGAGGGTAATACACTGCTGTGGTGGAGGGTAATACACTGACTCAGCTACTGATGTGGTGGAGGGTAATACACTGATGTAGTGGAGGGTAATACACTTGACTCAGCTACTGATGTAGTGGAGGGTAATACACTGACTCAGCTACTGATGTGGTGGAGGGTAATACACTGACTCAGCTACTGATGTAGTGGAGGGTAATACACTGACTCAGCTACTGCTGTAGTGGAGGGTAATACACTGACTCAGCTACTGCTGTAGTGGAGGGTAATACACTGACTCAGCTACTGCTGTAGTGGAGGGTAATACACTGACTCAGCTACTGCTGTAGTGGAGGGTAATACACTGACTCAGCTACTGCTGTAGTGGAGGGTAATACACTGACTCAGCTACTGCTGTAGTGGAGGGTAATACACTGCTGTGGTGGAGGGTAATACACTGACTCAGCTACTGATGTAGTGGAGGGTAATACACTGCTGTGGTGGAGGGTAATACACTGACTCAGCTACTGATGTGGTTGAGGGTAATACACTGACTCAGCTACTGATGTAGTGTTGGGTAATACACTGACTCAGCTACTGCTGTAGTGGATGGTAATACACTGACTCAGCTACTGCTGTAGTGGAGGGTAATACACTGACTCAGCTACTGTTGTAGTGGAGGGTAATACACTGACTCAGCTACTGCTGTAGTGGAGGGTAATACACTGACTCAGCTACTGTTGTAGTGGAGGGTAATACACTGCTGTGGTGGAGGGTAATACACTGACTCAGCTACTGCTGTAGTGGAGGGTAATACACTGCTGTGGTGGAGGGTAATACACTGACTCAGCTACTGATGTAGTGTAGGGTAATACACTGACTCAGCTACTGATGTGGTGGAGGGTAATACACTGACTCAGCTACTGCTGTAGTGGAGGGTAATACACTGACTCAGCTACTGCTGTAGTGGAGGGTAATACACTGACTCAGCTACTGCTGTAGTGGAGGGTAATACACTGACTCAGCCACTGCTGTAGTGGAGGGTAATACACTGCTGTGGTGGAGGGTAATACACTGACTCAGCTACTGATGTGGTGGAGGGTAATACACTGACTCAGCTACTGCTGTGGTGGAGGGTAATACACTGACTCAGCTACTGCTGTGGTGGAGGGTAATACACTGACTCAGCTACTGCTGTGGTGGAGGGTAATACACTGACTCAGCTACTGCTGTAGTGGAGGGTAATACACTGCTGTAGTGGAGGGTAATACACTGCTGTAGTGGAGGGTAATACACTGACTCAGCTACTGCTGTAGTGGAGGGTAATACACTGACTCAGCTACTGATGTAGTGGAGGGTAATGGAATAAATGTTGTGGATCTAAATGTTTTTCCTCATAATCCTGGACTATCGGACCACCATTTTATTACGTTTGCAATTGCAACAAATAATCTGCTCAGACCCCAACCAAGGAGCATTAAAAGTCGTGCTATAAATTCTCAGACAACCCAAAGATTCCTTGATGCCCTTCCAGACTGCCTCTGCCTACCCAAGGACGTCAGAGGACAAAAATCAGTTAACCACCTAACCGAGGAACTCAATTTAACCTTGCGCAATACCCTAGATGCAGTTGCACCCCTAAAAACATCTGTCATAAGAAACTAGCTCCCTGGTATACAGAAAATACACGAGCTCTGAAGCAAGCTTCCAGAAAATTGGAACGGAAATGGCGCCACACCAAACTGGAAGTCTTCCGACTAGCTTGGAAAGACAGTACCGTGCAGTATCGAAGAGCCCTCACTGCTGCTCGATCATCCTATTTTTCCAACTTAATTGAGGAAAATAAGAACAATCCGAAATTTCTTTTTGATACTGTCGCAAAGCTAACTAAAAAGCAGCCTTCGCAAATGGAGGATGGCTTTCACTTCAGCAGTAATAAATTTATGAACTTCTTTGAGGAAAAGATCATGATCATTAGAAAGCAAATTACAGACTCCTCTTTAAATCTGGGTATTCCTCCAAAGCTCCATTGTCCTGAGTCTGCACAACTCTGCCAGGACCAAGGATCAAGGGAGATACTAAAGTGTTTTAGTACTATATCTCTTGACACAATGATGAAAATAATCATGGCCTCCAAACCCTCAAGCTGCATACTAGACCCTATTCCAACTAAACTACTGAAAGAGCTGCTTCCTGTGCTTGGCCCTCCTATGTTGAACATAATAAACGGCTCTCTATTCACCGGATGTGTACCAAGCTCACTAAAAGTGGCAGTAATAAAGCATCTCTTGAAAAAGCCGAATCTTGATCCAGAAATTATAAAAAACTATCGGCCTATATCGAATCTTCCATTCCTCTCAAAAATTTTAGAAAAAGCTGTTGCACAGCAACTCACTGCCTTCCTGAAGACAAACAATGTATACGAAACGCTTCAGTCTGGTTTTAGACCCCATCATAGCACTGAGACTGCACTTGTGAAGGTGGTAAATTACCTTTTAATGACGTCAGACCGAGGCTCTGCATCTGTCCTCGTGCTCCTAGATCTTAGTGCCGCTTTTGATACCATCGATCACCACATTCTTTTGGAGAGATTGGAAACCCAAATTGGTCTACATGGACAAGTTCTGGCCTGGTTTAGATCTTATCTGTCGGAAAGATATCAGTTTGTCTCTGTGAATGGTTTGTCCTCTGACAAATCAATTGTAAATTTCGGTGTTCCTCAAGGTTCCGTTTTAGGACCACTATTGTTTTCACTATATATTTTACCTCTTGGGGATGTCATTCGAAAACATAATGTTAAATTTCACTGCTATGCGGACGACACACAGCTGTACATTTCAATGAAACATGGTGAAGCCCCAAAATTGCCCTCGCTAGAAGCCTGTGTTTCAGACATAAAGAAGTGGATGGCTGCAAACTTTCTACTTTTAAACTCGGACAAAACAGAGATGCTTGTTCTAGGTCCCAAGAAACAAAGAGATCTTCTGTTGAATCTGACAATTAATCTGGATGGTTGTACAGTCGTCTCAAATAAAACTGTGAAGGACCTCGGCGTTACTCTGGACCCTGATCTCTCTTTTGAAGAACATATCAAGACTGTTTCAAGGACAGCTTTTTACCATCTACGTAACATTGCAAAAATCAGAAATTTTCTGTCCAAAAATGACGCAGAAAAATTAATCCATGCTTTTGTTACTTCTAGGCTGGACTACTGCAATGCTCTACTTTCCGGCTACCCGGATAAAGCACTAAATAAACTTCAGTTAGTGCTAAATACGGCTGCTAGAATCCTGACTAGAACCAAAAAATTTGATCATATTACTCCAGTGCTAGCCTCCCTACACTGGCTTCCTGTTAAGGCAAGGGCTGATTTCAAGGTTTTACTGCTAACCTACAAAGCATTACATGGGCTTGCTCCTACCTATCTTTCCGATTTGGTCCTGCCGTACATACCTACACGTACGCTACGGTCACAAGACGCAGGCCTCCTAATTGTCCCTAGAATTTCTAAGCAAACGGCTGGAGGTAGGGCTTTCTCCTATAGAGCTCCATTTTTATGGAATGGTCTGCCTACCAATGTGAGAGACGCAGACTCAGTCTCAACCTTTAAGTCTTTACTGAAGACTTATCTCTTCAGTAGGTCCTATGATTAAGTATAGTCTGGCCCAGGAGTGTGAAGGTGAACGGAAAGGCTGGAGCAACGAACCGCCCTTGCTGTCTCTGCCTTGCCGGTTCCCCTCTTTCCACTGGGATTCTCTGCCTCTAACCCTTTTACAGGGGCTGAGTCACTGGCCTACTGGTGTTCTTCCATGCCGTCCATGGGAGGGGTGCGTCACTTGAGTGGGTTGAGTCACTGACGTGGTCTTCCTGTCTGGGTTGGCGCCCCCCCATGGGTTGTGCCATGGCGGAGATCGTTGTGGGCTATACTCGGCCTTGTCTTAGGACGGTAAGTTGGTGGTTGGAGACATCCCTCTAGTGGTGTGGGGGCTGTGCTTTGGCAAAGTGGGTGGGGTTATATCCTGCCTGTTTGGCCCTGTCCGGGGGTATCATCGGATGGGGCCACAGTGTCTTCTGATCCCTCCTGTCTCAGCCTCCAGTATTTATGCTGCAGTAGTTTAGATGCACTATTGTAAAGTGGTTGTTCCACTGGATATTATAGGTGAATGCACCAATTTGTAAGTCGCTCTGGATAAGAGCGTCTGCTAAATGACTAAAATGTAAAAAAAAAAAAATGTAAAAAATGTTTATGTGTCGGGGGGCTAGGGTCAGTCTGTTACATCTGGAGTATTTCTCTTGTCTTATCCGGTGTCCTGTGTGTATTTAAATATGCTCTCTCTAATTCTCTCTTTCTCTCTTTCTGTCTTTCTCTCGGAGGACCTGAGCCCTAGGACCATGCCTCAGGACTACCTGGTATGATGACTCCTTGCTGTCCCCAGTCCACCTGGCCGTGCTGCTGCTCCAGTTTCAACTGTTCTGCCTGCGGCTATGGAACCCTGACCTGTTCACCGGACGTGCTTGTTGCACCCTCGACAACTACTATGATTATTATTATTTGACCATGCTGGTCATTTATGAACATTTTAACATTTTAACATCTTGACCATGTTCTGTTATAATATCCACCCTGCACAGCCAGAAGAGGACTGGCCACCCCTCATAGCCTGGTTCCTCTCTAGGTTTCTTCCTAGGTTTTTGGCCTTTCTAGGGAGTTTTTCCTAGGGAGTTTTTCCTAGCCACCGTGCTTCTTTCACATGCTTTGCTTGCTGTTTGGGGTTTTAGGCTGGGTTTCTGTACAGCACTTTGAGAATATCAGCTGATGTACGAAGGGCCATATAAAAATAAATTTGATTTTGATTTGATTAATACACTGTCTCAGCTACTGCTGTGGTGGAGGGTAATACACTGACTCAGCTACTGCTGTAGTGGAGGGTAATACACTGCTGTGGTGGAGGGTAATACACTGACTCAGCCACTGATGTAGTGGAGGGTAATACACTGCTGTAGTGGAGGGTAATACACTGACTCAGCTACTGCTGTGGTGGAGGGTAATACACTGACTCAGCTACTGCTGTAGTGGAGGGTAATACACTGCTGTGGTGGAGGGTAATACACTGCTGTGGTGGAGGGTAATACACTGACTCAGCTACTGCTGTAGTGGAGGGTAATACACTGACTCAGCTACTGCTGTAGTGGAGGGTAATACACACTCAGCTACTGATGTAGTGGAGGGTAATACACTGACTCAGCTACTGATGTAGTGGAGGGTAATACACTGACTCAGCTACTGCTGTAGTGGAGGGTAATACACTGACTCAGCTACTGCTGTAGTGGAGGGTAATACACTGACTCAGCTACTGATGTAGTGGAGGGTAATCCACTGACTCAGCTACTGCTGTGGTGGAGGGTAATTTCTCCCTTATTTTTCTTAGCATCCTGCTCCTCACTCCACTCTCCACTTCAAGCTGCTCTGCTTTGGTCTCCTTCAGGAATGTGAGAATGATTCACTCTACAGGGGTTGGCCAGTAAGTTAATAAGCTGTGACCTCACACATTAGTTTTCGTTCTTGCTAAATGTGAACTAGGCCTATTTTCCACTAACAAAAATCTGTTTGATTGCCCAAAATCAGTCCCTTTCCTCACTGGTCTTGTGGCCTTGAGGTGAAGAGGTAGCTTGCTAGCGGAATTGATTTGCACTGCAAACATGCATGTGAAACCTGCTCAGTCCCCGTCTTCACAACAACAGATAAACCTTTGACCCTGGCCCACAAACACCGAGCTTACTTCACACTGCCAGAGAAAATTAAATCCATGATTCATCTCTGATTTTAGGGTCAAGGGTCAGGTCTGGTGCCCTAGTATCCAATAAACCACAGCCCTACAAGAGAATAGATAGGGTATGCTTGCCATTTAGTGATAAACAACACTTCTCTGAAAACAATGTGTGTCCTTGCTTCAGCCATTGAAAAAAAGTATGTTTATGATAGTGAAAGTTAGAGTAAGAATATCTAAAAAATGTACCACCACCAACATCAACCCTGAACCGAAGAGCTCCCTAAAGGCTAAACGCTTCAGTTCAGCTGGCGCCTAGCCGGACTCGGCTAGCCGAACCCAACGATACTCCCTAAAAAGACCTTCGCTTGAAAAACGGGGGGGGGAAGCAGCAACAGTACTGTTTGTCCATTTTAAGACACCGTAGCCAGTCCCCAAAATAGTCAGAATTCATCTAAGATAACTCAAGTAATCTGTCATTCATTTTGGATGTTTTTGTTCAGTTGGGAAGCATGAAGACACCTTAACTGACCCTGGTCCATTACTGTCCTCCTGACGTGTGGCGTTGCCCTCGTTGGCCCCCTCACTGCTGGTTCTGTTGCTCTCTTTCGCCTTGGCCCGGTGCTCCACCACCTCTCCCTCGTCCAGGGCATGATGCAGCCGGTAGTTCACAGTCTTCAGCAGCAGGAACATACCAGCTATCACACCACAGTAGATTCCTACTATCACCATGGTGGGCGGGAGTGCCTGGAAGAAAACACACATTTGACATTTATATTTTAGTCATTTTAGCAGACACTCTTATACAGAGCAATTGAAAAGCAATGCATTCAACTACAATAAAAACTTGGATTGTTCATCCATGGACTGATGTTTGCTTTCTTTCAATAGTAGAATCAATAAACACAACTTTGAAAAACCCCTAAAAGACAATGTGTTATTTACATAGTCTTTCCCCCTCCAGTAATGAGAGTTCACCATGTCAGCATTTTGTGTTAACTGGCCAATCATCGAACCTGGGTTGTCTGCAAGACTGTGGGGCGGCAGGGTAGCCTAGTGGTTAGAGTGTTGGGCTAGTAACTGAAAGGTTGCAAGTTGGAATCCCCGAGCTGACAAGGTAAAAATCTGTCGTTCTGCCCCTGAACAAGGCAGTTAACCCACTGTTCCTAGGCCGTCATTGAAAATAAGAATTTGTTAAATAAAAGGTCAGAGAGCTTGCAGTTTTCAGGTCTTGTGAAAAGTGATTAGTCATCATAGTGGTTAATAGAGTCATCACGTCAGTATAGTGAACTAGCTCCTCTATATTCCCATTAGAGATTGTTTTTTTTTTTTTAACTAGGCAAGTCAGTTAAGAACAAATTCTTATTTACAATGACAGAATCTGTCGTTCTGCCCCCTGAACAAGGCAGTTTAACCCACTGTTCCTAGGCCATCATTGTAAATAAGAATTTGTTCTTAACTGACTTGCCTCGTTTAAATAAAGATAAAATAAAAAAACATCCTGAGTTAAAATAAAGCACTTGGTATACATATCCTGACTTGAGTCAAAACCACTGCTAATCACAGTACTGGCCTAATTACACAACACCAAGCAACTGGACTGAGTAACATTTCAATTGGAAACAGCTGTAACTATAGCCCCCCCCTCAATATTGAAAGTGAGGTAGAAATAAAAAGCTGTTTTAAAAGATAACTCATTTACATTTGGTTGTGCAGATAGTGTTTACAGTAACGTGAGGGGCAGGAATATTTGATTGTGTAGCAGTTTGTAATCCATCCTACTCTCCAACCATTCCAGAATATCGTTGTTTTTAATGACAACATTTTCCTAGAAGTCTGCTTTTGTGCTGGCTTGCTGACAACATGGGTCAGCTTGAAGACCTGCTAGATCTTGCCACCAGTATACTAGAGACAAGACATACATTGTTAACTAATAATAGACTGATAGCTAGCTAGCATTGACAGCGATCTAACATAATATCTGTATTCTATTAATTAGCTTATCTTTGTTTGTTTTTTTCTACAACAGACATATTAGCCACGACTTGTTGCCCGGGAGGGGGGGGGGATTGGTTAGTTAGTCAAACCTGGTCGTGTTTAAAAGTATTTCCCTCAATCTGATTTTTATGGACAATGTAAAATGTGTCAGCTAACAATGCCATTTATTGTTTCGCTAACTGTCACACCTGACAAACAAAACATAACGGTGAAACTGAAAACAGTTACGTCAACTAGTATTTATTTAGTTTATTCCAGGGAAACATTTACATCTCAAAACAAATAAAATGTCTAGCAACCTAACTAGTTACCTAGGTAACGTTAACTACGTGCCGTTAACTAGATAGCTAAGTGACTAACCTGACTAGCCAACGGTTAGCTGTTAGCATTAGCATTCGCGGTTTGGCTAGCATGACATTACAGCAGCCAGGGAAGGAGCCTCTCTAACGGTAAACCATATCTGGACTTTACTGAGATTAGATATAAATGTTAAAACAGACTTACCATGTAAAGCGTGAAGGGGAAACATAGTAGAAATAGCCAGAGGTAGAGGTGTAGAGCATTTACAAATGTATTTTGATGGGGATCATAGTACCATCCGCCTGTGATTGAAGCCCAGACCCCCTGTCTGAGTATCTGTAGAGTTTGAGACCCCATGTTTTTATCCCCTTCGATTCCTTGAAGAAAAAAAACGACTAAAATAAACGGGGCGACACGAAGGCTAGCCGTCGTGAAACATTACCAACAGTGCAGTGTTTTCAGACACTGGCCTGAAAATCCACACTGCATCCATCTTCTCTGCATCTAGCCAGCTGGGGCTCTGTACTCGGTCCTCCACTGAGTAGTCTCCTATCCCACCACGCCCTGCGAGCTGCTTGCTTCTTCTTCTTCTTCTTCGGTCCGTGCTATCTGGTATCCTTGGGACGTCCTTACGTAATGGTCCCTATCCATTAGAGATGAAATGTAAAAAAGGTTAAGGTAAGAGTTATGGTTAAGGTAGGGGTTAAGGTTAGAGTTTAGGATAATGATATCCCAAGGATCCCGGATAGCACTAACCCATCTTCACATAAACGGTCAATGGAAAAAGAGTGTAGCAAAGACAACTCTGTGAGGGTAGTTTGAAAACGGTCACACAATATTACACTAGCTAAATAGCGCCCCCTTTTGGTACTGTACTGATTTTCATAAAGTCTCGGTGTGCCCTATTTTTATTTAACCAGGCAAGTCAGTTAACAACACATTATTATTTACAGTGACGGCCTACCACGGCCAAACCCTAACCCAGACAACGCTGGGCCAATTGTGCACCGCCCTATGGGATTCCCAATCACTGTCCGGTTGTACTACAGCCTGGAATCGAACCAGGGTCTGTAGTGACACCTCTAGCACTGAGATGCAGTGCCTGAGACCACTGTGGCACTCTGGAGCTCTGAGTGTTGTGGCATAACTTCCACTGCTGTATTTTCAATCATGACAGATTTACAAGTTACTAGTCAAATATATGAATTGATCATCAAGTTAAATCATCTAGACACTAAAATCTCCTTGACTCTCATCAAATGAGATTGGTCCAACTGTAGGGCTCTTCAATATCTCAGGAGGATCCCATAGCTGATGCCCAAAGCAATCTATATTGACCACACCTGGTTACAATAGATTACATACATTTAATCACATTAAAATACATGTTTTGATGAATAATTACAAACTCAAGTCACTGTAGAATTTTTGAAAATTATTATATTCAGAAAAGCATGAAACATTTTTTTTTTTCAATGAAAACAGACAATGGATTCAGGATCACCTGATGTGGAAAAAAAACAATAACATATTGAAAAAATAAATTGTGTGGATGTGTATTTATGCTTCAGAGATAATGCCAAAAAAACAAGTCTCCCACAGTCACGACGGAGTAAGATACTGCTGATGTCAACAGTGCATAGAGATTTACCGGTGATCTCACTGTTTCAATATTACCCCCAAAAAACTGCAAATTGTAAATCCACTTGGGTCCTTAACCTCTCACCTCTAGCATCATCACAGAGAGAAGTCTTGGGGCGATAGTAAGATGTACATGTTGTCAGTAACTAGACAGTTCTAGAACATGGATGGAATGTCCCATGAGGTCCGGTACTGGGACAGACAACTCATATCGTCTGCTCATGTCAGCATCCCAAATGGCACCCTATTCCCTATATAGTGCACTACTTTTGACTAGGGCCTATAGGGTTCTGGTTAAAAGTAGTGCCCTTTACAGAAAATAGTGTGCCAGGGCCCTGGTTAAAAGTAGTGCACTATATAGGGAATAGGGTGCCATTTGTGACTATTCATTTGCCTTTCCATGATAATTGACTGTCAAGGCCCTTCAGAAACAGGATGATGGGTTGTTATGGTCTGTTTGGTCTGGAAACTAGGACGTAGGTCCATTTCCACACACCTTCCATCAGACACAAACAACTTCCTTAGCATTGTTCAGTCAGATAGGGTTGTACCTGTCCCATTATGTCCTTTCTGTGTGCCTTGCCAATGTGAGAATGGACATCATGGCGAAGGCCAAGAGGCTCACATATAAGCAAGAATTAACAAAAGGTGATACTGGCAAGAGCAATGTGTGTTTTCTTTTTTTCTTCTCCTTATTATTTTTCTTTTGAAGAATGGACATTATCAGAAATATATACAGGAGTGGCCATCGGTCATCACTGCAGCCTGGCCCGTTTCTCCGGAGGAGGTTTGCTGCTGGGGGGAGCTGGAGCAGAGGTCTTGGTAGCTGGCTCTCTCTCTTCCTGTTTCACCAGCTCTACTGGGGGTTCAGACTCCTTCTTCACTTCCACTACAACAGAATCAATACAGTAGATTAGACAGGCAACCCGAAAACAGGACACAAGGTGACAAAACAAGACTCCGTGACCAAAGAAAAGATGACAAAATGTCCAGATTTGGAAACATGACCTAACCTTTTCCAACAGTAATGTTCATCAACATTTAGTTATTGTTAAATGTCTAAAACCTATTGTAAAATAATAGCAAATGGTTCTGCAATATTAGCTGTACACTCTTACCTGGAATGGGCTTCTCACCAGGCTTAGGCTAAAATTGTTGCAAAATAAAAAATAAAAAAAATTACAGCAGAATATAGAGGACCAAATGTGAACCTCAATAATACAATGTTACAATTGAATGAATCGGTATAATGTATATTGGCTGAGATGTTAGCAACATGATCCATAATTATGGCTAACTGATTGATTGGTGGTGTGTCATACCTGATAAAACGTTGGAGGAAACTTGGACCTCAAATCGAGTAGAAGTGTGTCGACACGCTGTCTCTGGAACAGGGAACCGGGTTCCTCTTTCTTCTTCGACTTTGGCTTGGCTTTGGCATCTATAGACATCAAATCATTAAAAAAAAGAATCACATTTTATTGGTCGCATACACATATTTAGCAGATGTTATAGTGGGTGTAGTGAAACTGCTCCAACAGTGCAGTAATATCTAACCATTCACAACAATACACACAAATCTAAAAGTAAAAGAATGGAATTAAGAAATATATAAATATTAGAACGATGCAATGTCGGAGTCCGGAGTATAAATATATACATGTGATGGGGTGTATAGACATTATGTGGATCGAATATTTAGTATAGATAGGATAGAATAGTATATATATATATACACAGCTATAGTTTATTAGGATGGAATTGACTAGACTAGGAAAGTTGCTTAGGAGCTAGAATCAGAGCTGCCATGTCTGGTCAAATGCCATCTTGTTGCAGACGGAAAATACCAGTGATGAGGAGAATGGTTGAAATACATGAGATGCAGTACATGTATTATCAAGGTCATGGGAAAGCAATGATTTACTTCATACCTGCCTTAATAAGGCCAGGTTTATTGAAACATGCTTAATAGGCATCACACATTAAAAATTATTATTTATTGTTCGGAATGAAAACCAATGTACCAATAAACTCCCCTGCAAAACAACAGCGAAAACTGTAATACAACCACAACCCAGGGTTAGAGTTAACCAAATTCCAATTCCACATTTTCCCACATTGAAAATAATTTGAATTTCAGTGTACTTCCTGAATTGACTTGAATTGACATGGAATTGACACCAACACTGGCTAACATACCTCTCTCCTCTTGGTCTTTGAAGTGCCACCAGTATCCTTTAGATGGGTGATAGCGACAGTACGACATGGCCTCATCGAAGGCAGACTGGACACCATGGACAGCAGACAGCTGTGGGGAGACAGGGGGGGGGGGGAAATAACAGCAGTCAATACATGACGACAGAACCCCAATCAACTCACATGTCAACCAGGGTTGAGATCAATTCCATTTCAATTCCAGTCAATTCAGGAAGTATACTGCAATTCCAATTCTCTTGAATGCTTTTTTAAAATTTGATTTACTTTCTGAATTGACTGGAATTGAAATGGAATTGACCCCAACATAAACCAAGATAATTCCACACTTTTCTAAAAACCCAAAGTAATAACATAATAATAACATAGTAATAACAGTCATAACAACATAATCATAACACTATAGTATAGTAATGACAATGCCAGGGGGTTAACTCTCTCTTACCACTCTGGATCCAATAACTGTTCCCAGATCAGGAGCCTGATACACCACCCCTGCTATGATGTAGTAGTCAGACAAAGGGATGACTGGGGATAGAAGCACACAATACACAGTACAGGATATAGAATTAGAGCCTGGAATAAAGGACATGGGAAGATGAGCACACAATATACAGTTGAAGTCAGAAGTTTACATACACCTTAGCCAAATACATTTCAACTCAGTTTTTCCACAATTCCTGACATTTAATCCTAGTAAAAATTCCCTGTCTTGGGTCAGTTAAGATCACCACTTTATTTTAAGAATGTGAAATGTCAGAATAATAGTAGAGAGAATGATTTATTTCAGCTTTTATTTCTTTCATCACATTCCCAGTGGGTCAGAAGTTTACATACACTCAATTAGTATTTGGTAGAATTGCCTATGAATTGTTTATCTTGGATCAAACGTTTCTGGTAGCCTTCCACAAGCTTCCCATAATGAGTTGGGTGAATTTTGTGATGGCCACTCCAATACCTTGATTTTGTTGTCCTTAAGCCATTTTGCCACAACTTTGGAAGTATGCTTGGGGTCATTGTCCATTTGGAAGACCCATTTGCGACCAAGCTTTAACTTCCTGACTGATGCCTTGAGATGTTGCTTCAATATATCCATATAATTTTCCACCTCATGATGCCATCTATTTTGTTAAGTGCACCAGTCCCTCCTGCAGCAAAGCACCCCCACAACATGATGCTGCCACCCCCGTGCTTCACGGTTGGCATGGTGTTCTTCGGCTTGCAAGCCTCCCCCTTTTTCCTCCAAACATAACGATGGTCATTAAGTCCAAACAGTTCTATTTTTGTTTCATCAGACCAGAGGACATTTCTTCAACAAGTATGATCTTTGTCCCCATGTGCAGTTGCAAACCTTAGTCTGGCTTTTTTTTTATGGCGGTTTTGGAGCAGTGGCTTCTTCCTTGCTGAGCGGCCTTTCAGGTTTTGTCGATATAGGACTTGTTTTACTGTGGATATAGATACTTTTGTACCTGTTTCCTCCAGCATCTTCACAAGGTCCTTTGCTGTTGTTCTGGGATTGATTTGCACTTTTCACACCAAAGTACGTTCATCTCTAGGAGACAGAATGCGTCTCCTTCCTGAGCGGTATGACAGCTGCGTGGTCCCATGGTGTTTATACTTGCGTACTATTGTTTGTACAGATGAACGTGGTACCTTCAGGCGTTTAGAAATTTCTCCCAAGGATGAACCAGACTTGTGGAGGTCAATAATTTTTTTTCTGAGGTCTTGGCTGATTTCCTTTGATTTTCCCATGATGTCAAGCAAAGAGGCACTGAGTTTGAAGGTAGGCCTTGAAATACATCCACAGGTACACCTCCAATTGACTCAAATTATGTCAATTAGCCTATCAGAAGCTTCTAAAGCCATGACGTAATTTTCCATGCTGTTTAAAGGCACAGTCAACTTAGTGTATGTAAACTTCTGATCCACTGGAATTGTGATACAGTGAATTAAGTGAAATAATCTGTCTGTAAACAATTGGTGGAAAAATTACTTGTGTCATGCACAAAGTAGATGTCCTAACCGACTTGCCAAAACTATAGTTTGTTAACTTCTTGGTGACAGGGGGCAGTATTCAGAAATTCAGATGAATAACGTGCCCAAATTCAACTGCCTGCTACTCGGGCCCAGAAGGTAGGATATGCATATTATTAGTAGATTTGGATAGAAAACACTCTGAAGTTTCTAAAACTGTTTGAATGATGTCTGTGAGTATAACAGAACTCATATGGCAGGCAAAAACCTGAGAAAAAAATCCAACCAGGAAGTGACTTGTAGTTTTTCTATCTAACCCCTATTCAAACTACAGTGTCTGTGGGGTCATTTTGCACTTCCTAAGGCTTCCACTAGATGTCAACAGTCTTTAGAACCTTGTTTCATGCTTCTACTGTTACTGGGCAGAGAATAAGAGCTGTCTCAAGCCTGGGACCAACGAGTTGTTTACTGCGTGAGCACGCCGGTGCGCCCTTCCTTCTTTTTCCTCTGTAATGAATAGGCTATTGTCCGGTTGGAATATTATCAAAGATTTATGTTAAAAAGACTCTAAGGAATGATTGTAAACATCGTTTGACATGTTTCTACGAACGGTATTGGAACTATTTGACTTTTTGTCTCTGGTTTTGTGGAAGTCTGTAGTGTGTGTTTGTGTGTGTTGGAAGTCTGTGGTGTGTGTTCTCTGTGGATCACCCTGAGTAGGAGACTGTCTCTGCTGTTTCCTGATGATGTAGAGGATGGGCTCCTGGGCATGAAGGAGAATGTACTCCACTCCAACCATCTGACTGAAATAGACACATAATTGAATGTCAGTTAGGCTAGTAACTATATTATTACACTCACAGAAAATGATCCATGGGCTGGAATGGACGGTTTTGCTGACACAGGTTACACCTGGTCCTGGATTAAAAAGCATTTTCATTGGACACTGTCAATGGGACTAATCGGTTTAATCTGTGTCAGGGGCAGTGTTAGTGTAATAGATCCAACGAGTAATATGTTGGCCTAATAAATCACTATTTTAAAGTAACAACCCCTGGTAGCCTACTGATTAGAGCGTTGGGCCAGTAACCGGAAGGTTGCTGGATCGAATACCCGAGCTGACAAGGTAAAAATCTGTCGTTCTGCCCCTGAGCAAGGCAATTAAAACACTGTTCTCCAGGCGCCGAAGACGTGGATGTCGATTAAGGCATCTCCCCCCCAGCACCTCTTTGATTCAGAGGGGTTGGGTTAAATGCGATAGACACATTCCAGTTGAATACATTCAGTAGGACAACTGACTAGGTATCCCCTTTTACACTGGAAACCAGCTCGTAGCCAGTGTGTCAGCCATATTCAAAGCCAATAACGAAATAAACCCTTTACTTGAGATGTTCCAGAGTGAGCCGCTGCATCTTCACCACCTCGTTGTTGCAGGTGCGGTCGTAGAACGGATTACTCCTCTCGGAGAAATAATCCAGCACGTTGCCAGGGTTGAGGATGGGCACCCAGCCACTATCAACCCACGATATCCCCAGCAGGTTGTTGTCTAGAAAGAGCAGCAGGTAACGAATGGAGTTACTACACGTTTTATTTCAAGAATAAGTAGGTAACATGTAGGTATAACGTGCACATTTGGTAAACAGATCGTTAGCTGTCTTGCTAAGCTAACGAGTCAGTTAAACCTAGCTAGCTTTGTGCTGTCAAGCAAATGACGTTCCTGAAAGCTATTTATTTTAATTCTCAGAAATCGTAAGAGAGAGTATACATTAGTGTTCATGAGTATTTCTTCGATTTTCAATCGGACACAGAATACATTACTTTTCAATTAATGAAAGAAACACTTCGCTACCTCTCAAATCCACCGACGCCATCGTGTAAACAAATGTCGCACAGAAGCATCTGTCGCTGGTGGATGACGTAATCAGCAGCGTGAGGCCCGGTCAGGTCTAATGCTGCGTTCAAAACAAATGGGAACTCGGGGAAAAAAACGAGCTCCGACTGGGGGGAAAATGGTTTTGAACTGTAATCCAACTCGGGAACTCGGGCCTCTTGAGCTCCGATTTGAAGATCACTGACGTCATGACCTGACCTCGTATTTTTCCCGAGTTCCCAGTTGTTATGAACACAGCATAAATACAGCTTTTTGTCTAATTGACATCAAAAGTTGCTTGAATTTTATCTAACCGTAACGCTTTTCCTAACCTTAACCTAATTCTCCCAATCTGCTATGTTAATTATCCTAACCTGCTGCGTAAGTTCTCCTAAACCTGCTACGAAAAGTACAGTTTCTAGACAAAACCACGAGGCCCCGTTAGAATATGCGTTTCCTCCATTTCTTGAGGACGTAGGGAGTGTAAAACTAAGATTGTACGTATGGTTGGATAGGTCAATCCAAGGTTATCACATCTCTTTACACTTCTTTGCAATTATTTACAATTCAGTAGTCTAATGGTTTCAGGATATATTAGCCACGTGAGAGACAGACAGACACACCGAGAGAGCTAATGATTTCAGCAGTCAGTCTATTTTTATCAAAGATTAACCACTAGTCTTGTTTTTACTGCCAGTTTGTGGGGAAACTCACCAGCCGAAGCCAATATGCCCCCCCTTATCCAGATGGTGAGCTGACAGCTGGCATAGACAGATGCAAAATGCTCAATTAGTTAGGCCACTGGAAGAAAGATCAAATAGACCTTATTATGAAGGATTTATTGGAAAAATATAATTAAACGAGCTAGAGAGAACCTAATGAAAGGGATTGGGAATTAATTGCCAGGCCTACAACCTACAATAATGTCCTTGCTATTAATTTTATTGATATGCTGCTATCTGAGTAAGATTATGGGATATTGGGAAAGCCCTGGAATGGTAGAGTGTGGCAGTGAGTGTAGCCTATAATTAAGATTTTGTCCCAAATGACACCCTAGTCCTTATATAGTGCACTACGTTTGACCAGAGCCTATAGGGTCCTGGTCAAAAGTAGTGCACTAAATAGGGAATAGGGTGCCATTGTGGTAGCAAACATGGGCAGTGTCAGAGCTGGGATACCCTGTGCTGGCTGTACGTACCTCAGTGGGGTGCAAGTCAAGACAGCTTTAACTCGGTTGGAACTTCTAGACACACCCAAACAACTGCACTTCAGTGGTCAGTGTCTATTTGGGATAGTTATTTGCAGTCTGGGGTGGTGCTGAATAATAGACCTACTGACTAAATAACTGTCTGGGTGCTGAATAGTAGACCTGTAGACTAAATAACTGTCTGGGGGCTGAATAGTAGACCTACTGACTAAAAAACTGTCTGGGGGCTGAATAATAGACCTACTGACTAAATAACTGTCTGGGGGCTGAATAGTAGACCTACTGACTAAATAACTGTCTGGGGGCTGAAGCTGAATAATAGACCTGTAGACTAAATAACTGTCTGGGGGCTGAATAGTAGACCTGTAGACTAAATAACTGTCTGGGGCTGAAGCTGAATAATAGACCTGTAGACTAAATAACTGTCTGGGTGCTGAATAGTAGACCTACTGACTAAATAACTGTCTGGGTGCTGAATAGTAGACCTGTAGACTAAATAACTGTCTGGGTGCTGAAGCTGAATAGTAGACCTACTGACTAAATAACTGTCTGGGGGCTGAATAGTAGACCTACTGACTAAATAACTGTCTGGGGGCTGAATAGTAGACCTGTAGACTAAATAACTGTCTGGGGGCTGAATAGTAGACCTACTGACTGAATAACTGTCTGGGGGCTGAATAGTAGACCTGTAGACTAAATAACTGTCTGGATGTGGTGCTTGGTTCTAGGCCTTCTCCTCTTCTCTCTATACACTAAGCCACTCAGTTCCGTCATATCCTCACATGGTCTCTCCTGTCTTTGCTATGAGGTTGACACTCAACTACTTTTCTCCTTCCCCCAGCCAGGTGGGCGACACCCATCTCTGCGTGTCTGGCAGATATCTCAGCTTGGATGTCGGCCCACCACCTCAAGCTCAACAGCTCGACAAGACGGTGCTGCTCTTCCTCCGGGGAAGGCCTGCACGCTCAAAGTCCTTATGTCACCCTGCTCCTCCACACAATCCCCCGGCTTCCTGTCGAAGATCACATCCACTACAAGACCATGGTGCTTACCTACGGAGCAGCAAGAGGAACTGCCCCTCCTTACCGAAAGCACCCCTTGTTGAAAACTACTTTATTGAGGAAAAGTGTACTTGCTATGCCTTTGATATGTGGTTGTCCCAACTAGCTATCTTAAAATTAATGCACTAACTGTAAATCCCTCTGGTTAATATTGTCTGCTAAATGTGTAAATCGTCAATGTAAAATGAGATAGGCTACAGAGAGGGGTATGCAGACATAATCTCTCAGGCTGTCACCTACTGGTGGGACGAGTTCAGGCATCATCTCTTGGGCCCTTTATCGCTCAGGCCCCCCTGGCAGTATAGATATGGGCCTGAGAGATAATGTCTATTGCAGGGGTTCCCAATTGCGTTCAACCTTGGGACGATTTTTCCTTGGGCAGAACCGGAACATAGTTATAAATAATGCAAATTGACTGCAATAATCCCAAACAGATAAAGTATTTGACAAAAACAGAATAATTTCAAACCTTTCTTACAGTGAGATACGATCACATATGCCCATCTATTTATTTGTGACAATAGGTCTACTTGGGAACAGATTTCCTAAATTAAAATCACTTTGAGCGGATTTCCTGGTGATCTTACAGTATTTTATGTCCAACAACGAAATGTATTTATTTTTATTTTTGTATTCATTTTTGCTCAGAAAATAAAACCCTCGGGCCGCCTGCTGGGGAACCATGCTCTATTCAGGCTACAGGCTCTGAACACTAGCGGTTCTGGGGGGGGCGGGGGGGGGGGGGGGGCAGTGCCCGTGTGACAACAGTACCCCTGTGACAACAATTTTGGAACCCCTTGTGGCCCCCCTAAATGTGGAGTATGAATTAATTTTAACATAACACATTTTTGCTATCATCATTTTTTTACATCAGTTATTAGACAGTGGCAACGCGGAACACTAATGATTATGAACATGGTCTTTTGCCTGCAATGCAGTGAAGAAAACGATATGACAACAATAACTTCTAATGTAACTGGCCCCTCGAACAGTACAACTGGCCCCAGCTTGGCCCCCCCGAGTTGAAATAGTCTAGAACCGCCACTGGCTCTGAAGCGAGGTGTTCCCGCATCAGCCTGTCGAAAGAAACTCATGCAGAGATTCTATAATTCTGATTATATGAAGAGAGAGGGTCGGATGAACCCACGATCGAATCCACTGTTACCGAAGATATAGCGGGCGAGCGAGGGTCCAGGCGTGCGTGCGCCAGTCTTGCCTAGCGCAAGGCTACGTTGCGACACAAGAAAATAGCTGGGGGGATGCACGAAGACAGCACGAATACAGCGGTAGCATGACGCGGGACTGAATCGATATATTTCCCCGTGAAAAACCAGTCATACATTGGGACGGATATCATTTGAGTGTAAAGGGCGTCGAATAGCCTAGATCATTTATTATGGAGAAGATGAGCGTAAACCAGACTGGATATGATGGTATTTGTAGAGTGGATGGTGGAACGGTGACGGGCGGCCTCAACGTCAGTGGTGCCCCGAAGCTGCTACAGTATGCTCAGCCTCCCGCTAATAGACCAAGGGATGCCCGGCACCAGCAACATAGCGGCCGGCAGCACCAGCACGGCGGTGTACCTGTCAAACCGCCTTATTCCGAACGGTCCGAACCCGCGGACGTTGTGAAGCGCGCCATCGATTTCAAGACTCAAGGCACACAGTGTTACAAGGATAAGAAGTACCGGGAAGCGATTGGCAAGTACCACCGCGCTTTATTAGAGATGAAGGGGTTGTGCCGGGTGCTGGGAGACCCTGATGCCAGCTCTAAGTCTCCTTCCTCTGTGCTGCCTACTATAACCAAGCCAGACAGCCTGACAGACGAGCAGAAAGGTGCCATGGAGAACGCCGAGCTGGAATGTTACAACAGTCTGGCAGGTACATGATGATCATTACATCATTTTTCTGTTATGAAAAGAAACAGGGCACATATTATAGGCTGCAGACTTGATGGTTTATTAATGCTTTACATCACCATCATCATCATCACCACCACCTGTTTAGAATTGTATTAATCCTGCTGTCAAACTTAGGCATGAAGATTTACATTTACATTCATACTGTCTGTAGCCATTTAGACTGAATTCCTGTTTGACCAAATTCAAATGAACGGTCTCAATTCTTGTTTTGATAATACCCGTCTTTCTGTCCTCTCAGCGTGCCTGTTGCACATGGAGCTGGTTAACTATGAGCGTGTGAAGGACTATTGTCTGAAGGTGCTGCGTAAGGAAGGGGACCACTTCAAGGCTCTGTATCGCTCTGGGGTGGCCTACTATCACCTAGGAGACTTCCACAAGGCTCTACACTACCTCAAGGAGTCCCACAAACAGCAGCCAGCGGGTGAGGATTAGGCCTTTTCTCAATTCCACCTCTGACTACTCGCTGCTCCTCCTCCGTTACATTTGAGCTTTTTCAAAAGGAGGCGAGGAGAGGATTTTGAGGAATTAAACAAATCCAATTGAGATTCTACCTATGCACATTTCATATGTCATTCAATTTGATCAATCAATTCTGAAACAAGTCCTGTGTTGGAATTTCAAAAAGCTTCTTTCTTTACAGAGGTATATTTGAGACAGGTACTTTTGAAGTAATCAAGAATTATAATGGAATAATAATGTAATATATAGATATAATATACACTGAACAAAAATATAAACGCAACATGCAACAATTTCATAGATTTTACTGACTTACAGTTCATATAAGGAAAGCAGTCAATTAAAATAAATGAATGATGCCCTAATCTATGGATTTCACATGACTGGGAATACAGATATGCATCTGTTGGTCACAGATACCGTAGAAAAGAAAGGTAGGGGCGTGGATCAGAAAACCAGTCAGTATCTGGTGTGACCACCATTTGCCTCATGCAGCGCGACACATCTCCTTCACATAGAGTTGATCAGGCTGTTGATTGTGGCTTGTGGAATGTTGTCCCACTCCTCTTCAATGGCTGTGTGAAGTTTTGGGATATTGGCGGAAACTGTAACGCTCTGTCATAAACGTCAATCCAGAGCATCCCAAACATGCTCAGTAGGTGACATGTCTGGTGAGTACCAAGGCCATGGAAGAACCGGGACATGTTCAGCTTCTAGGAATTGTGTACAGATCCTTGCGACATGGGGCCGTGCATTATCATGCTGAAACATGAGGTGATGGCGACGGATGAATGGCACGACATCAGGATCTCGTCACGGTATCTCTGTGCATTCAAATTGCCATTGATAAAATGCAATTGTGTTTGTTGTCTGTAGCTTATCCCTGCCCATACCATAACCCCACCGCCACCATGGGGCACTCTGTTCACAACGTTGACATCAGCAAACCGCTCGCCCACAAGATACCATACACGCTGTCTGCCATCTACCAGGTACAGTTGAAACCGGGATTCATCCGTGAAGAGCACACTTCTCCAGCGTGCCAGTGGTCATCAAAGTTGCCCATTGAAGTCAGTTACGACGCCTGCCCATACCATAACCGTACCGCCAAAATGGGGCACTCTGTTCACAACATTGACATCAGCAAACCACTTGCCCACACTACACCATACTACACCTGCCATCTGCCAGGTACAGTTGATTCATCCATGAAGAACACACTTCTCCAGCTGCCAGTGGCCATTGAAGGTGAACAGTTGCCCATTGAAATCGGTTATGATGCGGAACTTCAGTCAGGTCAAGACCCTGGTGAGGACGACGAGCCTGCAGATGAGCTTCCCTGTGACGGGTTCTGACAGTTTGTGCAACATTTCTTCGGTTGTGGAAACCCAGTTTCATCAGCTGTCCAGGTGTCTGGTGTCAGACGATCCCGCAGGTGAAGAAACCGGATGTGGAGGTCCAGGGTTGGCGTGGTTACACGTGGTCTGCGGGTTGTGAGGCCGGTTGGACGTACTGTCAAATTCTCAAAAAATTACATTGAAGGCGGCTTATGGTAGAGAAATGAACATTAAATTCTCTGGTAACAACTCTGGGGGACATTCCTGCAGTCATCATGCCAATTGCACGCTCCCTCAAAACTTGAGACATCTCTGGCATTGTGTTGTGTGACAAAACTGCATAAAACTGTGTAATGATCATGTTGTTTAATCAGCTTCTTGATATGCCACACCTGTCTGGTGGTGGTTGGGTTATCTTGGCAAAGGAGAAATGCCTACTGACAGGGATGGAAACAAATTTGTGCACAAAATGTGATAGAAATAAGCTTTTTGTGCGTATGGAACATTTTTTATTACATCTTTTATTTCAGCTCATGAAACATGGGACCAATACTTTACATGTTGCGTTTGTATTTGTGCATGGTGTCATGACTCTCCTGGTTCGAGGATCAAAGGCCTCAGATCAGCTTTGGCAAATGGCTTACAGATAGCCAGACCCCTTCTCCATTGTGTAACAAGCCGTTATATCTTGTCAGTCCACTAGGGACTTTTGTTTCATGTAAGTGTGTATTCTATGTTATTAGTTAGTAAATAAATAATTAAATACATTTTGTGTGGAACTGAATAATCAGAAAAGGTTGGGGGTTCTTGCGGATTCAAGAAGTCTGTGTGACGTTCAGAATGAGACTGATATGATGTAATGATTAATAAATGACTGTTATCAATATATAACTCATATATCTTTAGAGTTTAATTCGGGAGATGGTAACTCGTTAAACCACTTCTTCCGTGGTGCCCCAAATTCCTAATGAGTTAATTGTTACATGATTAGTTAGTAGTTAGTTGATTAGATAAATAACAGTCATCACATTAATTCAAGTAATGTCACGACAATGACATTAATTTGACAGTGACCCCAAAGTTTACCTGGATGTCAGCAAATTCCAATTGGATGGAAATCGTATGCTTCCTGCTTGAACAGAAGATAATAAAGAATGTTTTTTTTTTGATAAAGCAGCCTTTTTCTGTCTTTGTATTCCAGACACCAACGTTCTCCGTTACATCCAGCTGACTGAGATGAAGATCCGTCGTTCTGCCCAGAAGGAGAAGAAAGAGACCACATAAAACAACCAACCAACTCACTTCCTGTTTTAATAACTAACTCACTTCTCACTTCACGTAAAATGTGTACTTTCTTCATGTGCCAGCCAGACCTAGTACACCACGAGTCTTGTGCCGGGATTCAATCCCGAAACCGCGCTTGACATTTATTGGTAATTTCCAATTGAGCCGATATCTGCAGTGCTTACCTTGAATACAATATCTGTAAATGCGGTAACATTACCTTTTAAAAGCTGCATTGTACAAGCGTGCTTGGATTGAATCCTGGCCTTGGTGTTTTAAAGGATATTTACAGATATGCACAGCCACTTTTATTCATCTTCTTATTCTTCCTGCCAATTACTCCGTAAATTACTTCGATCGCTCTGGATAAGAGCGTCTGCTAAATGACTAAAATGTAAATGTAAAATGATGTGATTCATACCAATTGGTGTATTTTACAGTTTATACAACTGAAACGGTGCAGCTGCCGTTTGGTGATGGTCAATATCTCCAAAGTTTATGTCTGTTACTTAGTTGGTCAACATGGAGTCAGATGGATAATGCACAGCACTGCCAGTCAAAACATTGCACAAAGTGTAAATAAGGCCAACAACACTTCTGATGGTGACATAGTAACAGAAAACACTGAATGAAGCATTTGGCTGTAAGTGACTACTGTGACTGGATAAATTAGGCTAGCACCTGCCCTCCCTCCTTCACACAAGATGTGTTTCTAACACCTGGGGCCCCGTTTATACCCGGTTCTACCATGTGTTCTTTGTCCAGATCTTGTCCACATTCCGATGTTGCCCACATTTTTAGACAGGTGTAGACAATTAAAAGCCCATTGTTATTGTGATTAGATCTTCTCCGGAGGTAGCCCGGGTCGTGTCTACACTTGATACTTACATGCGACTTCTGCTATCAGAATACGAAGCTCTCATTGAAAAGACGGGTCTAGACGCACCAAAGTCGCTTTGTGGCCTGATTGTGTTCGGATCTGGTTGACTACTTCAGGATTGTGTTCAGATCTGGTTGACTACTTCAGGATTGTGTTCAGATCTGGTTGACTACTTCAGGATTGTGTTCAGATCTGGTTGACTACTTCGGTATTGTGTTCGGATTTCTCCTCAGTCTGGACGTTAACAGAAACGCGTACAGTGGTCGACGTCATCAGCACTCCTCCCACAAGTCTCCAGAAAACGTGTTTTGGGAACGAGAGGTTTTCCTTTTCATTATAACGTCGGAGGAAATAAGTTTCTAGCGTGTGAGGAACGTGTTTGCTGGACTCATAAATGCTAGCGAGTTAGCTAATATTTGTTAAACATTATTATTTTTTTTTGGGGGGGGGGGGCTAAAGTTATACGAACCCTTTTACAATCCCTTTCAGCGTTGCTTACGAGATCGCTGGCTAACTACAGAGGTTTAGCTGGCTAGTTAGCTACTACAGTATCATATTTTGCCTATTCCACCGTTTGGAGAATTTGAATATAGCGCAGGAAAAGGGAATCAGGACACACTGTGGACACGGTAGACATTTAAATGTAGGTGATCAGAACTCTGTGATCATGAACTGTCAAGTCTAGACACGGCCTCTGACAGGCATTGTGTCTAAATATATCTTACAAATGTAGATGGTTCTGGATTTTTAAAAGGTTTTTAAATTTTTTTTACCTCTTTTTCTCCGACAATTGGCAGTTACAGTCTTTTCCCATCACTGCAACTCCTGTACGGACTCGGGAGAGGTCGAAGGTTGAGAGCCATGCATCCTCCGGAAACACAACCCTGCCAAGCCACACTGTTTCTTGACACACTGCCCATTTAACCCGGAAGCCAACCCGCACCAATGTGTCGGAGCAAACACCGTACACCTGGTGAACGTGTCAGCGTGCAATGGGACAAGGACATCCCGGGCCAGCCAAGCCCTCCCCTAACCCGGACGACGCTGGGCCAACTGTGCACCGCCCTATGGGACTCCCGGTCACGGTCGGCTTTCGACACAGCCTGGGATCGAACCCGGGTCTGTAGTGACGCCCCTAGCACTGCGATGCAGTGCCTTAGACCGCTGTGCCACTCGGGAGCCCCGAGGTATAAACGAGGCTAAGGAATCACTTTTTTTTCCAACCTCCCACTGTTAGAAACTGAACTAACACTTGTTTTTGTTTTTATATTTATAGATGATTTAGATTTGAAAATCTTTGGCAAGTCACGTTAATACATGGGTATTACCATTACCTATAATAGATATGTAAAGACTATATTTAGAGATTGAATTTAACCGTGTTTACATTGTAAGGGCACATATTTGCTCATTGTCATGACACTTTAAAAAGAAGCATGTCGCAAAATATGAAAAAAGGCTAGCTTACTTTATAAAATAAAATGCTTTCTGTATTTGTTTTAATTGTATAATAGCAAAGCGAATTGTGTTTTTTGTTTGTTTGTAAATGCAAGCAGGGAAATTCATTGTACAAGAGTATCTTTAAGAAAACACAACTGTTACATTATAAAGGTGTTCGACTTATATTCTCGATTACAGTCATTGTTTTTGTATTGCACATGCTTTAGTATCATCAAATTAGGCTCTAAAACTATTAAAAGCACATGCCAACCAATCAATTAATACCATGGCTCTCTATAAAGAGAGGTTGCAAAATAAAACAAATTAAAAAAACGTAGAATTCTCAAATTACTTCAATCGTTCAACAGAACACATTCAAATAGAAACATTGTCTGTTATGGTAATATCTCTTACTTAACTGAACGAGAAGAGAAGCGCATAGCTGAGTGAGAGGATGACTCCACACATACCTTCTCCTCTTGGTAGTTCTCATGGTGAGACAGATTATAATGAGCCTGCCTTGTCATTGAACTGCCTGGTTATTGAACTGAATGGTTTAGCAGTGTCTGAAATGGTGCCATATGCCAAAAGTGCACTACTTTAGACCAGGGCCCATAGGGAATAGGGTGCCATTTGGGATGCACACATTGCCACACTGCAACAAGGCTAGGAAGGAAGTCACCAAATGGAACAGAACCAGTCTATCTGAAGTCACTAGAACCAGTCTATCTGAAGTCACTAGAACCAGTCTATCTGAAGTCACTAGAACCAGTCTATCTGAAGTCACTAGAACCAGTCTATCTGAAGTCACTAGATGGAACAGAACCAGTCTATCTGAAGTCACTAGAACCAGTCTATCTGAAGTCACTAGAACCAGTCTATCTGACGTCACTAGAACCAGTCTATCTGAAGTCACTAGATGGAACAGAACCAGTCTATCTGAAGTCACTAGAACCAGTCTATCTGAAGTCACTAGAACCAGTCTATCTGAAGTCACTAGAACCAGTCTATCTGAAGTCACTAGATGAAACAGAACCAGCCTATCTGAAGTCACTAGAACCAGTCTATCTGAAGTCACTAGAACCAGTCTATCTGAAGTCACTAGAACCAGTCTATCTGAAGTCACTAGATGGAACAGAACCAGTCTATCTGAAGTCACTAGAACCAGTCTATCTGAAGTCACTAGAACCAGTCTATCTGACGTCACTAGAACCAGTCTATCTGAAGTCACTAGAACCAGTCTATCTGAAGTCACTAGATGGAACAGAACCAGTCTATCTGAAGTCACTAGAACCAGTCTATCTGAAGTCACTAGAACCAGTCTATCTGAAGTCACTAGATGGAACAGAACCAGTCTATCTGAAGTCACTAGAACCAGTCTATCTGAAGTCACTAGAACCAGTCTATCTGAAGTCACTAGATGAAACAGAACCAGCCTATCTGAAGTCACTAGAACCAGTCTATCTAAAGTCACTAGATGGAACAGAACCAGTATATCTGAAGTCACTAGAACCAGTCTATCTGAAGTCACTAGAACCAGTCTATCTGAAGTCACTAGAACCAGTCTATCTGAAGTCACTAGATGAAACAGAACCAGTCTATCTGAAGTCACTAGAACCAGTCTATCTGAAGTCACCAAATTGAACAGAACCAGTCTGTCTGAAGTCACTAGAACCAGTCTATCTGAAGTCACTAGATGAAACAGAACCAGTCTATCTGAAGTCACTAGATGGAACAGAACCAGTCTATCTGAAGTCACTAGATGAAACAGAACCAGTCTATCTGAAGTCACTAGAACCAGTCTATCTGAAGTCACTAGAACCAGTCTCTGAAGTCACCAGAACCAGTCTATCTGAAGTCACTAGAACCAGTCTATCTGAAGTCACTAGAACCAGTCTATCTGAAGTCACCAAATGGAACAGAACCAGTCTATCTGAAGTCACCAGAACCAGTCTATCTGAAGTCACTAGAACCAGTCTATCTGAAGTCACTAGAACCAGTCTATCTGAAGTCACTAGATGGAACAGAACCAGTCTATCTGAAGTCACTAGAACCAGTCTATCTGAAGTCACTAGATGGAACAGAACCAGTCTATCTGAAGTCACTAGAACCAGTCTATCTGAAGTCACTAGATGGAACAGAACCAGTCTATCTGAAGTCACTAGAACCAGTCTATCTGAAGTCACCAGAACCAGTCTATCTGAAGTCACCAGAACCAGTCTATCTGAAGTCACTAGAACCAGTCTATCTGAAGACACTAGATGGAACAGAACCAGTCTATCTGAAGTCACTAGAACCAGTCTATCTGAAGTCACCAGAACCAGTCTATCTGAAGTCACTAGAACCAGTCTATCTGAAGTCACTAGATGAAACAGAACCAGTCTATCTGAAGTCACTAGATGGAACAGAACCAGTATATCTGAAGTCACTAGAACCAGTCTATCTGAAGTCACTAGATGAAACAGAACCAGTCTATCTGAAGTCACTAGAACCAGTCTATCTGAAGTCACTAGAACCAGTCTATCTGAAGTCACTAGAACCAGTCTATCTGAAGTCACTAGATGGAACAGAACCAGTATATCTGAAGTCACTAGAACCAGTCTATCTGACGTCACTAGATGAAACAGAACCAGTCTATCTGAAGTCACTAGAACCAGTCTATCTGAAGTCACTAGATGAAACAGAACCAGTCTATCTGAAGTCACTAGATGGAACAGAACCAGTCTATCTGAAGTCACTAGAACCAGTCTATCTGACGTCACTAGATGAAACAGAACCAGTCTGTCTGAAGTCACTAGAACCAGTCTATCTGAAGTCACTAGATGAAACAGAGCCAGTCTATCTGAAGTCACTAGATGGAACAGAACCAGTCTATCTGAAGTCACCAGAACCAGTCTATCTGAAGTCACCAGAACCAGTCTATCTGAAGTCACTAGAACCAGTCTATCTGAAGACACTAGATGGAACAGAACCAGTCTATCTGAAGTCACTAGAACCAGTCTATCTGAAGTCACTAGAACCAGTCTATCTGAAGTCACTAGATGGAAAAGAACCAGTATATCTGAAGTCACTAGAACCAGTCTATCTGAAGTCACTAGATGAAACAGAACCAGTCTATCTGAAGTCACTAGATGGAACAGAACCAGTCTATCTGAAGTCACTAGAACCAGTCTATCTGAAGTCACTAGATGGAACAGAACCAGTCTATCTGAAGTCACTAGAACAAGTCTGTCTGAAGTCACTAGATGGAACAGAACCAGTCTATCTGAAGTCACTAGAACCAGTCTATCTGAAGTCACTAGATGGAACAGAACCAGTCTATCTGAAGTCACTAGAACCAGTCTATCTGAAGTCACTAGAACCAGTCTATCTGAAGTCACTAGATGGAACAGAACCAGCCTATCTGAAGTCACTAGAACCAGTCTATCTGAAGTCACTAGAACCAGTCTATCTGAAGTCACTAGAACCAGTCTATCTGAAGTCACTAGAACCAGTCTATCTGAAGACACTAGATGGAACAGAACCAGTCTATCTGAAGTCACTAGAACCAGTCTATCTGAAGTCACTAGAACCAGTCTATCTGAAGACACTAGATGGAACAGAACCAGTCTATCTGAAGTCACTAGATGAAACAGAACCAGCCTATCTGAAGTCACTAGAACCAGTCTATCTGAAGTCACCAAATGGAACAGAACCAGTCTATCTGAAGTCACTAGAACCAGTCTATCTGAAGTCACCAAATGGAACAGAACCAGTCTGTCTGAAGTCACTAGAACCAGTCTATCTGAAGTCACTAGATGGAACAGAACCAGTATATCTGAAGTCACTAGAACCAGTCTATCTGAAGTCACTAGATGAAACAGAACCAGTCTATCTGAAGTCACTAGAACCAGTCTATCTGAAGTCACTAGAACCAGTCTATCTGAAGTCACTAGAACCAGTCTATCTGAAGTCACTAGAACCAGTCTATCTGAAGTCACTAGATGGAACAGAACCAGTCTATCTGAAGTCACTAGAACCAGTCTATCTGAAGTCACTAGAACCAGTCTATCTGAAGTCACTAGATGGAACAGAACCAGTATATCTGAAGTCACTAGAACCAGTCTATCTGACGTCACTAGATGAAACAGAACCAGTCTATCTGAAGTCACTAGAACCAGTCTATCTGAAGTCACTAGAACCAGTCTATCTGAAGTCACTAGATGAAACAGAACCAGTCTATCTGAAGTCACTAGAACCAGTCTATCTGAAGTCACCAGAACCAGTCTATCTGAAGTCACTAGAACCAGTCTATCTGAAGTCACTAGAACCAGTCTATCTGAAGTCACTAGATGGAACAGAACCAGTCTATCTGAAGTCACTAGAACCAGTCTATCTGAAGTCACTAGAACCAGTCTACCTGAAGTCACTAGATGAAACAGAACCAGTCTATCTGAAGTCACTAGAACCAGTCTATCTGAAGTCACTAGAACCAGTCTATCTGAAGTCACTAGATGGAACAGAACCAGTCTATCTGAAGTCACTAGAACCAGTCTATCTGAAGTCACTAGATGAAACAGAACCAGTCTATCTGAAGTCACTAGAACCAGTCTGTCTGAAGTCACTAGATGAAACAGAACCAGCCTATCTGAAGTCACTAGAACCAGTCTATCTGAAGTCACTAGATGAAACAGAACCAGTCTATCTGAAGTCACTAGATGGAACAGAACCAGTCTATCTGAAGTCACCAGAACCAGTCTATCTGAAGTCACCAGAACCAGTCTATCTGAAGTCACTAGAACCAGTCTATCTGAAGACACTAGATGGAACAGAACCAGTCTATCTGAAGTCACTAGAACCAGTCTATCTGAAGTCACTAGATGGAACAGAACCAGTCTATCTGAAGTCACTAGAACCAGTCTATCTGAATTCACTAGATGGAACAGAACCAGTCTATCTGAAGTCACTAGATGGAACAGAACCAGTCTATCTGAAGTCACTAGAACCAGTCTATCTGAAGTCACTAGATGAAACAGAACCAGCCTATCTGAAGTCACTAGAACCAGTCTATCTGAAATCACCAAATGGAACAGAACCAGTCTGTCTGAAGTCACTAGAACCAGTCTATCTGAAGTCACTAGATGAAACAGAACCAGTCTATCTGAAGTCACTAGATGAAACAGAACCAGTCTATCTGAAGTCACTAGATGAAACAGAACCAGTCTATCTGAAGTCACCAGAACCAGTCTATCTGAAGACACTAGATGGAACAGAACCAGTCCATCTGAAGTCACTAGAACCAGTCTATCTGAAGTCACTAGATGGAACAGAACCAGTATATCTGAAGTCACTAGAACCAGTCTATCTGAAGTCACTAGATGAAACAGAACCAGTCTATCTGAAGTCACTAGATGGAACAGAACCAGTCTATCTGAAGTCACCAGAACCAGTCTATCTGAAGTCACCAGAACCAGTCTATCTGAAGACACTAGATGGAACAGAACCAGTCCATCTGAAGTCACTAGAACCAGTCTATCTGAAGTCACTAGATGGAAAAGAACCAGTATATCTGAAGTCACTAGAACCAGTCTATCTGAAGTCACTAGATGAAACAGAACCAGTCTATCTGAAGTCACTAGATGGAACAGAACCAGTCTATCTGAAGTCACTAGAACCAGTCTATCTGAAGTCACTAGATGAAACAGAACCAGTCTATCTGAAGTCACTAGAACCAGTCTATCTGAAGTCACTAGATGGAACAGAACCAGTCTATCTGAAGTCACTAGAACAAGTCTGTCTGAAGTCACTAGATGGAACAGAACCAGTCTATCTGAAGTCACTAGAACCAGTCTATCTGAAGTCACTAGATGGAACAGAACCAGTCTATCTGAAGTCACTAGATGGAACAGAACCAGTCTATCTGAAGTCACTAGAACCAGTCTATCTGAAGTCACTAGAACCAGTCTATCTGAAGTCACTAGATGGAACAGAACCAGTCTATCTGAAGTCACTAGAACCAGTCTATCTGAAGTCACTAGATGGAACAGAACCAGTCTATCTGAAGTCACTAGAACCAGTCTATCTGAAGTCACCAAATGGAACAGAACCAGTCTATCTGAAGTCACTAGAACCAGTCTATCTGAAGTCACTAGATGGAACAGAACCAGTCTCTCTGAAGTCACTAGAACCAGTCTATCTGAAGTCACTAGAACCAGTCTATCTGAAGTCACCAAATGGAACAGAACCAGTCTGTCTGAAGTCACTAGAACCAGTCTATCTGAAGTCACTAGATGTTCTCCAGTGAATAGTCAGTCTAGGTCTCTCCAGTGAATAGTCAGTCTAGGGTTCTCCAGTGAATAGTCAGTCTCGGGTTCTCCAGGCAGTGGATAGTCAGTCTAGGGTTCTCCAGGCAGTGGATAGTCAGTCTAGGGTTCTCCAGGCAGTGGATAGTCAGTCTAGTGTTCTCCAGGCAGTGAATAGTCAGTCTGTCTCTCCAGTGAATAGTCAGTCTAGGGTTCTCCAGTGAATAGTCAGTCTAGGGTTCTCCAGGCAGTGGATAGTCAGTCTAGGGTTCTCCAGGCAGTGGATAGTCAGTCTAGGGTTCTCCAGTGGATAGTCAGTCTAGGGTTCTCCAGTGAATAGTCAGTCTAGGGTTCTCCAGTGAATAGTCAGTCTAGGGTTCTCCAGTGAATAGTCAGTCTCTACTCAATAGCATAATATTCCCATTTCAAAAACAGATTTCCCATTATTGACTATGGTATCAGTTTCCGGATACAGTACAGTAGCTTACATAGCATAATATACTACAATACCCATAATGTTCTGTAAATACAGCCTACACCTTGTAGATGTGTAAAGGATATAATACACCTCGTAGATCAGGGCTCTCCAACCCTGTTCCTGGAGAGATACCTACTGTAGGTTTACATCTATCTAGTCCAGGACTCTCCAACCCTGTTCCTGGAGAGATACCTACTGTAGGTTTACATCTATCTAGTCCAGGGCTCTCCAACCCTGTTCCTGGAGAGATACCTACTGTAGGTTTACATCTATCTAGTCCAGGGCTCTCCAACCCTGTTCCTGGAGAGATACCTACTGTAGGTTTACATCTATCTAGTCCAGGACTCTCCAACCCTGTTCGTATGTATTAATCCAGGGACAATACATCTTTAGAGTAAAGCACCCAGGTTGGTTTAATCATTATTATATAGAGCAGAACAGTCAGTTGTTATGTACATTCTCCACACTGCATTCCCATTGGATACATTCTAATAACGCATGAAACTCAGTCGATAGGAAGCATGAAACTCAGTCGATAGGAAGCATGAAACTCAGTCGATAGGAAGCATGAAACTCAGTCGATAGGAAGCATGAAACTCAGTCGATAGGAAGCATGAAACTCAGTCGATAGGAAGCATGAAACTCAGTCGATAGGAAGCATGAAACTCAGTCGATAGGAAGCATGAAACTCAGTCGATAGGAAGCATGAAACTCAGTTTATAGGATACTGCAGGGTCTAGACCAGGGGTGTCAAACTCACTCCATGGAGGTGCTAGTGTCTGCTGGTTTTTCCTTTCAATTAAGGCCTAGACAACCAGGTGAGGAGAGTTCCTTACTGAGACCTAGACAACCAGGTGAGGAGAGTTTCTTACTGAGACCTAGACAACCAGGTGAGGAGAGTTCCTTACTGAGACCTAGACAACCAGGTGAGGAGAGTTCCTTACTGAGACCTAGACAACCAGGTGAGGAGAGTTCCTTACTGAGACCTAGACAACCAGGTGAGGAGAGTTCCTTACTGAGACCTAGACAACCAGGTGAGGGGAGTTCCTTACTGAGACCTGGACAACCAGGTGAGGAGAGTTCCTCACTAATCAGTGACTTTAATTTGTCAATCAAGTACAGCGGAGGAGTGAAAACCTGCAGACACTCAGCTCTGTGGAGTGAGTTGGACACGTGGTCTAGAAACTGGTTGTAAGGTTGTTGGAGAACTTACAGATTTAACACTGAAAGAGTCATGTTTGTCAATCGATTATCTTTTAAAGAAGACACAATATATGGTGTGTCCATAGAAAGCAATGCTTTTAACAGGAAGTTTCACAGCCAGCCTCAGTTCAACTCTGGGAGCATGTCATTGACGTATACTCCATCCTTTTTCACTTCTAACCCGGCTGCACCTGTCAAACCTGCTATACAGCTTAATGACAGAGCCCCTTTTAAAACACACAAGACACAAATAGAATCGTTGTGAACATTTTGAAACTAACACTCGAGAGACATATTCAAAAGCAAGCGAAAAACAAAATAAATACAAAAATAAATAAAGAATCAAAATAAATGCATTATAAATAAAAGAAAAATATAAATTAATTAATTTTTTAAAAACTATGACACGCCACCAGGGCCTGTTTCGATTGGTTTGGTCAGTCAAGACAAAATGCAGTGAAGTCCGTCGCGAAAACACAACGGACACATTGAATCCAATTTTCAATCATTTCAACAATAGCTTATGAGATACGTTAGTAATATACAATACAGATGTTTCTCTATGGACAATAGATCCTAGCCTAGTGGTCCCAGATCCTAGCCTAGTGGTCCCAGATCAGAGGGCATAATACTTAGCAGGCTCAATGAGTTAGCCAGCTAACATTTACATAATTTAGCAGACATTGTTATCCAGAGCGACTTACAGAAGAAATTATGGATAAGTGCTTTGCTCAAGGGCACATTGACCATTTTTTTTTTACCTCGTCGGCTCAGGGATTCGAACCAGCGACCTTTCGGTTACTGGCCCAATGCTGTTAACCGCTAGGCTCCCGGCAGCCCCTAACTTTGTTAAACAACCATAAAAAACAATAGATTTTTCTAGATCATTAAAGGACCAATGCAACCATTTTTTTATTTTTTTAATCTCGATATCAAATCATTTCTAGGTAACAACTAAGTACCTTACTGTGATTGTTTTCAATTAAACTGGTCAAAGAGCAATTTCTTAATAAGCAAGAATTTTGCTAGGACTGTCTGAAAGTGATCTGAGTGAGGGGCCAAATTGGACAAGTCTAAATGGGGCTTCTTTTTTTTTTACCGCCTGGTGATGTCACCATGGAATGCCCAAAACGCCATCCCAATGAAACAGGCTGTAATTTCAGGCGGTCTTTTCAAACAGCTCTTACACTAAAAAGGGCATTATCATCATGTTCACGATTTCACAGTATTATTCCAACCTCATAGTGTAGAAATATATATAAAAACACAGGGGGGGGGGGAAAAAAAAAATCACGTTTTTGAATGCACTGGGCCTTTAAGAAAGCTAAACTTATATCTGTGTTTTTTTTGGTTGTTGAGTCAGTTAGACTATACCCATTTCAAGCTTCTCTTCCTAAGAAATAGAAAGTATATTTCAGAATATTTAGGCAAGTTAGCTGTTGGATCCTGCTTTGTAATATACTCCTCTGTTTGAGCTCTTGGCATGACAATGAATGCCAAGGAGTTGCTATGATAGCAAAAAACAGGCTATACAATAGACAGGTTTCACCTTGAAAAACTGCAGCACATATTCTGTTGATAATTGTCATGGATCATACATACCCAGGCCTCAGACAAAGTACATACAATGTTTTTTATAATAAGCATAATCAGAGCAATATATGCAGAGATCAGGGTCGGGGTCAATCCCATTTAAATTCCAGTCAATTCATCAAGTAAACCAAGTCCCCAATTCCAAATCCTTGTAGAAAAGCATTGAAGAGAATTGGAATTGGAATTTCAATGTACTTCCTGAATTGACTGGAATTGAACCAAATCCTGATAGAGATATATTTATATCTATATGGTTATAGCTATACATGTCACTGAAGCCCTGTGGTGATGGGCGGTGTATTTTACTGAAGCCCTGTGGTGATGGGCGGTGTATTTTACTGAAGCCCTGTGGTGATGGGCGGTGTATTTTACTGAAGCCCTGTGGTGATGGGCGGTGTATTTTACTGAAGCCCTGTGGTGATGGGCGGTGTAAAGTGACGTGTAAATTTACTAACATCACATTTTATCAGGATATTTCTGGAAGTGTTTCGTGGTGAAGATGTAGTATGGGTCCCAAATGGGCCCCTTATTGGGCCCTGGTCAAAAGTAGTGCACTATAAAGGGAATAGGGTGCCATTTGGGATGCAATATATATAGAGTGCTTGATACTTACAGAGATCTAACAAAAAGGAAGGAAGTGTGACTGCAACACAAGCAGCAGGCCATTATAACACTCAGAAAACATTCAAGAGTGACGAGATACAAATCAATCAAGTGACACAGAGAGATTTGAGGTTTTTGCTTGCAGAAAAAAAGAACATATCACTGAAGAAATGGAGAAATAACAAACAAAACAAGCTTTACATTCATGACGCTGCCCAAAAGTGCACTTTTGTTTAAAATGCACAATCTTGAACTTTTGAATACAAAATAAAAATGGTAAAGCTTTGTGAAGTTATCAGCAGCGCCCTAGGCCTGCGCTGGATCCAAGTCATCATCCCAGCCAAGAGAACTTCAGCCATAGCATCAGCTTGTCATAGGGATTTACAGTATGCCTAAAGTGGAACTGACAGCGTTTTTAAACAACATGAAATCTTACTACAATCTATTCATATACACCCACAAGAAGAATATGACTTATTTAAAAAATAAACAAAAACATTTTCTGACAAACAAGCGCTTAGATATGGTCATTTTCACATTTTTATAAAATCATAGAATGTTTAGGAATGACATAGATTAAGGCATTGTTGAAAATTGTATATCGATATAGAGTGGGAAAGCAACCGTGCGTTTTGGACAATTAATAGACACTGCAGTACATAAAACCTCATTAAAAACACCTGTCTCATCCAGGACCAGAGTCTATGGAGACCGGTGTGCCATAGCCAATCAGAGCGACAGTAGGCCTTTATGCAAATAAACCATTTGCCATATGGACCTGTCATCATTCACTTCGCACTGGACTGTGTGTTTACAGGAAGTAGCAACAGTGTGACTTGAGATCATTACAACCTAAAAAACCCCCACAAAATATACCTGAATGTATTTCTGTAAATATGTAAATTAAATATGGGAACTTTTACAGTCCTATTGATCAAACATCCATGAAAAGGTAGGCTCTCTCTCCCTCGGTTATACACATCATCAACAACAAGATCAACAACTAATGCTAGCCAGAGCGAGATGAGCTCAAATCTAAGGAGGGAACATTAGATAACATTTTTCAGCTAGTTGGTTGTCAAAATTGCACCTATAAACGATGGGGAAATAGTAGCCTGCTCGTACTTCTGCAGGATGCCTGCCGATGACGCATGCTTGTTCCAACCCACGTTTTTTGACAACTGGATGGGAACTTGCCTTCCCACCCATTTGATCTATGACAAATGCATTTAATTGACAACTAAGGATGGGTTCGTAAATTCAGAGCGTTTCGCTCTAAAGCATCCAAGCTAACTGGCTAACGTTGGCTAGCTTGCTAGCTACTTCCAGACACAAATGAGAGAATATTTCACTCTGACCATTTTACTCACCCTAACAGATCCCGGTTAGGATGTTTCCATGTTATCTAGCGCATTAGTGACTAACTATGCTGCTGGCAACAATTTAATAACATTTTTTTTGGCCAACATTTACCAACACCGGTCATATTCAGCGGGTGTTGCGCATTCGTACATTCTTGAGTTATTCTACGCTCTCAGACAATTCATTCAGACGAGAGTGCTCTAAAATCGGAGTAGATAGCCAGAGTGAATTTACAAATGCAAGAGATATGCTAACTGGATACCAGTCGTTCAAGTTCAGCATAGCTAGCTAGCGAAGCGATTTATATTTCTTGCTAGCTAACCAAATGACACCTGTATATCTCGCTCTCTCTCGAGCTGTGGCCACCGAAAAAAACGATGATGGGGAAAAATGAGGTCCCTCACTCCTCCCAGCAGATAGCTAGCTAACGTTAGGCCCTGTGTTTTTAACTTGCTTCATCAATAGATACGCTAGCCTATTAGCCACATTATGACTGACGTGTGATCATTGCCCTTGATAGTTTGATTGTATTGACATTAGCCTTATAGTTACATTCGTCCGTTTTTTTTGTTGTCAAACATCGAGTCATTGAAACTGAAACAGTGTATTCCGAATGGGTGGTGGCAGCAAACAACAATGTACAAACTGTGATTTACAACCTGATAGCACATTTTTTTTTTGGGGGGGGGGGGGGGGGGGACCACCAATAAATGTATTGGTGAATTATATTAATCATGTATTGAACTACATCCGTCTATTCTGCCAACAATGCCTTAGTGTACGTCATTGAATATTGAGTCAAATAATAAAACCTATTTTTTTTTTAAAAAACCTCTTATAATGTTGGTTTTGTTGCATAAACTGGGAATTTGATATTTTTTCGACTGATATTATGATTGTCTGTTTCATATCTGCAAAGTCATTCAAATTGGCTGCCAGTTCCACTTTAATAATAGACAGACAGGACCAGAGCCATATATTTAAAGAGTAGGTCCAACTTTTAGAAGGTTGAATATTGTTCTAAATTCTAGACATTCAGTGACATAGCATTGTTTAAATATTCTCCATGTAATGTTAATGAAGCCCTGTGGGAGATAACATGGGAGATAACATGGCTGTTATAGAATGTTGTAGTGTCATGTTAATGGGGAGATAACATGGCTGTTATAGAATGTTGTAGTGTCATGTTAATGGGGGAGATAACATGGCTATTATAGAATGTTGTAGTGTCATGTTAATGGGGGAGATAACATGGCTGTTATAGAATGTTGTAGTGTCATGTTAATGGGGAGATAACATGACTGTTATAGAATGTTGTAGTGTCATGTTAATGGGGGAGATAACATGGCTGTTACAGAATGTTGTAGTGTCATGTTAATGGGGAGATAACATGACTGTTATAGAATGTTGTAGTGTCATGTTAATGGGGGAGATAACATGGCTGTTATAGAATGTTGTAGTGTCATGTAAAATGCATCATGATGCAGAAACCTCAATGTCCCAGCTTTCTAAATATATTGCTCCGGATAGAGCACCTGTCTGCAGTGAGAGAAGAACTCCTCAGACCAGACAAAAATATAATTCTGTCGCATGAACAATCCATAGCCTAAGAGCCTAATAGTGGGCCAAGTCCTCCTCCCCTCCTCTGCAACAGTGTGGGCTGTCTGTCCCTGTCCTCCTCTGCAACAGTGTGGTCTGTCTGGCCCAGTCCTCCTCTGCAACAGTGTGGTCTGGCTGGCCCAGTCCTCCTCCCCTCCTCTGCAACAGTATGGGCTGGCCCAGATCTCCTCCCCTCCTATGCAACAGTGTGGGCTGGCCCAGTCCTCCTCCCCTCTGCAACAGTGTGGGCTGGCTGGCCCAGTCCTCCTCCCCTCCTCTTCAACAGTGTGGGCTGGCTGGCCCAGTCCTCCTCCCCAACAGTGTGGGCTGGCCCAGTCCTCCTCCCCTCCTTTGCAACAGTGCGGGCTGGCCCAGTCCTCCTCCCCAACAGTGTGGGCTGGCCCAGTCCTCCTCCCCTCCTCTTCAACAGTGTGGGCTGGCTGGCCCAGTCCTCCTCCCCAACAGTGTGGGCTGGCCCAGTCCTCCTCCCCTCCTTTGCAACAGTGCGGGCTGGCCCAGTCCTCCTCCCCAACAGTGTGGGCTGGCCCAGTCCTCCTCCCCTCCTCTGCAACAGTGCGGGCTGGCTGGCCCAGTCCTCCTCCCCTCCAACAATGTGGGCTGGCCCAGTCCTCCTCCCCTCCTCTGCAACAGTGCGGGCTGGCTGGCCCAGTCCTCCTCCCCTCCAACAATGTGGGCTGGCCCAGTCCTCCTCCCCTCCTCTGCAACAGTGCGGGCTGGCTGGCCCAGTCCTCCTCCCCTCCTCTTTAACAGTGTGGTCTGGCCCAGTCCCCCTCCTCTCCAACAGTGCGGGCTGGCTGGCCCAGTCCCCCTCCTCTCCAACAGTGTGGTCTGGCCCAGTCCTCCTCTCCAACAGTGCGGGCTGGCTGGCCCAGTCCTCCTCCCCTCCAACAGTGTGGGCTGGGTGTATTTCTAGGACTCTAGGAGAGGATTCTGTTGGTGTTTTAAGAGAGGATCCAAAGTTAGGGCCAGAACCCAGGCTGGTAGCAGTACGGGGACTGAGTTAGGACCAGAACCCAGGCTGGACCAAGTTAGGGCCAGAACACAGACTGGACCAGGTTAGGACCAGAACCCAGGCCGGTAGCGCTAGAGGGACCAGGTTAGGACCAGAACACAGGCCGGTAGCGTTACAAGGACCGGGTTAGGACCAGAACCCAGATTGGATCAGTTTACGACCAAAACCCAGGCTGGTAGCACTAGATGGACCGAGTTAGGATCAGAACCCAGGTTGGACCAGAGGAGGATCAGAACGCAGACTGGACCAGGTTAGGAAAAGAACCCAGGCCGGTAGCGGTACGGGGAACATTTGGGGAACTGGGACTCGGGTTTGCAGAGTGGGAGGGTTGGGTCCAGACACTGTTCCTCATCCTGTTGGTCCAGCAGACTGTCCCCCCTCCGCCGCGGGGAGGTTGAGCAGGGTGTAGGGGGCTCCATGGGGGTGGCTAGTACCTCCATGTCTCTGGGCTCCATGTGATGGGTTAGCAGTGGGTGTCCCCTCCTTGGTGAGGGCGTCGGTGCCTCCAGACTGTGTCCCCTCCTTGGGGATGGTGTCGGGGGCTCTAAGGGGGTAGGAAGCACGGTCATGTCCCTGCCAAACTCCACCGTGGGAGGGGTATCTGTGCTGGTGGTGTGGGCTGGGGACTCTCCATTCCCCTGCCCCACTCCTCTGCCCCGCCCAGGTGACTGGCCCAAGAAGACGTCGCAGCGTACCCGTGGCGAGGGGCGTGGTCTAACTAGGAAGTCCAGGGTTTTGGGTCGTTCAGGAGGGCAGCGGCGGCGGGGTGTAGGAGGAAACACCAGATTTGGATCTGGCAACCGGGGAACCTGGTTGTCACTTATACCCCTGAGACCTCCATCTGTTTGAGAATAGAGAAAGAAAAACAGTTGTAGAACATCTACAGTGGGGGGAAAAAAGTATTTGATCCCCTGCTGATTTTGTACGTTTGCCCACTGACAAAGAAATGATCAGTCTATAATTTTAATGGTAGGTTTATTTGAACAACAACAACAACAAAAAATCAGAAAAAAGCATGTCAAAAATGTTATAAAATGATTAGCATTTTAATGAGGGAAATAAGTATTTGACTCCTCTGCAAAACATGACTTAGTACTTGGTGGCAAAACCCTTGTTGGCAATCACAGAGGTCAGACGTTTCTTGTAGTTGGCCACCAGGTTTGCACACATCTCAGGAGGGATTTTGTCCCACTCTTCTTTGCAGATCTTCTCCAAGTCATTAAGGTTTCGAGGCTGACGTTTGGCAACTCGAACCTTCAGCTCCCTCCACAGATTTTCTATGGGATTAAGGTCTGGAGACTGGCTAGGCCACTCCAGGACCTTAATGTGCTTCTTCTTGAGCCACTCCTTTGTTGCCTTGGCCGTGTGTTTTGGGTCATTGTCATGCTGGAATACCCATCCACGACCCATTTTCAATGCCCTGGCAGAGGGAAGGATGTTCTCACCCAAGATTTGACGGTACATGGCCCCGTCCATCATCCCTTTGATGCGGTGAAGTTGTCCTGTCCCCTTAGCAGAAAAACACCCCCGAAGCATAGTTTCCACCTCCATGTTTGACGGTGGGGATGGTGTTCTTGGGGTCATAGTCAGCATTCCTCCTTCTCCAAACACGGCGAGTTGAGTTGATGCTAAATAGCTCCATTTTGGTCTCATCTGACCACAACACTTTCACCCAGTTGTCCTCTGAATCATTCAGATATTCTTTGGCAAACTTTAGACGGGCATGTATATGTGCTTTCTTGAGCAGGGGGACCTTGCGGGCGCTGCAGGATTTCAGTCCTTCACGGCGGAGTGTGTTACCAATTGTTTTCTTGGTGACTATGGTCCCAGCTGCCTTGAGATCATTGACAAGATCCTCCCGTGTAGTTCTGGGCTGATTCCTCACCGTTCTCATGATCATTGCAACTCCACGAGGTGAGATCTTTCATGGAGCCCCAGGCCGAGGGAGATTGACAGTTCTTTTGTGTTTCTTCCATTTGCGAATAATCGCACCAACTGTTGTTACCTTCTCACCAAGCTGCTTGGCGATGGTCTTGTAGCCCATTCCAGCATTGTGTAGGTCTACAATCTTGTCCCTGACATCCTTGGAGAGCTCTTTGGTCTTGGCCATGGTGGAGAGTTTGGAATCTGATTGATTGATTGCTTCTGTGGACAGGCATCTTTTATACAGGTAACAAACTGAGATTAGGAGCACTCCCTTTAAGAGTGTGCTCCTAATCTCAGCTCGTTGCCTGTATAAAAGACACCTGGGAGCCAGAAATCTTTCTGATTGAGAGGGGGTCAAATACTTATTTCCCTCATTAAAATGCAAATCAATTTCTAACATTTTTGACATGCGTTTTTCTGGATTTTTGTTGTTGTTATTCTGTCTCTCACTGTTCAAATAAACCTACCATTAAAATTATAGACTGATCATTTCTTTGTCATTGGGCAAACGTACAAAATCAGCAGGGGATCAAATACTTTTTTCCCCTCACTGTAGGGATATTAAGACAGGATGAATCAGGCCATATAGCTAGAGCAGATCAACAAGAAACTGTCCGTAGGAGAACAGTAAAGATACCTGTGGTCTCCAGAGTTGCTCTGACAGGTAAAGGAAAAGGGTGGATATAGTTTGGAGGGCAACGTGTCTTGATGGCTCCGTCGGAGGGAGTCCGGTGTAGACAGCGTGAGGAGGATGGAGCGGAGGGGAGATGGGTCGGGGTCAGGGACTGCCGAGGGTGACGCTTGAAGCTCTCCAGGTGTGTGTTGACCAAGGGGTTGAGTGAGGCATGCTGGGGCTGGGAGTGAACAGAGGTGTGAGGCTGGACAGAAGGCTGAACAGGGTTCTGGGGAGAGGCAGTGCGGTAGACCAACAGTTCCTCACTATCAGATCGTAACAGAGACCGCGTAGAATTACAGTCCGACACAGACGACAGTGACAGCAGTGTGAGAGATGACGGAAACAGTCCGCCTCCAACCCGCTCCGTCACCGGGGCAACCGAGTGCTTCAGGGGGCTCTCCTTGTCCCCTCCCCGCCTGAAGAGCTTGCGTGTGGGGGGACTGCTGCTCCGTCTCTGGCCCCCTGTCCCTGTACGGTGGAAGAAGCCCTCCCAGCGAGGTGGCTTGCTGCTCTCCGCAGCCCCCTCAGTCCCAGAACTAGAACCAGTCCCAGGCTGGGCCAGAGTCGTCATATTGAAGCCCAGTCCTACCGCAGCCAGCAAGGCCCCACACCCCAGTAGCACCAGCTCTGACCTCCCCCGCCCGGCAGGACTCTTCCTACTGGGGGGCGTGTCCGGGGCCGGGGTGCTATGGTAACTAGGGCAGTACTCCCCGCCTCCTCCTGCGTTACCGTCGGCAACAGGCCCCTCCCTGTGGAAGGGGATGCAGAGGTAGGATTGGCTGGGGGATGCGTTGGCCCCTCCAGCTGGGTCAGTAGAGTAGCAGCAGTCTTCATTCTCTACAGGGAGGAGAGGGTTTCACTACATTACATTATTGTGGCTTTTGATTATTGGCAACACTTTGTTGCTAAGGTACATGTCCTTACCTATCTCTGTTACATGCTGACCCCACTGCTCACGTCGCAAAATAAAATTTACACATACATGTTATTCAATCATTGCACCCGCACTGCTCACGAGCGTCAACGAGCGTCTGCGTAGCCAGGCGCTAAAATAGAACTTGGTTCTATTTGTGACACTTGACGCTCTGCAAGTCCCGCTTCCCCCATCTCCTCGTTGGTTTTTAGGAGCATATACCCACGTGGGTGATTGAAAGATGAACTGAGGTCCACACTCCAGTCCAGTTGGTGGTGGTAATGCACCTTAAAGTTGGTTGCCAACCTCCATATAAATTCCAACGAAGAAGAAGAAGAAGCCTGAAGGAGGAGAGATGACTAGAAACTAACTCTGTTTACCCTTTTATCTGGGGATTAATTGTCAGAGTAGAGGACCTTGTGCATTTCAGGTAAAATAACAACCCAATGTTTATCCCAGGACAAATTAGCTAGCAACAGCAAGCTAGCTAGCTGAATTGCCATAAATAATTAATGCTTTTTGACCTGTCCCCAAATTAATATAGTGGTTCAGAGTTTGTTTTGATATTTCAACCTCCGTGTCCTGATGGCATCTGGTGTGGGTGGACAAAATCAACACGCGTGCAGTCTGGTCAGCATGTTAGGCTATCAGTATCAATCTTATACCAGTCCTTACCCATCTCTGATAATGTTATTTCAGTCCCTACCCATCTCTGATAATGTTATTCCATCCCTACCCATTTATAATAATGTTATTTCAGTCCCTACCCATCTCTGATAATGTTATTTCAGTCCCTACCTATCTCTGATAATGTTATTTCAGTCCTTACCCATGTCTGATAATGTTATTTCAGTCCCTACCCATTTTTAATAATGTTATTTCAGTCCCTACCCATCTCTGATAATGTTATTTCAGTCCCTACCCATGTCTGATAATGTTATTTCAGTCCCTACCCATTTTTAATAATGTTATTTCAGTCCCTACCCATCTCTGATAATGTTATTTCAGTCCTTACCCATCTCTGATAATGTTATTTCAGTCCTTACCCATGTCTGATAATGTTATTTCAGTCCCTACCCATTTTTAATAATGTTATTTCAGTCCCTACCCATCTCTGATAATGTTATTTCAGTCCCTACCCATGTCTGATAATGTTATTTCAGTCCCTACCCATCTCTGATAATGCTATTTCAGTCCCTACCCATTTTTAATAATGTTATTTCAGTCCCTACCCATCTCTGATAATGTTATTTCAGTCCCTACCCATTTATAATAATGTTATTTCAGTCCCTACCCATCTCTGATAATGCTATTTCAGTCCCTACCCATTTTTAATAATGTTATTTCAGTCCCTACCCATCTCTGATAATGTTATTTCAGTCCCTACCCATTTTTAATAATGTTATTTCAGTCCCTACCCTTCTCTGATAATGCTATTTCAGTCCCTACCCATTTTTAATAATGTTATTTCAGTCCTTACCCATCTCTGATCATGTTGTTTCAGTCCCTACCCATTTTTAATAATGTTATTTCAGTCCCTACCCTTCTCTGATAATGTTATTTCAGTCCCTACCCATTTTTAATAATGTTATTTCAGTCCTTACCCATCTCTGATCATGTTGTTTCAGTCCCTACCCATTTTTAATAATGTTATTTCAGTCCCTACCCATTTTTAATAATGTTATTTCAGTCCTTACCCATCTCAGTGAGGCTGGGTACCCCTGGTATGGCGGGGCTGTGTCTCGGTGACCTGCGGAGATTTGGGGCACTGCAGGACCTCTGCCTGTTCCCCTCCTGAGGGACCTTGATGCTGGTAGGGACAGGAGATAAAGAGCTACAGAGAATCACTAAATAGTGGTATGTTAACTATCCTCTTTGGTATAAGTAAGGTCTGTTGTAGCCTGGTCGTTGTCATGCAAGACAGCACAAACATGCATGCGATCAGGTTAGACTCCCTGGTCCTTCCCCACCCTGGTCCTGCCCCACCCTCCCTCACCCTGCCCCACCCTGGTCCTGCCCCGCCCTGGTCCTGCCCCACCCTCCCTCACCCTGCCCCACCCTGGTCCTGCCCCACCCTGGTCCTGCCCCACCCTCCCTCACCCTGCCCCACCCTGGTCCTGCCCCGCCCTGGTCCTGCTCCACCCTGGTCCTGGTCCACCCTCCCTCACCCTGCCCCGCCCTGGCCCTGCTCCACCCTGGTCCTGCCCCACCCTCCCTCACCCTGCCCTGGTCCTGCCCCGCCCTCCCTCACCCTGCCCCATGCCCGACCCTTCCCCCCTCACCCTGCCTCACCCCTCATCATCACTGTGTTCTCTGTGTGAGCCCCTGATACGGCCTTTCTTCCTGGAGCCTCTCTTCTCTTCCTCCTCATCCAACCGGCCCCAACCTTTACACCCCTCTCCTCCTGGAGTCACTGGAAAAACACGGAACAGGACTCCATTTTAGAAGTTCACATTTACAAAAACACGGAACAAGACTCCATTTTAGAAGTTGACATTTATTTAAAAAAATGGAATGTGTTTTTTTGTTGTCATGAGAGCTCTGGTTAGTAAGCTGTTTTCATTACACACGGTAAATAAATATTAACTAACAATACATCATGTTTACAAATAATACCGAACATGTGCTGAACTGTAAATACGGTCAATGGTCAACCCAAACCTAGGAGGATATACAGTATCAGCTGATTGTAAGCCACTCTGGATAAGACCATCTGCTAAATAAACGTAAATGTAAATAGTGTATAGTGTTTACGTTGTATGGCTCTGAGGCGTGGTAGTAACGGGGCCTGGGGACTGGTGGGAGGGCTGGAGAGACTACCCAGTAAACTCCTGCATCGATCATGAGAGGGAGAGGCCTGCACGGTGATCTTGTGTTGGAAATCTGGAGACAGAAGAGCACAAACAACAACCAATGTCCATAAATACACTGTGATTAATAAATAAAACAATTCATGTAAATCACTGGCTTCATACAGCCTTCATACAGGCTACATACAGCCTTTATACAGGCTACATACAGCCTTCATACAGGCTACATACAGGCTTTATACAGGCTACATACAGCCTGTATATATACAGGGAGTATCAGATCAATGTGGAGCTATATACAGGAAGTACCAGATCAATGTGGAGCTATATACAGGAAGTACCAGATCAATGTGGAGGTATATACAGGAAGTACCAGTACCAGATCAATGTGGAGCTATATACAGGAAGTACCCGTACCAGATCAATGTGGAGCTATATACAGGGAGTACCAGATCAATGTGGAGGTATATACAGGAAGTACCAGTACCAGATCAATGTGGAGCTATATACAGGGAGTACCAGTACCAGATCACTGTGGAGCTATATACAGGGAGTACCAGATCAATGTGGAGGTATATACAGGAAGTACCAGTACCAGATCAATGTGGAGCTATATACAGGGAGTACCAGTACCAGATCAATGTGGAGCTATATACAGGGAGTACCAGTACCAGATCAATGTGGAGCTATATACAGGGAGTACCAGCACCAGATCAATGTGGAGCTATATACAGGGAGTACCAGATCAATGTGGAGCTATATACAGGGAGTACCAGTACCAGATCAATGTGGAGCTATATACAGGGAGTACCAGTACCAGATCAATGTGGAGCTATATACAGGGAGTACCAGATCAATGTGGAGCTATATACAGGAAGTACCAGTACCAGATCAATGTGGAGCTATATACAGGGAGTACCAGATCAATGTGGAGCTATATACAGGAAGTACCAGTACCAGATCAATGTGGAGCTATATACAGGGAATACCAGATCAATGTGGAGCTATATACAGGGAGTACCAGATCAATGTGGAGCTATATACAGGGAGTACCAGATCAATGTGGAGCTATATACAGGGAGTACCAGATCAATGTGGAGCTATATACAGGGAGTACCAGATCAATGTGGAGCTATATACAGGGAGTACCAGTACCAGATCAATGTGGAGCTATATACAGGGAGTACCAGTACCAGATCAATGTGGAGCTATATACAGGGAGTACCAGTACCAGATCAATGTGGAGCTATATACAGGGAGTACCAGTACCAGATCAATGTGGAGCTATATACAGGGAGTACAAGTACCAGATCAATGTGGAGCTATATACAGGGAGTACCAGATCAATGTGGAGCTATATACAGGAAGTACCAGTACCAGATCAATGTGGCTCTATATACAGGGAGTACCAGTACCAGATCAATGTGGAGCTATATACAGGGAGTACCAGATCAATGTGGAGCTATATACAGGGAGTACCAGTACCAGATCAATGTGGAGCTATATACAGGGAGTACCAGATCAATGTGGAGCTATATACAGGGAGTACCAGTACCAGATCAATGTGGAGCTATATACAGGGAGTACCAGTACCAGATCAATGTGGAGCTATATACAGGGAGTACCAGTACCAGATCAATGTGGAGCTATATACAGGGAGTACCAGATCAATGTGGAGCTATATACAGGGAGTACCAGATCAATGTGGAGCTATATACAGGAAGTACCAGTACCAGATCAATGTGGCTCTATATACAGGGAGTACCAGTACCAGATCAATGTGGAGCTATATACAGGGAGTACCAGTACCAGATCAATGTGGAGCTATATACAGGAAGTACCAGGACCAGATCACTGTGCAGGAGTACAAGGTATTATAGGTAGATGTGTACATGAAGGCAGGGTAAAGTGACTAGGCATCAGGATAGATAATAATGAGGTAGACATGTACATGAAGGCAGGGTAAAGTGACTAGGCATCAGGATAGATAATAATAAGGTATTTGAGGTAGATGTGTACATGAAGGCAGGGTAAAGTGACTATACATCAGGATAGATAATAATGCACATCTATCATCCCAGTGTTTAATTGCTATATTGTAATTACCTCGCCACTATGGCCTATTTATTGCCTTACCTCCCTTATCCTACCTCATTTGTATACACTGTATATAGACTTTTTCTACTGTATTATTGACTGTATGTTTGTTTTACTCCATGTGTAACTCTGTGTTGTTGTATGTGTCGAACTGCTTTGCTTTATCTTGGCCACATCGCAGTTGTAAATTAGAACTTGTTCTCAACTAGCCTACCTGGTTAAATAAAGGTAAAATAAGTAAAATAAAAAGAATAATAAGAGTAAAATAAAGAATAACAGAAGCAGCACATGATGAGTGCATGTACAGTGCATTTGGAAAATATTCAGACCCCTTGACTTTTTCCACATTTTGTTACGTTACTGTAACGGCTGTCTGTGGAAGTAGACCAAGGTGCAGCGGAGTTAGTGTTCATCTTTGAATTTTAATAAACGTAAGAGAACACTTTACAAAAACAAACAAAAAAACGACAGCCAAACAGTCCTGTCAGGAAAAACTCTAAACAGAAACAATCCGCCACAAAACCCAAAGGAAAAACATGCTCCTTATGTGTGACTCCCAATCAGCAACAACGAACTACAGCTGTGCCTGATTGGGAGCCACACACGGCCCAAAACAAAGAAATACAAAAACATAGAAAAATGAACATAGAACGCCCACCCAATGTAACACCCTGGCCTAACCAAAATAAAGAACAAAAAACCCCTCTCTATGGCCAAGGCGTTAGAGTTACAGCCTTATTCTAAAATGGATTAAATTGTTTTTTCCCCTCATCAATCTACACACAATACCCCATAATGACAAAGCAAATACAGATTTTTTTTAAATTTGTGATAATGTATTATAGGTAAGAAACTGAAATATGACATTGACATAAGTATTCAAACCGTTTACTCAGTACTTTGTTGAAGCACTTTTGGCAACGATTACAGCCTTGAGTCTTCTTGGGTATGATGCTACAAGCTTGGCACACCTGTATTTGGGGAGTTTCTCACATTATTCTCTGCAGATCCTCTCAAGCTCTGTCAGGTTGGATGGGGAGTGTCGCTGCACAGCTATTTTCAGGTCTCTCCAGAGATAGGGTTGTTGTCCTGTTGGAAGGTGAACCTTCTCCCTAGTCGGAGGTCCTGAGCGCTCTGGAGCAGGTTTTCATCAAGGATCTTTCTGTACTTTGCTCCGTTCATCTTTCCTTCGATCCTGACTAGTCTCTCAGTCCCTGCCGCTGAAAAACATCCCCACAGCATGATGCTGCCACCACCATGCTTCACCGTAGGGATGGTGCCAGGTTTCCTCCAGATGTGACGCTTGGCATTCAGGCCAAAGAGTTCAATCTTGGTTTCATCAGAACAGAGAATCTTGTTTCTCATGGTCAGAGTCCTTTAGGTGCCTTTTGGCAAGTGGGCTGTCATGTACCTTTTACCGAGGAGTGGCTTCCGTCTGCCCACTCTACCATAAAGGCCTGATTGGTGGAGTGCTGCAGAGATGGTTGTCCTTCTGGAAAGTTCTCCCATCTCCACAGAGGAACTCTGGAGCTCTGTCAGAGTGACCATTGGGTTCTTGGTCACCTCCCTGACCAAGGCCCTTCTCTTCAGATTGCTCAGTTTGGCCGGGTGGCCAGCTCTAGGAAGAGTCTTGGTGGTTCCAAACGTCTTCCATTTAAGAATGATGGAGGCCACTGTGGTCTTGGGGACCTTCAATGCTACAGAAATGTATTGGTACCCTTCCCCAGATCTGTTCCTCAACACAATCCTGTCTCGGAGCTCTACGGACAATTCCTTCGACCTCAGTCTAATGCTATTTAACAGTCTAATGCTATTTAACAGTCTAATGCTAAAGCCTCTTACAGCTCCTTAAGGATAGGGGGCAGTATTGACAATTTCGGAAAAAATACATGCCCATATTAAACTGCCTCCTACTCAAACTCAGAAGCTAGGATATGCATATTATTAGTAGATTTTGATAGAAAACACTCTGAAGTTTCTAAAACCGTTTGAATGGTGTCTGTGAGTATAACAGAACTCATATGGCAAGCAAAAACCTGAGAGAAATCCTACCAGGAAGTGGAAATCTGGATGCATGGGCTCTCTTCAAGTCGTTTCCTATTGAATACACAGTGACATAGTAATAATTCTGCACTTCCTAAGGCTTCCACTAGATGTCGACAGTCTTTACAAAGTTGTTTGAAGCGTCTACGATGAACAGAGACCGAATGAGAAGGCGGGGAAGTTGTTGAGGCAGGGGATGACATCACTTCTTGGCGCGCGTTCATGAGAGTGGATCCTCCGTTCCAAAACGTTTTTCAAGACACAGGAACCGTCCGGTTTAAATATTACTGAATCTTCACGTTCTGAAGGCCCTAAAGATTGATGTTTTACAACGTTTGACATGTTTGAACGAACGTAAATACAACTTTTTTTAACTTTTCGTTGCGACATCGTCCACGCGCTCCCCACATTTGGAGTAGCTTACTGAACGCGCTAACAACAAGGAGTTATTTGGACATAAATTATTAACTTTATCGAACAAAACAACATTTATTGTGGACCTGGGATTCCTGGAAGTGACTTCTGATGAAGATCATCAAAGGTAAGGGAATATTTCTAATGCAATGTATGATTTTAGATGACTCCAAGATGGCGGCTATCTGTATAGCCTAGTGTATTTATCTGAGCTCAGTACTCAGATTATTGCAAAGAGTGCTTTTCTCATGAAGCTTTTTTGAAATCTTTCATAGCGTTTGCATAAAGGAGATGTTCATCTATAATTCTTTGAATGACAGTTTAACCTGTTATGGATAGGGGGCAGTATTTTCACGGCCGGATAAAAAACGTACCCGATTTAATCTGATTATTACTCCTGCATATCATTATTAGCTTTGTATAGAAAACACTCCAAAGTTTCTAAAACTGTTTGAATGGTGTCTGTGAGTATAACAGAACTCATTTGGCAGGCCAAAACCTGAGAAGATTCTGTACAGGAAGTACCCTGTCTGACCATTTCTTGGCCTTCTTGATCATCTCTATCCAAAACAAGGGATCTCTGCTGTTACGTGACACTTCCTACGGCTCCCATAGGCTCTCAGAAGGCGGCAAAATGCTGAATCGTGGCTTTGCAGGCCCTGGCTGAAAAACATTAGCGCGTTTGGATAGTGGTCGGTCAGAGTACTATGAGACTGAGGCGCGTGCACGAGACGACCCCATGTTTTTATTCTTTCGTCTTTGAACGTAAACAACGACTCCCGGTCGGAATATTATCGCTTTTTTATGAGAAAAATAGCATAAAAATTGATTTTAAACAGCGGTTGACATGCTTCGAAGTATGGTAATGGAATATTTAGAATTTTTTTGTCACGAAACGCGCCGGGCGCGTAACCCTTCGTCACCCTTGGATAGTGTCTTGAACGCACGAACAAAACGCCGCTATTTGGATATAACTATGGATTATTTTGAACCAAAACAACATTTGTTGTTGAAGTAGAAGTCCTGGGAGTGCATTCTGACGAAGAACAGCAAAGGTAATCCAATTTTTCTAATAGTAATTCTGAGTTTAGGTTGTCCCAAACTTGGTGGGTGTCAAATTAGCTAGCCGTGATGGCCGAGCTATGTACTCAGAATATTGCAAAATGTGCTTTCGCCGAAAAGCTATTTTAAAATCGGACATAGCGATTGCATAAAGGAGTTCTGTATCTATAATTCTTAAAATAATTGTTATGTATTTTGTCAACGTTTATCGTGAGTAATTTAGTAAATTCACCGGAAGTTTTCGGTGGGTATGCTAGTTCTGAACATCACATGCTAATGTAAAAAGCTGGTTTTTGATATAAATATGAACTTGAGTGAACAAAACATGCATGTATTGTATAACATAATGTCCTAGGAGTGTCATCTGATGAAGATCATCAAAGGTTAGTGCTGCATTTAGCTGTGTTTTGGGTATTTGTGATGCATGCTAGTTGCTTGGAAATGGCTGTGTGGTTTTATTTGTCTATGTACTCTCCTAACATAATCTAATGTTTTGCTTTCGCTGTAAAGCCTTTTGGAAATCGGACAACGTGTTTCGATTCAGGAGAAGTGTATCTATAAAATTGTGTAAAATAGTCCTATGTTTGAGAACTTTCAATTATGACATTTTGTGGTTTTAAATATGGCGCTCTGATTTGTCACTGGCTGTTGAATAGTGTGGGACGATTTCGTTCCGCCTCCCCTAGAGAGGTTAACAGTTTAATGCTATTTAACAGTGTTAAGGCTATTTAACAGTCTAATTCTATTTAACAGTCTAATTCTATTTAACAGTGTTAAGGCTATTTAACAGTGTTAAGGCTATTTAACAGTGTTAAGGCTATTTAACAGTCTAATTCTATTTAACAGTCTAATGCTATTTAACAGTGTTAAGGCTATTTAACAGTCTAATTCTATTTAACAGTCTAATTCTATTTAACAGTCTAATTCTATTTAACAGTGTTAAGGCTATTTAACAGTGTTAAGGCTATTTAACAGTCTAATTCTATTTAACAGTGTTAAGGCTATTTAACAGTCTAATGCTATTTAACAGTGTTAAGGCTATTTAACAGTGTTAAGGCTATTTAACAGTGTTAAGGCTTGAGGGCCTCTGAGCGTGTTGGTCTGAAAACCAATGCTCCAGTGCTGTTTGCCGGACGGTAGCCGAGTGAACGGTCTATGGCTTGTGTGGCTGAAGTCTTTGGCAATTCTTCGGGCCTTCGGGCTTTCCTTTGACACCACCTGAAATAGAGGTCCTGGATGGCAGGGAGTTCGGCCCCAGTGATGTACTGGGCCGTCCGCACCACCCTCTGTATCACCTTGCTGTCAGGCTGGTGCATTTTCCATACCAAGCGGTGATGCAGCCAGTCAAGATACCCTCGATGGTACAGCTGTATAACCTTATTGAGGGTCTGAGGGTATATGGGGGGGGGGTTCTTGCATTGGAATTATATTGAATTCTGTTTATATCCCCCTGTACCACAACACACATAAAAGTTCAAATGCCGAGACCATTGAGTGCTTTTGACCAGGAAGTGTCGTATCTGCAGTAACTGAGTATTCCAGCCACTCTCTTCCTATGATCCAGTTGCTATTAAATTAATGTTTTTTTGGGGGGGGGGACAGAAAACCATACAGCTTGGGTAATAGGATTCTATAGGCTAACCTGGGTCGGAGTTGGAGGAGGGACTGTGGAGCCATTATCCTGGCGACACTTGTGGTAGCCTCTTAGCTGGAGCTCGGCAGCATCATCGCTACCGGGCTTGACGTGGCCTTGTGGTTTCATTTCTGATATCCATCGTGGCAGTGGCAGATTAGCTGGTTAAAGCGAATTTGGCGAATAACACTAACGTCTGTTACAGCTAGCTGAGAGGTTAACTCAACTCTGTAGTGGTGGGCCGTGAGGCAGAGTTCAGTGGAGCAGCTTCAACTGTAAACTTGACCCCGTCCTTTATAAATCAAAATATTACAAGCGGAGGTCTTTCACGTTATTCTACCACAGAGGAGCACTGTTTTTTTATTTATTATGGAAACCCAAAGGACTCATACCTAACCGCCCAGGGGCTTTCCATAGCCCCCCAGTGCACTCTGTCCATTGTGCTGACACAGTGCAGCGGAGATGCAGATTTTGCACCAACCTGTCACTCAATCATTTGAACTTTGTTGCTATTTTTATATACAGGGACATAATACTAAAACTGAACGGGTTAAGCCTCTCTCTCTCTCTCTCTCTCGTGGATCCTGTTTTTATATACAGGGACATAATACTAAAACTGAAGGGGTTAAGCCACTCTCTCTCTCTCTCTCTCTCTCTCTCGTGGATCCTGTTTTTATATACAGGGACATAATACTAAAACTGAAGGGGTTAAGCCTCTCTCTCTCTCTCTCTCTCTCTCGTGGATCCTGTTTTTATATACAGGGACATAATACTAAAACTGAAGGGGTTAAGCCTCTCTCTCTCTCTCTCTCTCTCTCTCGTGGATCCTGTTTTTATATACAGGGACATAATACTAAAACTGAAGGGGTTAAGCCTCTCTCTCTCTCTCTCGTGGATCCTGTTTTTATATACAGGGACATAATACTAAAACTGAAGGGGTTAAGCCTCTCTCTCTCTCTCTCTCGTGGATCCTGTTTTTATATACAGGGACATAATACTAAAACTGAAGGGGTTAAGCCTCTCTCTCTCTCTCTCTCTCTCTCGTGGATCCTGTTTTTATATACAGGGACATAATACTAAAACTGAAGGGGTTAAGCCTCTCTCTCTCTCTCTCTCTCTCTCGTGGATCCTGTTTTTATATACAGGGACATAATACTAAAACTGAAGGGGTTAAGCCTCTCTCTCTCTCTCTCTCTCTCTCGTGGATCCTGTTTTTATATACAGGGACATAATACTAAAACTGAAGGGGTTAAGCCTCTCTCTCTCTCTCTCTTGTGGATCCTGTTTTTATATACAGGGACATAATACTAAAACTGAAGGGGTTAAGCCTCTCTCTCTCTCTCTCTCTCTCTCGTGGATCCTGTTTTTATATACAGGGACATAATACTAAAACTGAAGGGGTTAAGCCACTCTCTCTCTCTCTCTCTCTCTCGTGGATCCTGGCCCTGCATTTGAACTTTTTTTTTGTTATATGTCCCTATCTTTATATATAGGGACATATAACTAAATAAATATATAACGAAATAAATATAAATATATAACTAATATATAACTAAATAAATATATAACTAAATAAATATAAATATATAACTAATATATAACTAAATAAATATATAACTAAATAAATATAGAACTAAATAAATATAAATATGTAACTAATATATAACTAAATAAATATAGAACTAAATAAATATATAACTAAATAAATATAAATATGTAACTAATATATAACTAAATAAATATATAACTAAATAAATATAAATATATAACTAATATATAACTAAATAAATATAAATATATAGCAAAATAAATATAAATATGTAAATAAATATATAACTAATAAATAACAAAATAAATATATAACAAAATAAATATATATATAACTAAATAAATATAAATATATAAATAAATATAAATATATAAATAAATAAATAAATATATAACTAAATAAATATATAACAAAATAAATATATATATAACTAAATAAATATAAATATATAAATAAATATAAATATATAAATAAATAAATATATAACTAAATAAATATATAACTAAATAAATATATATATAACTAAATAAATATAAATATATAAATAAATTTAAATATATAAATAAATAAATATATAACTAAATAAATATAAATATATAAATAAATATAAATATATAACTAAATAAATATATAACTAAATAAATATAAATATGTAACTAATATATAACTAAATAAATATATAACAAAATAAATATATAACTAAATAAATATATAACTAAATAAATATATATATATATATAACTAAATAAATATAAATATATAACTAAATAAATATATAACTAAATAAGCCACTCTTTGCCATGGCAACATGCATTCACACACAGAAACAGAAACAAACATTCAGACACAGATGCACTCAAACAGTCAACTCTTCAATGGGCAGTAGCGCAGAGCCATTATGAATCCTGACCTTTGCATTTGAGACCCACAGACATCAGACTGCCTGCCGTCCAGTCCTACCGATGAAATACCTACCCGAAGGCAGACTGATCCTGTTCCCATCCTTCAGTTTGAGACGTGAGCGTCTGAACTTGCCCTGCCTGCTCTCAACGCGGGGTTTCTCCTGATACAGCTGGTGGATGATAACGTTTAGTTCTCTCTCCAGGATATGGATCTCTCTCTCTGCCAGTTCCTGCTCCCTCCTCCTCAGCTCCTCCTCCTGGCTCTTCTGCTGCAGCGCCGCACGACTCAGCTCCTCCTCCCACGACCTCAGCTCCTGGTGACAAGGTCAGAGGTCATGGGAGATTTAACCATGGTGGTGATATTTATAAAAAAAAATTCGGGAGGGGGGGGGGGGGTTATAGATTACACTACAGCATATCACTATCCATAGCCTGGTTCAACAACCATTAAAGTTGTCAAGAGAACACAAACAAATCTGCAACCAGGCTAGATTATCACATGGTCCCATATTGTATAATGTGGAAACCGTCACAGTATAGAGGCCTCTGATCTTTTGAAAGCTGACTAAGAAGCCTATCTATCCCGCTAACCTTCTCCTTGACCCTAAGCTGGTCGAACATCTCCTGAATCTCCATCTTCCAGTCGTCCTGCAGGGAATGAAAGGACTCGACTGGCATCTCGAAGAAACCTGATTCCTCTATAGTTGTCAACTGGTCCAGGATACTGGTAAAGAGAGGTCGCAGGTGGGGGTCTGGACTCCAGCAGTCTGGACGAGAGAAGTTGAAGAAGCAGCAGAAGAAGAAGAAGAAGTTAAAGGTGGTGTGTTTAGATGTACCACAGATAGAACAATGAGACAGATATTTTCACTGGATGTGATAAATGTGAAGCATCCTGTTGGCCGTTTCCACTCACTACCAAATATGGTGGTGAGAGGAAACACAGTGGCCCGCCAGTGGGAGAAGGAGATGGATTTTGGCCGACATTTTTCTACTGTTCTCATTGATGAAACATTTGATCTCAATACAGTTTCCGGCTTCCAAAACTACAATATTTTACAAACAGAGTGGACTAAGTTTTTATAGATTTTACCCTTTGCCAAAGTTGCGTTGTTTAGAAAGAGTGGAAGGGCGAATTGAGTTATTACACAAGCGCACTTCAAACAGTAGGCGTTCCCTAACGGAAATATGCAAATACATGCTAGAACGCGCCGATAGGCTCCTGCTAACTCGTGCTTGGCTCTGCCCACCTCCTTTCTTGTTCTGCCCAACCATGAATCATTTGTTTCCATTGGAAACGACAGGCTGTGATCTATCTTGGGTTAGTTATAAAAACTCTTTGGATGTAATGTGCTGTTAGTATCTCTCTCTCTCTCTATAAAAAAAAGTTATATATGACGGTACTCAATGAATCTACAGAGGACCTCAATGTAAATAAGTTACAATTTATTTTTGTACAAATATCAATCTATTATGGATCAGGATGGAGATGGATATATTTATTTATATACATATTTTATAATCGAATCATCTGTATTATTAAAAGGTAATGAAGTTTACGTTCTCTCAACAAATAGGTGGCTATTGACCTCATTTAAGAATACCTAACAGAAATCAGCTCATCTTACCTTCCATAAGACGGGCGAAGGGCTCTGGGCAGGTGGAAGGGATGGGCAACGCCAACTTATTCATGGCTACTCCATACGCCACAGCTAGACAATCAATGCCCCTGAATGGGACTTCTCCCGTTAGCAGCTCCCACAGAAGAACCCCGTAGCTACAGGGTTGGGAGGAAGAGATCAGGAAAGAGATGGAAGAAGTTATGGAAACAGAAAACTGGGATTTCTGGGAATCTTGGGAATTTTGGGAAAGCTAACGGAGTTTTGAAACCTTATGCTTTATAAGCTTATATTTATATTAATATCTTTCTTTTGTCAGTATCAGCAGGAAACAGAGTGGCAGAATTCAGAATACAGCTAGAGAATAGACAGCAGAATAGACAGCAGAATAGACAGCAGAATAGACAGCAGAATAGACAGTAGAGAGAATAGACAGCAGAATAGACAGCAGAATAGACAGCAGAATAGACAGCAGAGAGAATAGACAGCAGAATAGACAGCAGAGAGAATAGACAGCAGAATAGACAGTAGAGAGAATAGACAGCAGAATAGACAGTAGAGAGAATAGACAGCAGAATAGACAGCAGAATAGACAGCAGAATAGACAGCAGAGAGAATAGACAGCAGAATAGACAGCAGAGAGAATAGACAGCAGAATAGACAGCAGAGAGAATAGACAGCAGAATAGACAGCAGAATAGACAGTAGAGAGAATAGACAGCAGAATAGACAGCAGAATAGACAGCAGAGAGAATAGACAGCAGAATAGACAGCAGAATAGACAGTAGAGAGAATAGACAGCAGAATAGACAGCAGAATAGACAGCAGAGAGAATAGACAGCAGAATAGACAGCAGAATAGACAGCAGAGAGAATAGACAGCAGAGAGAATAGACAGCAGAATAGACAGTAGAGAGAATAGACAGCAGAATAGACAGCAGAATAGACAGCAGAGAGAATAGACAGCAGAGAGAATAGACAGCAGAGAGAATAGAAGGCAGAATAGACAGTACAATAGACAGTACAATAGACAGTATAATAGACAGTAGAGAGAATAGACAGCAGAATAGACAGCATAGATAATAGAAGGCAGAATAGACAGTAGAATAGACAGTAGAATAGACAGCAGAGAGAATAGACAGCAGAATAGACAGCAGAATAGACAGCAGAGAGAATAGACAGCAGAATAGACAGCAGAGAGAATAGACAGCAGAATAGACAGCAGAGAGAATAGAATGCAGAATAGACAGTACAATAGACAGTACAATAGACAGTACAATAGACAGTAGAGATAATAGACAGCAGAATAGACAGCAGAGATAATATAAGGCAGAATAGACAGTAGAATAGACAGTAGAATAGAGAGCAGAGAGAATAGACAGTAGAATAGACAGTAGAGAGAATAGACAGCAGAATAGACAGTATAATAGAGAGCAGAGAGAATAGACAGCAGAATAGACAGCAGAATAGACAATACAATAGACAGTAGAATAGACAGTAGAGAGAATAGACAGCAGAATAGACAGTATAATAGAGAGCAGAGAGAATAGACAGCAGAATAGACAGTAGAACAGACAGTAGAATAGACAGTAGAATAGACAGCAGAATAGACAGCAGAGAATAGACAGCAGAAAATAGACAGCAGAATAGACAGCAGAATAGACAGCGGAGAGAATAGACAGCAGAGAGAATAGACAGCAGAGAGAATAGAAGGCAGAATAGACAGTACAATAGACAGTACAATAGACAGTATAATAGACAGTAGAGAGAATAGACAGCAGAATAGACAGCATAGATAATATAAGGCAGAATAGACAGCAGAATAGACAGTAGAATAGAGAGCAGAGAGAATAGACAGCAGAATAGACAGTAGAATAGACAGTAGAATAGACAGTATATTAGACAGTAGAATAGACAGTAGAGAGAATAGACAGCAGAATAGACAGTAGAATAGAGAGCAGAGAGAATAGACAGCAGAATAGACAGTAGAATAGACAGTAGAATAGACAGTAGAGAGAATAGACAGCAGAATAGACAGTATAATAGACAGTAGAATAGACAGAGAGAATAGACAGCAGAATAGACAGTAGAATAGACAGTAGAGAGAATAGACAGCAGAATAGACAGCAGAGAGAATAGACAGCAGAATAGACAGTAGAACAGACAGTAGAATAGACAGTAGAGAGAATAGACAGCAAACTAGACAGCAGAGAGAATAGACAGCAGAATAGACAGCAGAGAGAATAGACAGCAGAATAGACAGCAGAGAGAATAGAAGGCAGAATAGACAGCAGAGAGAATAGAAGGCAGAATAGACAGTACAATAGACAGTAGAATAGACAGTAGAGAGAATAGACAGCAGAATAGACAGCAGAGATAATAGAAGGCAGAATAGACAGCAGAATAGACAGTAGAATAGACAGTAGAATAGACAGTAGAGAGAATAGACAGCAGAATAGACAGAATAGACAGTAGAGAGAATAGACAGCAGAATAGACAGTATAATAGAGAGCAGAGAGAATAGACAGCAGAATAGACAGCAGAGAGAATAGACAGCAGAATAGACAGCAGAGAGAATAGACAGCAGAATAGACAGCAGAGAGAATAGACAGCAGAATAGACCGCAGAGAGAATAGACAGCAGAATAGACAGCAGAGAGAATAGACAGCAGAATAGACAGCAGAGAGAATAGACAGCAGAATAGACAGCAGAATAGACAGCAGAGAGAATAGACAGCAGAATAGACAGCAGAGAGAATAGACAGCAGAATAGACAGCAGAATAGACAGCAGAGAGAATAGACAGCAGAATAGACAGCAGAGAGAATAGACAGCAGAATAGACAGCAGAGAGAATAGACAGCAGAATAGACAGCAGAGAGAATAGACAGAATTCTTTAACCAGGGGCGGGGCCTTCGCCAGGGTTGCAATCTGAACCCTGCACTCTTCAATATTTATATCAATGAATTGGCCACAATTCTACAACAATCCTCAGCCCCTGGTGTTAGTCTCCACAATTCAGAGCTTAATTAAATTATCCGGATTTCAAGGAATTAGACCAAAGTTCTCAATTGGTACAAAATATACAATGCCTTCAGAAGGTATTCACACCCCTTTACTTTTTAATAAATGTTGTGTTACAGCCTGAATTTAAAATGGATTAAATGTTGATTTTTTTGTCACTGCACACAATACCCCACAATTATTAGTAGTTTTATTTTTTACAAATGAATTACAAATTAAAAGCTGAAATGTCAATAAGTATTCAACCCCTTTGTTATGACAAGCCTAAATAAGTTCAGGAATAAACATTTGCTTAACTTGTCACATAATAATTTGCATGGACTCACTCTGTGTGCAATAATAGTGTTTAACATGATATTTGAATGACTACCTCATCTCTGTACCCCACACATACAATTATCTGTAAGGTCCCTCAGTCGAGCAGTGAATTTCAAACACAGATTCAACCACAAAGACCAGTGCCTCGCAAAGAAGGGCACCTATTGGTAGATGGGTCAACATAAAAAAGCAGACATTGAATATCCCTTTGAGCATGGTGAAGTTATTAATTACACTTTGGATGTCGTATCAATACACCCAGTCACTACAAAGATACAGGCGTCCTTCCGAACTCAGTTGCCGGAGAAGAAGGAAACCGCTCAGGGATTTCACTATGAGGCCAATGGTGACTTTAAAACAGTTACAGAATTGAATGACTGTGATAGGAGAAAACTGAGGATGGATCAACAACATTGTAATTATTCCACAAGATTCTCCTACATGTCCAGAGGAAACTACAAACAATGCATGCAGGGCAGAATTAGGCCAATATCCAATAATAGTACAAACGTACGTTTTGAAACATCTAAAATACAGTGACCCCTCTCATATCACTACCAAGCCCTGCAATGCCAAGAGCTGAGCAAAGAAAATAGTCCCCTCATCCATCTGGTCCTGGGGCTGAGTTCACAAACCTGTTCTACTAACACACTGAAGCCTCAGGACCCTCACCCAGCTGGTCCTGGGACTGAGTTCACAAACCTGTTCTACTAACACACTGAAGCCTCAGGACCCTCATCCAGCCGGTCCTGGGGCTGAGTTCACAAACCTGTTCTACTAACACACTGAAGCCTCAGGACCAGAACATCCAATCAATCAGAATAAACCAAATTACAACACAGTCAAAACAAAACTACATAACTTATTGGGAAACACAAGCACAAACACAAAGCAAAATGCAGTGCTATCTGGCCCTAAATCGAAAGTACACCGTGGCAAACTATTTGACCATGGTTACTGATCAAAAGTGTAGGCTCAGTGAGCACAGCCTTGCCATTGAGAAGGGTAGACACAGGAAAACCTGGCTCCCTGTTGAGGAAAGGCTGTGCAACCACTGCACCACAGCAGAACTTGAGACAGAGCTGTATTATAAAAAGTATCAAACAATTAGTGTCATTTACCCAAATTTGAAACCCTTATTCAAGGTTTCAAAGACCTCTCTGATGAGGATAGGCTACCCGTCCTGTTGGGGGAGGACACAGAGAGGTGTGGGTTGGCAGCGCACTACATTGCTGCCTGCCATAAGATGATGGACAGTGTCTAACAGACCAACTAACCTGTACATTATGGCCCCACAGAGAGACAGGGACAGGGCCATCCCTGTCCACAGCCTCCAACTACCTCCACACCTCCAGCCAGGCAGATATTTCATACTAAAACAAGGGCTGGACACAAGCCACCTGGCATGGTCAATGATAAGTCACGAGAGTCTGCTGCAACATAGAAAGTCCTGCTTCTGGCCTGCTCCTGATGCATATCGTAAATGACCTTTAAATGGAATTAAATCCTGGCCTTATCAGAGCTGATGTGGCTAGGTTATTCTATGTTTCAGACGAGGATAAGACGATCACAGTCATCTCTTGTTGAAAACGATTGCAGCGTTGGTTCCTTATTTGGGTGCAGTATTCATACTACTACTGCAATGCTTTACCAGATCCAGAGCTGAATAAATGACTCAATGCTTTACCAGATCCAGAACTGAATAAATGACTCAATGCTTTACCAGATCCAGAACTGAATAAATGACTCAGTGCTTTACCAGATCCAGAACTGAATAAATGACTCAATGCTTTACCAGATCCAGAACTGAATAAATGACTCAGTGCTTTACCAGATCCAGAACTGAATAAATGACTCAGTGCTTTACCAGATCCAGAACTGAATAAATGACTCAGTGCTTTACCAGATCCAGAACTGAATAAATGACTCAATGCTTTACCAGATCCAGAACTGAATAAATGACTCAGTGCTTTACCAGATCCAGAACTGAATAAATGACTCAATGCTTTACCAGATCCAGAACTGAATAAATGATTCAATGCTTTACCAGATCCAGAACTGAATAAATGACTCAGTGCTTTACCAGATCCAGAACTGAATAAATGACTCCTCCAGCCCTCTAGATCTAAGTGAGATAGAACAGATAGCTTCCTGCCTCATCACTTCCTGTCCCGACCCATGCGCACCCCCCACCCCCCCCAGCCCACCTCCAGACGTCGCTGCCTTTAGAGAAGGTGGAGGAGCGGATAACCTCTGGTGCCATCCAGGCGTAGGTGCCCGCGGCTGACATCTTGGTGGTACGGTGCCACTCCCTCGCCAGGCCGAAGTCGGTGATCTTCAACGTCTTGTTGGTCAGATCCTCCATCTCCACCTTCTCCAGGATCAGGACTGATCCAGAGGTCGCAGGTGAGATCCAGGAGAGTGAGGGAGGGAGGGAGGGAGTGATGAGGAGGGTTTTGGTTGGAGCGGGTGGGGGGATAACGGTAACATGGGTGTGTTGGAAGGTGGGAGGGGTTTGAATGAAGAGGGATATTTGGGGTTTTGGTGGCAGGATGGCAGGATGGCAGGCAGTCATTCAAATATAAATTATTAAAGTTGTTTTCCAAAATAAAGGGAAGAACAAAAGGGAAAACAAGAAGAGGCCATGATGAAAGGAGAGAGAGAAGCAAGCAGGAAGAGAAACAACAAAAGACAAAAGTGAATGAGATGATTAAAGTATAAAGAAAGCAGGGAAGAAACACAGGCCTTGATTAATGTTAAGTTTTCACTTTGTCCTTGTGAGTCTGTGAATCACACCCACACACACACACGCGCACTCACACGCGCACGCGCACACGCACACACGCGCACACACGCACACGCAGAAACACACACACGCACAAACACACACACACACACACACACATGGACACCCACACACACACGCACCCACATGGACACCCACACACACGGACACACACACACACACACACACAAAAGAGGAGGCTGGTGGGAGTAGCTATAGGAGGGACAACTGTAAGGACTGGAATGGAGTCAAAAACATTCCCCACCATTCTCCATACACACCACCAGTCTCCATATACACCACCAGTCTCCATATACACCACCAGTCCCCATATACACCACCAGTCCCCATACACACCCCCAGTCCCCATATACACCCCCAGTCCCCATACACACCACCAGTCCCCATATACACCACCAGTCCCCGTATACACCACCAGTCCCCGTATACACCACCAGTCCCCATATACACCACCAGTCTCCATATACACCCCCAGTCCCCATATACACCACCAGTCTCCATATACACCCCCAGTCCCCATATACACCACCAGTCTCCATATACACCACCAGTCTCCATATACACCACCAGTCCCCATACACACCCCCAGTCCCCATATACACCCCCAGTCCCCATATACACCACCAGTCCCCATATACACCACCAGTCCCCATATACACCACCAGTCCCCATATACACCACCAGTCTCCATATACACCCCCAGTCCCCATATACACCACCAGTCTCCATATACACCACCAGTCCCCATATACACCACCAGTCCCCGTATACACCCCCAGTCCCCGTATACACCCCCAGTCCCCATATACACCACCAGTCTCCATATACACCCCCAGTCCCCATATACACCACCAGTCTCCATATACACCACCAGTCCCCATATACACCCCCAGTCTCCATACACACCACCAGTCTCCATATACACCACCAGTCCCCATACACACCACCAGTCCCCATACACACCCCCAGTCCCCATATACACCACCAGTCTCCATATACACCACCAGTCCCCATATACACCACCAGTCCCCATATACACCACCAGTCTCCATATACACCACCAGTCCCCATATACACCACCAGTCTCCATATACACCACCAGTCCCCATATACACCCCCAGTCCCCATATACACCACCAGTCTCCATATACACCACCAGTCTCCATATACACCACCAGTCCCCATACACACCACCAGTCCCCATATACACCCCCAGTCCCCATATACACCACCAGTCTCCATATACACCACCAGTCCCCATATACACCACCAGTCCCCATATACACCACCAGTCTCCATATACACCCCCAGTCCCCATATACACCACCAGTCTCCATATACACCACCAGTCCCCATATACACCCCCAGTCCCCATACACACCCCCAGTCCCCATATACACCCCCAGTCCCCATATACACCACCAGTCCCCATATACACCACCAGTCCCCGTATACACCACCAGTCCCCATATACACCACCAGTCTCCATATACACCCCCAGTCTCCATATACACCACCAGTCTCCATATACACCACCAGTCTCCATATACACCACCAGTCCCCATACACACCACCAGTCCCCATATACACCACCAGTCCCCATATACACCACCAGTCTCCATATACACCACCAGTCCCCATATACACCACCAGTCCCCATATACACCACCAGTCCCCATATACACCACCAGTCCCCATATACACCACCAGTCTCCATATACACCCCCAGTCTCCATATACACCCCCAGTCCCCATATACACCCCCAGTCTCCATATACACCCCCAGTCTCCATATACACCACCAGTCTCCATATACACCACCAGTCCCCATATACACCACCAGTCTCCATATACACCACCAGTCACCAGTCCCCATATACACCACCAGTCCACCAGTCCCCATATACCACCAGTCCCCATATACACCACCAGTCTCCATATACCCCCCTACTCTCCACTCTCTCTGCTCTACTCTCCACCCTACGCTCTCTGCTATACTCTCCACCCCACTCTCTCTGCTCTACTCTCCACCCCACTCTCTCTGCTCTACTCTCCACCCCACTCTCTCTGCTCTACTCTCCAACCCCACTCTCTCTGCTCTACTCTCCAACCCCACTCTCTCTGCTCTACTCTCCAACCCCACTCTCTCTGCTCTACTCTCCAACCCCACACTCTCTGCTCTACTCTCCACCCCACTCTCTCTGCTCTACTCTCCACCCCACTCTCTCTGCTCTACTCTCCACCCCACTCTCTCTGCTCTACTCTCCACCCTACTCTCTCTGCTCTACTCTCCACCCCACTCTCTCTGCTCTACTCTCCACCCCACTATCTCTGCTCTACTCTCCACCCTACCCTCTATGTTATAGTCTCTATTCTTCCTCACAATGCCAGGCCCGCTGTTGTGGCTGCAGGTGTCCCACATGGCACTATATAGGAAACAAGGGGTGTGTCTGCAGACTACAGGCTGGGGCTTCCTCATGTACCGGAGTAGTTCTGTGGGTTTAGACGGATGGGCTTTAGTACAATGAACCGTAATATGAGAAGTAGGCTAAAGTCATTCAATTAACTGACAATGGAATTCAAATCAGATCTAGGGCTAATTTCATTTACATTTTGGCATGTTTTTCTAGATTTAGAAGAAAAAGCAGCATTTATAAAGCAAACATTATCCCGTAGGACAAGCGCAGGAATTTTTTTCTTCAGAATATTGACAAAATATATATATTTGAAGGGGGTTAGCCATCAGTTGAAGAGTTGATAAGCCACTGACAGAGTTGACAACAGATACTCAAAACAGACATATTTTTGCCTCAAAATAAAAGTTCAATACAAACATTTGTAATATGGAAAATTATTAATTTGACAAATTTGACCAAAAAAAAAAAAAAATGTTTATTCTTCATTCAAGTAGAAAACACAGCAACTTAGTTTTTACGTAGTTTCTTTATGACTCTAAAACCTAATTAAAATGTAACATATTTGAACCTGAATCGTATCTTAATCTATCAGGCAGATGAAGTTGACAGTTTATGGTTGTTGTGAACATGGGGATTCCACATTTGTTTGTTTAACCTTTTAATGCAGTGGGCTAAATCAGGGTCACACAGAGTGTTTATTGGTAGTCTTAAACAAATCTACTTTGAAACAAAAGTCTACACCTCACACACATGGTTATGGGCTTTAATAAAAGAAGACACCTGTACCATGTCAGATATAGAGTTGAAATGTATTACATTTAGAGTTTGCATCCCAATATTACACTTTATACACAGTTGAAGTCAGAAGTTTACATACACCTTAGCCAAATACATTTAAACTCAGTTTTCCCACAATTCCTGACATTTAATTCTAGTTAAAAATTCCCTGTCTTAGGTCAGTTAAGATCACCACTTTATTTTAAGAATGTGAAATGTCAGAATAATAGTAGAGAGAATTATTTATTTCAGCTTTTATTTCTTTCATCACATTCCCAGTGGGTCAGAAGTTTACATACACTCAATTAGTATTTAGTAGCATTGCCTTTAAATTGTTTAACTTGGGTCAAACGTTTCGGGTAGCCTTCCACAAGCTTCCCACAATAAGTTGGGTGAATTTTGGCCCATTCCTCCTGACAGAGCTGGTGTAACTGAGTCAGGTTTGTAGGCCTCCTTGCTCGCACACGCTTTTTCAGTTCTGCCCACAAATTTTCTATAGGATTGAGGTCAGGGCTTTGTGATGGCCATTCCAATACCTTGACTTTGTTGTCCTTAAGCCGTTTTGGATATAGATTCACTTTGTACCTGTTTCCTCCAGCATCTTCACAAGTTCCTTTGCTGTTGTTCTGGGATTGATTTGCACTTTTCACACCAAAGTACGTTCATCTCTAGGAGACAGAACTTGTCTCCTTCCTGAGCGGTATGACGGCTACATGGTCCCATGGTGTTTATACTTGCGTACTATTGTTTGTACATATGAACGTGGTACCTTCAGGCGTTTGAAAATTGCTACCAAGGATGAACCAGACTTGTGGAGGTCAATAATTTTTTTTCTGAGGTCTTGGCTGATTTATTTTGATTTTCCCATGATGTCAAGCAAAGAGGCACTGAGTTTGAAGGTAGGCCTTGAAATACATTCACAGGTACACCTCCAAATGACTCAAATGGTGTCAATTAGCCTGTCAGAAGCTTCTAAAGCCATGACATCATTTTCTGGAATTTTCCAAGCTGTTTAAAGGCACAGTCAACTTAGTGTATGTAAACTTCTGACCCACTGGAATTGTGATACAGTGAATTATAAGTGAAATAATCTATCTGTAAACAATTGTTGGAAAAATTACTTGTGTCATGCACAAAGTAGATGTCCTAACCGACTTGCCAAAAATATAGTTTGTTAACACGAAATTTGTGGATTCGATGAAAAACGAGTTTTAATGACTCCAACCTAAGTGTATGTAAACGTACGACTTCAACTGTACATCGCAGAAAACTGAAATATAACAAAACCGTTTGACATAAACACTGTTTTTTTTCAATGTTAAATTTTTTTTTACAAAAAATAATGAATTATGAAATTATGAAAAATATGAATAACATTCCACCCATGAGACCAAAGAGGGCCTTTTGGTCATTGACTGCAGGAAAGGGATCTATCAACAGTAGAGGACATTCCAGATGTCACATCCTGACCATAGTAAGCTGTTATTTTCTATGGTAGAGTAGGTCAGGGCGTGACGGGGGGGGGGGGGGGGGGGGGTTATTCTATGTGTCCTATTTCTATGTTCTTAGGTTCTAGTTTTTGTATTTCTATGTTGGTCTTGTTTGGGATGATCTCCAATTAGAGGCAGCTGGTCTTCGTTGTCTCTAATTGGAGATCATACTTTAGTAGGGGTTTTTCTTCCTGGGTTTTGTGGGTGATTATTTTTGAGTAGTGTTTGTTTCTCCTCTGCGTCACGGTTTGTTGTTTTGTCTATTCAGTTATTTGATGTATTGCATAGTTTCACAGAGTAAATAAAAATGTGCAACTACACACACGCTGCAGCTTGGTCCTCTCCTCTTGACAGCCGTGACACCAGACCATGAGTGGTCTTGTTGCACTAGATGTAATGAGGACATGAACAAAGGTTCCTTATGGTATAGGTGACCCTGCTTATTCCTGATTCATTTAGGATTTTAGACCAATCTGACTGTTGACCAAATTAACAGACATCTTTTAGGAGTAACAGTTTTTGAGAGAAATATTATTTAAAGTCACAGAGGACTAATTGCAAGAAGCTATATATACATTTATTTCAGTTAATGTCCATTATTGCTAGTTTTTTTTTTATCTTAAAAACTTTTTTGGAGAGTTTGCAATTGGGATCCTTTGCTCCAGACCAGGGCATTTCCAGGCATAGAGTCGACATGGAAATGAATAATATTGAAAGTATTTAGAAAATTCCCCAAAACAAATATTTTCCTTATAAAATTCCACTAAAAGCTCAAATAATGCAAAAAAAATTTTGTTAATTAAATGAAGAAAAAAAATCTTTGTTTCCTTGCCGGACTAGGATTGTCCCGACTTTCAAGAATCCTTGATAAAAATCTTTCCTGCTATTCTACACATTTTGTCATGAGGCTGAGAGAAAATGTTGCGGCTTTAAAGTGAATTTCCTGTAAATAATTCATGGCTTATGAGGTGTTCATATGCTATTTAGGGGGCCCGACTTCCAGGGGTTGGGGCCCCCAAAGCTCATGGGCCCCTTCGCCTTGTGGGGGGGGGGGGGGGGGGGCTCTGCCAGTGCTCACCAGGTAAACAACAACCTAATAAAGTGTAACTTTATGTAGTGTGGGGATGCCCCCTGGACGTGGGCTTACGTACATTAACAGCGTGTATCTGGGATAGACCCGTTATTGGCTTGTCATCCCAAAACAGTCTAACACAACAAAGGGAACGGGGCTAACCGCAAGCCAACGGGAGAGGAGAATCTGCCTATGTTGACTGGAAGTAGCCAATAGGAAGGCATGGACTGAGCATGGGACAAAATCCTGTATAATAGGCTTGGGGTTAGGGGATCCTGCAGGGCTCACACACACACACACACACACACACACACACACACACACACACACACACACACACACACACACACACACACACACACACACACACACACACACACACACACTTTCTACAACTCTCATTGTTGTCTGTATCAATGCTCATCTAACTGGGTATCATTGAGGTTCTCCTAACATTTTTCCTACCACTTAGAAAATACTTGGCTGACGAGTGTGAGGTGTCATGTGCAACCTCATAGCCGTGGGAAGGGTTGCTGGAGGTGCTGAAGCCCTCCCTGGTTGTGAGGTGGTAAAACTGCAGAAAATGTGTAAGAATTTGTGTTGTTGCAATACAAAACGATAAAATAATTTTTTAAAATGCATTATTAATATATATGTTAATGGTATTGGGGTAAAGGAGAGGGGTAAAAATAGGATATTTATATATGGGCCCCATTCTGCATGGAGAGATCTCAGCTCTGTTTTGGGCCCCATTCTGCATGGAGAGATCTCAGCTCTGTTTTGGGCCCCATTCTGCATGGAGAGATCTCAGCTCTGTTTTGGGCCCCATTCTGCATGGAGAGATCTCAGCTCTGTTTTGGGCCCCATTCTGCATGGAGAGATCTCAGCTCTGTTTTGGGCCCCATTCTGCATGGAGAGATCTCAGCTCTGTTTTGGGCCCCATTCTGCATGGGAGAGATCTCAGCTCTGTTTTGGGCCCCATTCTGCATGGAGAGATCTCAGCTCTGTTTTGGGCCCCATTCTGCATCCTGCATGGAGAGATCTCAGTTATGTTTTGGGCCCCATTCTGCATGGAGAGATCTCAGTTCTGTTTTGGGCCCCATTCTGCATGGAGAGATCTCAGCTCTGTTTTGGGCCCCATTCTGCATGGAGAGATCTCAGCTCTGTTTTGGGCCCCATTCTGCATGGAGAGATCTCAGCTCTGTTTTGGGCCCCATTCTGCATCCTGCATGGAGAGATCTCAGTTATGTTTTGGGCCCCATTCTGCATGGAGAGATCTCAGCTCTGTTTTGGGCCCCATTCTGCATGGAGAGATCTCAGCTCTGTTTTGGGCCCCATTCTGCATGGAGAGATCTCAGCTCTGTTTTGGGCCCCATTCTGCATGGAGAGATCTCAGCTCTGTTTTGGGCCCCATTCTGCATCCTGCATGGAGAGATCTCAGTTATGTTTTGGGCCCCATTCTGCATGGAGAGATCTCAGCTCTGTTTTGGGCCCCATTCTGCATGGAGAGATCTCAGTTATGTTTTGGGCCCCATTCTGCATGGAGAGATCTCAGTTCTGTTTTGGGCCCCATTCTGCATGGAGAGATCTCAGCTCTGTTTTGGGACCCATTCTACATGGAGATATCTCAGCTCTGTTTTGGGCCCCATTCTGCATGGAGAGATCTCAGCTCTGTTTTGGGCCCCATTCTGCATGGAGAGATCTCAGCTCTGTTTTGGGCCCCATTCTGCATGGAGAGATCTCAGTTCTGTTTTGGGACCCATTCTGCATGGAGAGATCTCAGCTCTGTTTTGGGCCCCATTCTGCATGGAGAGATCTCAGCTCTGTTTTGGGCCCCATTCTGCATGGAGAGATCTCAGCTCTGTTTTGGGCCCCATTCTGCATGGAGAGCTCTCAGCTCTGTTTTGGGTCCCATTCTGCATGGAGAGATCTCAGCTCTGTTTTGGGCCCCATTCTGTATGGAGAGATCTCAGCTCTGTTTTGGGCCCCATTCTGCATGGAGAGCTCTCAGCTCTGTTTTGGGCCCCATTCTGCATGGAGAGATCTCAGCTCTGTTTTGGGCCCCATTCTGTATGGAGAGATCTCAGCTCTTGTTCTGTAAGTGGTGCCCTCATGATATGCTCTCATCTATTCAGTTGTGGGGGTTTGGAGTCAGACACGCTCTGCTGTATGATAGACAGTTTAGTTTGAGTTGAGTTGGGTCTCTCCCTCTCTGTCTGTCCCTCTCCCCTCTATCTCTCTCCCTCTACTCTTCTCCTTGTGGTGGATAGTGATCTGGAGCACTGGCTTCCTGTTAAGGCTAGGGCTGATTTCAAGGTTTTACTGCTAACCTACAAAGCATTACATGGACTTGCTCCTATCTATCATTCCGATTTGGTCCTGCCGTACATACCTACACGTACGCTACGGTCACAAGACGCAGGCCTCCTTATTGTCCCTAGAATTTCTAAGCAAACAGCTGGAGGCAGGGATTTCTCCTATAGAGCTCAATTTTTATGGAATGGTCTGCCTGTCCATGTGAGAGACGCAGACTCGGTCTAAACCTTTAAGTCTTTATTGAAGACTAATTTCTTCAGTAGGTCCTATGATTGAGTGTAGTGATTGAGTGGGGTTATATCCTACCTGTTTGGCCCTGTCCGGGGGGTTTCATCGGATGGGGCCACAGTGTCTCCTGACCCCTCCTGTCTCAGCCTCCAGTATTTTTGCTGCAGTAGTTTATGTGTCGGGGGGCTAGGGTCAGTCTGTCACATCTGGAGTATTTCTCTTGTCTTTTCCGGTGTCCTGTGTGAATTTAAATATGCTCTCTCTAATTCTTTCTTTCTTTCTTTCTTTCTTTCTTTCTTTCTTTCTCTCTTTCTTTCTTTCTCTCTCTCGGAGGACCTGAGCCCTAGGACCATGCCTCAGGACTACCTGGCTTGATGACTCCTTGCTGTCCCGAGTTCACTTGGCCGTGCTGCTGCTCCAGTTCCAACTGTTCTGCCTGCAGCTATGGAACCCTGACCTGTTCACCGGACGTGCTACCTGTCCCAGACCTACTGTCCCAGACCTGCTGGAACCCTGACCTATTCACCGGACGTGCTACCTGTCCCAGACCTGCTGTCCCAGACCTGCTGGAACCCTGACCTGTTCACCGGACGTGCTACCTGTCCCAGACCTGCTGTTTTCAACTCTCTAGAGACAGCAGGAGCGGTAGAGATACTCTCAAAGATCGGCTATGAAAAAGCCAACTGACACTTACTCTTGTGTTACTGACTTGTTGCACCCTCGACAACTACTATGATTATTATTATTTGACCATGCTGGTCATTTATGAACATTTGAACATCTTGGCCATGTGCTGTTATAATCTCCACCCGGCACAGCCAGAAGAGGACTTGCCACCCCTCATAGCCTGGTTCCTCTCTAGGTTTCTTCCTAGGTTTTGGCCTTTCTAGGGAGTTTTTCCTAGCCACCGTGCTTCTACACCTGCATTGCTTGCTGTTTGGGGTTTTAGGCTGGGTTTCTGTACAGCACTTTGAGATATCAGCTGATGTAAGAAGGGCTATATAAATACATTTGATTTGATTTTGATTTAGTCTGGCCCAGGGGTGTGAAGGTGAATGGAAAGGCACTGGAGCGACGAACCACCCTTGCTTTCTCTGCCAGGCCGGTTCCCCTCTCTCCACTGCGATTCTCTGCCTCAAACCCTATTTCGGGGGCTCGGTCACTGGCTTACTGGTGCACTTCCATGCTGTCCCTAGGAGGGGTGCGTCACTTGAGTGGGTTGAGTCTCTGACGTGATCTTCCTGTCCGGGTTGGCGCCCCCCTCGGGTTCGTGCAGTGGGGGAGATCGTTGTGGGCTATACTCGGCCTTGTCTCAGGATAGTAAGTTGGTGGTTGAAGATATCCCTCTAGTGGTGTGGGTACTGTGCTTTGGCAAAGTGGGTGGGGTTATATCCTGCCTGTTTGGCCCTGTCCGGGGGTATAGTCGGATGGGGCCACAGTGTCTCCCGACCCCTCCCGTCTCAGCCTCCAGTATTTATGCTGCAGTAGTTTGTTGTGTCGGGGGGCTAGGGTCAGTCTGTTATATCTGGAGTATTTCTCCTGTCTTATCCAATGTTCTGTGTGAATTTAAGTATGCTCCCTCTAATTCTCTCTCTCATGCCTCAGGACTACCTGGTCTGATGACATCTGGCTGTCCACAGTCCACCTGGTCGTGCTGCTGCTCCAATTTCAACTGTTCTGCCTGCGGCTATGGAACCCTGACCTGTTCACCGGACATGCTACCTGTCCCAGACCTGCTGTTTTCAACCCTCTCTCTCTACCACACCTGCTGTCTCTAACTCTGAATAATCGGCTATGAAAAGCCAACTGACATTTACTCCTGAGGTGCTGACCTGTGTCACCCTCTACAACCACTGTGATTATTATTATCTGACCCTGCTGGTCATCTATGAACGTTTGAACATCTTGGCCATGTACTCTTATAATCTCCACCCTATCACAGCCTGAAGAGGACTGGCCACCCCTCAGAGCCTGGTTCCTCTCTAAGTTTCTTCCTAGGTTCTGGCCTTTCTAGGGAGTTTTTCCCTGGCCACCGTGCTCCTACATCTGCATTGCTTGCTGTTTGGTGTTTTAAGCTGCGTTTCTGTATAGCACTTTGTGACATTGGCTGATGTAAGAAGGGCTTTATAAATACATTTGATTGATTGATTAATTCTATTTTCTATTAGTTAATAATTCTAAAACTTGGAGAAAAGGGAACGGGACCAATATCAAATAAGGAACGTGGCATTCTCTCTCCCTGGCCTCGAAGGCCTGCTCCTGCCCATGTCAAAGAGGTAGAATACCAGCCCAGTTGTCTAACGCAGGCCCAGCGAGTGCCGCTTTCCACCTGATGGTGCTGGATCGAGGTGAGCGCTTTTCTCTCGCGACGGATCACATAACTGTCCATTTGTGCTCCGTTTTAATAGGCACAACGTTGTGTTTCCTAATTTAGTTACAACACTCCTCTAGTTCTCTCTCCCTCACACACACACACACACACACACACACACACACACACACACACACACACACGTTGTAATTATGCAGCACAGATGTGCGCAGTTTTGCAAACAGTCATGAGTTAAATTAACTTAGGCGGCAGTGACTACTGTTATCCAATCTTAACCTATGCTTAGGCTACTCCCCTCCCCGCGGTCAGAACCCCCCAACTCAAAACATCTTCCCATGGCTATGTGCAACACAAGTGATTCATTGAATGTTATGCCCATGTTATTACTATGTTATTACTATGTTACTACTATGTTACTACTATGTTATTACTATGTTACTACTATGTTACTACTATGTTATTACTATGTTACTACTATGTTACTACTATGTTACTATGTTACTACTATGTTATTACTATGTTACTACTATGTTACTACTATGTTACTACTATGTTACTACTATGTTACTACTATGTTACTACTATGTTACTATGTTACTACTATGTTATTACTATGTTACTACTATGTTACTACTATGTTATTACTATGTACTACTATGTTACTACTATGTTACTACTATGTTACTACTATGTTACTACTATGTTATTACTATGTTATTACTATGTTACTATGTTACTACTATGTTACTACTATGTTACTACTATGTTACTACTATGTTATTACTATGTTATTACTATGTTATTACTATGTTACTACTATGTTACTACTATGTTACTACTATGTTACTACTATGTTATTACTATGTTACTACTATGTTACTACTATGTTACTACTATGTTACTACTATGTTACTACTATGTTACTACTATGTTTTTACTATGTTACTACTATGTTACTACTATGTTACTATGTTACTACTATGTTACTACTATGTTACTACTATGTTATTACTATGTTGTTGCCATGTTACTGCCATTTTAATACTGTTAATACTATGTTACTACTATGTTACTACTATGTTACTATGTTACTACTGTGTTACTACTATGTTATTATTATGTTACTACTATGTTACTACTATGTTACTACTATGCTATTACTATGTTATTATTATGTTACTACTATGTTATTACTATGTTACTACTATGTTATTATTATGTTACTACTATGTTACTACTATGTTACTACTATGTTATTACTATGTTTTTACTATGTTACTACTATGTTACTACTATGTTACTATGTTACTACTATGTTACTACTATGTTACTATGTTACTACTATGTTACTACTATGTTACTACTATGTTACTATGTTACTACTATGTACTACTATGTTACTACTATGTTACTACTATGTTATTACTATGTACTACTATGTTACTACTATGTTACTACTATGTTATTACTATGTTGTTGCCATGTTACTGCCATTTTAATACTGTTAATACTATGTAATTACTATGTTACATCTATGTTACTACTATGTTATTACCATGTTACTACTACATTATTACTATGTTATTACTACGTTATATCTACATTACTACATGTTACTACCATGTTACTACCATGTTATTGCCATGTTATTACTGCGTTATATCTACGTTATTACCATGTTATTACCATGTTATTACCATGTTATTACCACTATGTTACTACTATGTTATTACCATGTTACTACCACGGTATTACCATGTTATTACTACATTACTACTATGTTATTACTATGTTACTACTATGTTACTACCATGCTACTACAACGTTATTACCATGTTACTACATGTTACTACTATGTTATTACTGTTACTACCACGTTATTACTACATTACTACTATGTTATTACTATGTTATTACTACTATGTTATTACTACATTACTACTGTTACTAGTATGTTATTACTATGTTATTACTACATTACTACTATGTTATTACTACATTACTACTATGTTATTACTACATTACTACTATGTCACTACTATGTTATTACTATGTTATTTCAATATCACGTATATTAACATTCTCTTACTGTTGCTAGACTTGAGGTCTCTGTGTATGACGGGGACGATGGCCTGACAGTGGAGGTAGTGCATGGCACGGGCGATCTGCACGGCCCAGTCTACCAGGGTGCATGGTGGGATACGTTTCCCCGACAGGGCTCGGTTCAGCGGTCCTCCCCGGGCAAACTCCATCACTAGGCACAGTGTCGGCTCCTGGAGACACACCTGTTAAACGAGAGGAGTGGAAATGAACCAAATCAGGAATCAGTACAGTACATCGTATCATTATAAGCTGAAATGATCGATTTTACACGTCTAAAACATACAGGAATGATGATTATTAGGGTTCAGAAAAAAATGCAATACATGTTTATTATTCTTATTATAATGCCATGCGTGGGTCTTCAACAACACAGGTATATGTCATCAATACAGGTGTAGGTCTTCATCAATACAGGTGTATGTCTTCATCAACACAGGTATATGTCTTCATCATCACAGGTATATGTCTTCATCAATACAGGTATATGTCTTCATCATCACAGGTATATGTCTTCATCAATACAGGTATATGTCTTCATCAATACAGGTATAGGTCTTCATCAATACAGGTATATGTCTTCATCAATACAGGTATATGTCTTCATCAATACAGGTGTGTCTTCATCAATACAGGTATATGTCTTCATCAACACAGGTATATGTCTTCATCAATACAGGTATATGTCTTCATCAATACAGGTATATGTCTTCATCAATACAGGTATATGTCTTCATCAATACAGGTGTGTCTTCATCAATACAGGTATATGTCTTCATCAACACAGGTATATGTCTTCATCAATACAGGTATATGTCTTCATCAATACAGGTATATGTCTTCATCAACACAGGTATATGCATCTCCAGGTGCACCTAAACATACACCTGGGTTAGAAGATTTACACCTGGGTTTGAAGACGTACACCTGGGTTAGAAGATTTACACCTGGATTAGAAGACGTACACCTGGGTTAGAAGACGTACACCTGGGTTAGAAGACGTACACCTGGGTTAGAAGATTTACACCTGGATTAGAAGACGTACACCTGGGTTAGAAAATGTACACCTGGGTTAGAAGACGTACACCTGGGTTAGAAGATTTACACCTGGATTAGAAGACGTACACCTGGGTTAGAAAATGTACACCTGGGTTAGAAGACGTACACCTGGGTTAGAAGATTTACACCTGGATTAGAAGACGTACACCTGGATTAGAAGACGTACACCTGGGTTAGAAGACGTACACCTGGGTTAGAAGATTTACACCTGGATTAGAAGACGTACACCTGGGTTAGAAGACGTACACCTGGGTTAGAAGATTTACACCTGGATTAGAAGACGTACACCTGGGTTAGAAAATGTACACCTGGGTTAGAAGACGTACACCTGGGTTAGAAGATTTACACCTGGATTAGAAGACGTACACCTGGGTTAGAAAATGTACACCTGGGTTAGAAGACATACACCTGGGTTAGAAGATTTACACCTGGATTAGAAGACGTACACCTGGATTAGAAGATTTACACCTGGATTAGAAGACGTACACCTGGGTTAGAAGACGTACACCTGGGTTAGAAGACGTACACCTGGATTAGAAGATTTACACCTGGATTAGAAGACGTACACCTGGATTAGAAGATTTACACCTGGATTAGAAGACGTACACCTGGGTTAGAAGACGTACACCTGGGTTAGAAGACGTACACCTGGGTTAGAAGACGTACACCTGGGTTAGAAAATGTACACCTGGATTAGAAAATGTACACCTGGATTAGAAAATGTACACCTGGATTAGAAAATGTACACCTGGGTTAGAAGACATACACCTGGGTTAGAAGACATACACCTGGGTTAGAAGACGTACACCTGGGTTAGAAGACGTACACCTGGGTTAGAAGACGTACACCTGGGTTAGAAGACGTAGGGCTGCATCCCAAATGTCACCCTATTCCCTTCATAGAGCACTACTTTAGACCAGGGCCCATTCCCTATAGAGTGCACTACCTTTGATTAGGGCCCATTCCCTATAGAGTGCACTACTTTTGATCAGGGCCCATTCCCTGTATAGTGCACTACTTCTGACCAGGTCCCATAGGGAGACTCATTTATCCACATGTCCCATGGCCATGATTCTTATCAGCAGGGATCTCATATCTCATCCCTCCATCCCCCAGTAGGGCCATGATATTAGGGTGGTGCAGCAAGATTCTTACCCCCAGTAGGGCCATGATATTAGGGTGATATAGCAGGATTCTTACCCCCAGTAGGGCCATGATATTAGGGTGATATAGCAGGATTCTTACCCCCAGTAGGGCCATGATATTGGGGTGATACAGCAGGATTCTTACCCCCAGTAGGGCCATGATATTGGGGTGGTGCAGCAAGATTCTTACCCCCAGTAGGGCCATGATATTGGGGTGAAACAGCAGGATTCTTACCCCCAGTAGGGCCATGATATTGGGGTGATATAGCAGGATTCTTACCCCCAGTAGGGCCATGATATTAGGGTGATATAGCAGGATTCTTACCCCCAGTAGGGCCATGATATTGGGGTGGTGCAGCAAGATTCTTACCCCCAGTAGGGCTATGACATTGGGGTGGTGCAGCAAGATTCTTACCCCCAGTAGGGCCATGACATTGGGGTGGTGCAGCAAGATTCTTACCCCCAGTAGGGCTATGACATTGGGGTGGTGCAGCAAGATTCTTACCCCCAGTAGGGCCATGATATTGAGGTGATACAGCAGGATTCTTACCCCCAGTAGGGCTATGACATTGGGGTGGTGCAGCAAGATTCTTACCCCCAGTAGGGCCATGATATTGGGGTGAAACAGCAGGATTCTTACCCCCAGTAGAGCCATGATAGTGGGGTGAAACAGCAGGATTCTTACCCCCAGTAGGGCCATGATATTGGGGTGGTGCAGCAAGATTCTTACCCCCAGTAGGGCCATGATATTGGGGTGATACAGCAGGATTCTTACCCCCAGTAGGGCCATGATGTTGGGGTGGTGCAGCATTGCAAACAGCTTAGCCTCCTGACGAACGCTCTCTAGGATCTGTCCCTCCTCCTCATCGGGGTCGCGCCTCGCAGCCTTCACCGCCACTTCCGCCCCCCGCCACATGGCACGGTACACCTTCCCAAAACCACCGACCCCGATGATCTCCTCCAGGGTCAGCTCCGAGAAGTCAACCTCCAGAACTGAAGGAGAGAGGGAACAGGGTATGAGAAGGAACAGGGCATGAGAAGGAACAGGGTATGAAGGAACAGGGTATGATGGAACAGGGCATGATGGAACAGGGCATGAGAAGGAACAGGGTATGAGAAGGAACAGGGCATGAGAAGGAACAGGGTATGAAGGAACAGGGTATGATGGAACAGGGTATGAAGGAACAGGGCATGAGAAGGAACAAGGCATGAGAAGGAACAGGGTATGAAGGAACAGGGTATGAAGGAACAGGGTATGAAGGAACAGGGCATGAGAAGGAACAGGGCATGAGAAGGAACAGGGCATGAGAAGGAACAGTGTATGAAGGAACAGGGCATGAAGGAACAGGGCATGAGAAGGAACAGGGTATGAGAAGGAACAGGGTATGAAGGAACAGGGTATGAAGGAACAGGGCATGAGAAGGAACAGGGTATGAGAAGGAACAGGGTATGAAGGAACAGGGTATGAAGGAACAAAGGAACAGGGTATGAAGGAATAGGGTATGAAGGAACAGGGTATGAAGTAACGGGGTATGAGAAGGAACAGGATATGAGAGGGAACAGGGGTACGGAGAAAGAGGACAGAGAGTGAGCAATGACAGACAAAAGGTAATGTAGATATAACAGGCTACAGATAAAAGATAATGTAGATATAACAGGCTACAGATAAAAGGTAATGTAGATATAACAGGCTACAGATAAAAGATAATGTAGATATAACAGGCTACAGACAAAAGGTAATGTAGATATAACAGGCTACAGATAAAAGATAATGTAGATATAACAGGCTACAGACAAAAGATAATGTAGATATAACAGGCTACAGAACAAAAAGTGATTTTGGAATATATAGAGTGATATGAACAGGCCACAGAGACCCTGTTAAATTAAAAAACCCTCAAAGTTCCAGAATGGGCAGCCATGTTGGTGAGGGAGAAATCCAAACCAGTCTAATTGGAATGAATGACAGTAGAGGCAGAATCCTGATTTTTACCTAAGCAAGAGAACAAAAGTATGGATACATCAAAAAACGTGTAATAATACCTATTGTCAACCTACAATATTGTCATAAATTATGAATACAGTTTAAACAGGTTTTTATACCAGTTTTATATATAAATAGCCTCTAAAAATATCTGTAAACAGACTAGTTTTTGTTGTCTTGGAAAGCTGTGAGTCCTATTATATGATACATTATCAGTACAACTGGTCTGTCCTCTCATCAACTGATGTCAACCAGTGTATTGATGTGGATTGACTGTATTGTTTCAGTGGAATGTTGGCATATTGTGAGTTAATGGAAAACATGTATAGAATCATTCCTGTAAAACCGGCAGGCTAGCTAACACACATACAGTGTAGATAAAGTCTTCAAATTCATTATTTTACACAATATCTCATCACAGCACTGTCTGGCCATGGTTGACCTAACAACCCTGACCAAAATGTCTGCCCTTTATTGCATCATAAGAAGGTTCATGTCCATTCTAGAATTCAAACTCCTAATTCTATGGAACAGACACTCCTGTCCACCACTGAGACGAGATCATGAGGACGAACAGGGTGTAAAGGATATAGAGATGACAGGAACAGGGTGGGACAGAGAACTTACATACAACATAGATAGGACAGAGAGAGTCAACCTCTAGAACTGAAAGGAGAGAAGGAGGAACAGAGACCTATACTAGTATACAGTAGGACAGAGAGAGAGAAACAGGGATACCAAGAGACAATATTGGACAGAGAGAGAGAAACAGGGGTACCAAGATACAATATTGGACAGAGAGAGAGAAACAGGGATACCAAGAGACAATATTGGACACCAATGCACCTAGCCTGGTTCCAGGTCTGTTTGTGCTATCATATCAACTCCTTGCCGACATGACAAGGAGTGGCAAGTGGCATGATGGCACAAACAGACTGGTACCCAGGCTACAATGCACCAGGAAATCATGAAGGTTGAGACTTAGGTCTCTATTCAGTCTGTAAAGCTGAAGACTTAGGGCTCTATTCAGTCTGTAAAGCTGAAGACTTAAGTCTCTATTCAGTCTGTAAAGCTGAAGACTTAGGGCTCTATTCAGTCTGTAAAGCTGAAGACTTAGGGCTCTATTCAGTCTGTAAAGCTGAAGACTTAGGGCTCTATTCAGTCTGTAAAGCTGAAGCGTTACAGATTCTGAGATAGAAATGTAAGTGAGCCCGACATCTGCAGCGTTTACCATGAGTGCTGCCTCCGCTAAAGAGGGAAAACTGACTTTAAATTTCAATCATGTTGTAAAGCTGAACTTCCACGATGCGGATTGAATAGAGCCCTTGTCACGCCCTGACCGTAGAGAGCATGTTTATTTCTCTATTTGGTTAGGTCAGGGTGTGATTTGGGTGGGCATTCTAGATGATATATTTCTATGTTGGCCTGATATGGTTCCCAATCAGAGGCAGCTGTCTTTCGTTGTCTCTGATTGGGGATCATATTTAGGTAGCCTTTTCCCACTGTTTTTTTTGGGGGGGGGATCTTGTTTTTGTTCGGTACTGTGTAGCCTGCAGAACTTCACGTTAATGTTTTTTTTTGTATTTTGTTATTTTGACGGTGTTCATTTTTAATAAAGGAAAATGTTCACCTACCACGCTGCACCTTGGTCTCCTTCTTACGACGAACTTTACAGTCCTTTAACTGTTCTCGTTAGTTGACGCACTACTTCTCCATATACAATAGAGTCTGTGGGTGATGTAGGTACTGTATGTTGGTGGTAAAACGTTGACATTGTGAATCACTAACAGTCTGCTAAGCAGCCTGACTGACCTTGATAAATATTTCACTAGAGATGTTGTACAGTACGTGATGTGAAAGTAGGCCAGCAGCCATGCTGCCTCTGAAACATGGAGGATGGGTCCCAAACCATACCCTATCACCCATGTAGTGCACTACTTTTGACCAGGTCCCATAGGGCTCTAGTTAAAAAGTAGTGCACTATATAGGGAATACCCAGAAAACCGGGAACATTCCCCAACATCTGTAACAACCACCTCAGAACATTCCCCAACATCTGTAACAACCATCTCAGAACATTCCACAACATCTGTAACAACCACCTCAGAACATTCCCCAACATCTGTAACAACCATCTCAGAACATTCCACAACATCTGTAACAACCACCTCAGAACATTCCCCAACATCTGTAACAACCATCTCAGAACATTCCACAACATCTGTAACAACCACCTCAGAACATTCCCCAACATCTGTAACAACCATCTCAGAACATTCCACAACATCTGTAACAACCATCTCAGAACATTCCCCAACATCTGTAACAACCACCTCAGAACATTCCCCAACATCTGTAACAACCATCTCAGAACATTCCCCAACATCTGTAACAACCACCTCAGAACATTCCCCAACATCTGTAACAACCACCTCAGAACATTCCCCAACATCTGTAACAACCACCTCAGATCATTCCACAACATCTGGGAATTCTCCAGCTTCAGACCTAAGACACAGACCACAGAGGTACAGTATATCTAAGACCACAGAGTAACAGTATATCTAAGAGACAGACTACAGAGTAACAGTATATCTAAGACCACAGAGTAACAGTATATCTAAGACACAGACTACAGAGTAACAGTATATCTAAGAGACAGACTACAGAGTAACAGTATATCTAAGACACAGACTACAGAGTAACAGTATATCTAAGACCACAGAGTAACAGTATATCTAAGACACAGACTACAGAGTAACAGTATATCTAAGACACAGACTACAGAGTAACAGTATATCTAAGACACAGACTACAGAGTAACAGTATATCCAAGACACAGACTACAGAGTAACAGTATATCTAAGACACAGACTACAGAGTAACAGTATATCTAAGACACAGACTACAGAGTAACAGTATATCTAAGACCACAGAGGTACAGTATATCTAAGAGACAGACTACAGAGTAACAGTATATCTACGACACAGACTACAGAGTAACAGTATATCTAAGACACAGACTACAGAGTAACAGTATATCTAAGACACAGACTACAGAGTAACAGTATATCTAACATACAGACTACAGAGTAACAGTATATCTAAGACACAGACTACAGAGTAACAGTATATCTAAGATACAGACTACAGAGTAACAGTATATCTAAGACCACAGAGGTACAGTATATCTAAGACACAGACCACAGAGTAACAGTATATCTAAGATACAGACTACAGAGTAACAGTATATCTAAGACACAGACTACAGAGTAACAGTATATCTAAGACCACAGAGTAACAGTATATCTAAGACACAGACTACAGAGTAACAGTATATCTAAGACACAGACTACAGAGTAACAGTATATCTAAGATACAGACTACAGAGTAACAGTATATCTAAGACCACAGAGTAACAGTATATCTAAGATACAGACTACAGAGTAACAGTATATCTAAGACACAGACTACAGAGTAACAGTATATCTAAGACACAGACTACAGAGTAACAGTATATCTAAGACACAGACTACAGAGTAACAGTATATCTAAGACACAGACTACAGAGTAACAGTATATCTAAGATACAGACTACAGAGTAACAGTATATTTATATTTATTTTGTCGATAAATAATTTTCTAAAAACAAAAAGTATCATTTTGATACACAGCTTTAATAGAGTTAAAGGTTACCAAAGGCCACATCTCCATGTTATACAACTGTTGTTTACAGAGTTGTAACACATCTCTGAACACCTGTGTTGTAAACGGAAGACACACTACAAACATGTTGTCACTGAAAGATACTGTCTGCTGCAACTGTGTTAAAACCAGTTAAAACAGTGAACAGTTAAGTGTGTTTTTAGCATTTGCGTTTTTTTGGTTTGTTTTTTGTTGTTGATGTGATATGAAAGTAGTGGGATTTATGTTTCTAGAACCGTACCGCAGTTGAGAATCGATTCAAGTTTTAGATGGAGTATTTTGACCGTTTTTTGGCTTCCACAACCAATTTTCTTTTGAAACAGAACATGTAAGGTCCTTGGACTAAGGAGTGACGTTAGGCCCCTCTAGTCCAATACTAGACTAGCTCAGCATAGCGGTACGTACCAGTGATGCTTTCAAAGCTGTACGTACAGAGGGAAGAGCCGAGCGGCCCTGATAGGATGCTAAGCGGGGTGTGTTGTACTGATAGTTACCTACAGTCTATGGTGCAGGCTCAAGGCCTTGTTTGACAGAGAGAATATATAATACGCCAGTCATTATAACGGTCTACCAGCTACAGAGTCTAGACTGCCCGGTAGATAGATTGTAGCCTATTGCACAGAGATGACATAGCAGTAAACCTACAGAGTGTGGGGGGGGGGGTTATTGTCCGAGTGGCCAGATAACCGGGATAAAACGTGCAGGACAATGAAACATTGTAACATTGAACATGAGCGATAGCGACAACCTCTGGTATGCAGACGGTGGGCTGCTATAATAGATACTCACGGTGTAGTGAAGGCACGGCGTAATCAGAATATTCCTTCACCGACGTGTCTCTGTCCCGTATTTTCTCAGAGATTCCATTCCCAATACTGACATAATTACTGGGGAAAATGCCAACGCGATCTTCGATCAGCCCCGTCCACCAGCCCTCGTCCCCGGACACTAACGAGTCCTTCGACAGCACCTCCACCAGGTCACCCTTCCGCAGGCTGAGCTCGTCTTCCGCCCCAGCATCATAGTCGAACACAGCGGTCCAGTAGCCTGAGAGGTCCGGTCCTCCTGGGCCGCTAGCAGGAGCATCAACGCCGACGATCCCGGCGACAGTGTCATTCTCCGGCCAGCAAAACGCTTCAGTTTCCAACCCATCAGGAGAAGAGACGTACCTTCTGCTGGGACTCAGGCTGTTGTCAAAAGCGGGTTTGGAGGCATCCATTGAAGCGATCCATAGGGGCAACCTGGTCCTGGATTACAGGGTGCAGTTTGCGGAGCTCGTAGCCAACACCTGCACGCACCGGGACACGAGGGATGGTGGCAGCACCTTGGGTACAAAGCCACCCCGGCCACCGTGAGAGCTAAGCAGCCTAGTGGGCTAATCCCGGTGAAGCGTCGCTGCTGCTGTTGAAAACAGCCCCACTCTGGTTGTTGCAGTATTCATTAATCTCTGTAGTGGGTACCTAGCTACCTGCAGGAGTAAATCAAGAATCACAATTCCCATTTAGGAAATGACCAATATTTTCCTCCTTTCTCAACCCTTTCCCACGTCCACTTTCCGTCGTTAATAATTCCCCTATTGCTGTGCATGCGCTATAAACCACCCTATGTCTTCTTATTCCCAGCCAGCCAAATGTGCCAACAGAGGAATCATGCCTCCTGTCTCCTACGATATGATTGGCGCACGTCTGCATCAATCACGTGTTTACCTTGATCCTATAGCTTCAGGTTGTGTGTTGGACTGAGGTTGTGTGTGTGTGTGTGTGTGTGTGTGTGTGTGTGTGTGTGTGTGTGTGTGTGTGTGTGTGTGTGTGTGTGTGTGTGTGTGACACAACCGTAATAGAAGTATGTTGTAGAAAACGCCTTTACCGTACAGTGGCAATATTATTAACAGGGTTACAACAAGGCAAACCCGCTACAAGATAAAGAGCAACTATAAAACATTCAGCACCATGGACAGCAACGTGTTCAACAGAAACAATGAGGTAGCGGTTTCAGCCGCACAGCAGTGGTCAGCGCTGTACCCACCCAGCCTGCTGTGCTGCTGTGCCATGCTCAACTCTGCTCGGTCGCTGAATTTACACGTCATAATGAGTAGGCTAGTTATTAAGAATGCAGTGCTATATGTAGATCGATGAGCCTCTCTGCCATGCATGCTTATTGGGTCTCATTCCCCTCCGCCTTTAATGTACAATTTTCAAATGCATAGAAAGTCATTTGTAGATTCTTTTTTTGAAATACAGACCTCTAACAGTGTGGGCTAACAGTGTAGGCTAACAGTGTAGGCTAACAGTGTAGGCTAACAGTTTAAGCTAACAGTGTAGGCTAACAGTGTAGGCTAACAGTGTAGGCTAACATTGTGGGCTAACAGTGTAGGCTAACAGTGTAGGCTAACATTGTGGGCTAACAGTGTAGGCTAACAGTGTAGGCTAACCGATTTAGGCTAACAGTGTAGGCTAACCGTTTAGGCTAACAGTGTAGGCTAACTGTTTAGGCTAACAGTGTGGGCTAACAGTGTAGGCTAACAGTGTGGGCTAACAGTGTGGGCTAACAGTGTAGGCTAACAGTGTGGGCTAACAGTGTAGGCTAACAGTGTAGGCCAACCGTTTAGGCTAACAGTGTAGGCTAACAGTGTAGGCTAACAGTTTAGGCTAACAGTGTGGGCTAACAGTGTAGGCTAACAGTGTAGGCTAACAGTGTAGAATAACCGTTTAGGCTAACAGTGTAGGCTAACTGTTTAGGCTAACAGTGTGGGCTAACAGTGTGGGCTAACAGTGTAGGCTAACAGTGTGGGCTAACAGTGTAGGCTAACAGTTTAGGCTAACAGTGTAGGCTAACAGTGTAGGCCAACCGTTTAGGCTAACAGTGTGGGCTAACAGTGTAGGCTAACAGTGTGGGCTAACAGTGTGGGCTAACAGTGTAGGCTAACAGTGTGGGCTAACAGTGTAGGCTAACAGTGTAGGCTAACCGTTTAGGCTAACAGTGTAGGCTAACTGTTTAGGCTAACAGTGTGGGCTAACAGTGTAGGCTAACAGTGTGGGCTAACAGTGTAGGCTAACAGCGTAGGCTAACAGTGTGGGCTAACATCATTTCCAATAGATCTACCATGTCTAAAAAAATGCACCATAGATCCAAACTAGGATTTTTCTAACTGTCTCTTTTATTATGTTGTTGACCAAAATCAAAACAATCTAAAATAAAAATTGGCATAAATTAATAAAATAAGTTAAGGTTAATTTCATGTATAATTCCCTGAAACAAAAATGAACAATCCAACTATTTGAAATATAAGTGACATTATGATTTTCACGCCCTGACCGTAGAGACCCTTATTATTCTCTATGTTTGGTTAGGTCAGGGTGCGACTCGGGTGGGAATATCTATGTTTTCTATTTCTTTGTTTTTGGGCCAGTATGGTTCCCAATCAGAGGCAGCTGTCTATCGTTGTCTCTGATTGGGAATCATACTTAGGCAGCCTGTTTTCTTCCTGTGTTTGTGGGAGGTTGTTTTCTGTTTAGCATCTGTTGCCTGACAGAACTGTACGTTTTCGTTTGTCGCCGTTTGTTATTTTGTTTGAGTGTGTTGTGATAATAAAGAAATCATGAACACTTACCACGCTGCGCTTTGGTTCACTTCTCCATCTAACGACGACCATTACAATGAGGGATAGCAAGGTGTGTGTTGTGACATTGAGGGATAGCAAGGTGTGTGTTGTGTTGTGTTGTAACATTATGAGAAGTAGCAAGGTGTGTGTTGTGTTGTTGTGACATTATGAGAAGTAGCAAGGTGTGTGTTGTGTTGTTGTGACATTATGAGGGATAGCAAGGTGTGTGTTGTGTTGTGTTGTAACATTATGAGAAGTAGCAAGGTGCGTGTTGTGTTGTTGTGACATTATGAGAAGTAGCAAGGTGCGTGTTGTGTTGTGGTGACATTATGAGGGGTAGCAAGGTGTGTGTTGTGACATTATGAGGGATAGCAAGGTGTGTGTTGTGTTGTGGTGACATTATGAGGAGTAGCAAGGTGTGTGTTGTGTTGTTGTGACATTATGAGGGGTAGCAAGGTGTGTGTTGTGTTGTTGTGACATTATGAGAAGTAGCAAGGTGCGTGTTGTGTTGTGGTGACATTATGAGGGGTAGCAAGGTGTGTGTTGTGTTGTTGTGACATTATGAGGGATAGCAAGGTGTGTGTTGTGTTGTGGTGACATTATGAGGAGTAGCAAGGTGTGTGTTGTGTTGTTGTGACATTATGAGGAGTAGCAAGGTGTGTGTTGTGTTGTAACATTATGAGTGGTAGCAAGGTGTGTGTTGTGTTGTGACATTATGAGGGGTAGCAAGGTGTGTGTTGTGTTGTGTTGTGACATTATGAGTGGTAGCAAGGTGCGTGTTGTGTTGTTGTGACATTATGAGGGGTAGCAAGGTGTGTGTTGTGTTGTGGTGACATTATGAGGAGTAGCAAGGTGTGTGTTGTGTTGTGGTGACATTATGAGTGGTAGCAAGGTGTGTGTTGTGTTGTTGTGACATTATGAGGGGTAGCAAGGTGTGTGTTGTGTTGTTGTGACATTATGAGGGGTAGCAAGGTGTGTGTTGTGTTGTTGTGACATTATGAGGAGTAGCAAGGTGTGTGTTGTGTTGTTGTGACATTATGAGGGGTAGCAAGGTGTGTGTTGTGTTGTGGTGACATTATGAGTGGTAGCAAGGTGTGTGTTGTGTTGTTGTGACATTATGAGGGGTAGCAAGGTGTGTGTTGTGTTGTGGTGACATTATGAGTGGTAGCAAGGTGTGTGTTGTGTTGTGGTGACATTATGAGGGGTAGCAAGGTGTGTGTTGTGTTGTGGTGACATTATGAGGAGTAGCAAGGTGTGTGTTGTGTTGTTGTGACATTATGAGGAGTAGCAAGGTGTGTGTTGTGTTGTTGTGACATTATGAGGAGTAGCAAGGTGTGTGTTGTGTTGTTGTGACATTATGAGGGGTAGCAAGGTGTGTGTTGTAACATTATGAGGGGTAGCAAGGTGTGTGTTGTGTTGTTGTGACATTATGAGTGGTAGCAAGGTGTGTGTTGTGTTGTGGTGACATTATGAGGGGTAGCAAGGTGTGTGTTGTGTTGTGGTGACATTATGAGGGGTAGCAAGGTGTGTGTTGTGTTGTTGTAACATTATGAGAAGTAGCAAGGTGTGTGTTGTGTTGTGACATTATGAGGGGTAGCAAGGTGTGTGTTGTGTTGTGACATTATGAGGAGTAGCAAGGTGTGTGTTGTGTTGTTGTGACATTATGAGAAGTAGCAAGGTGCGTGTTGTGTTGTTGTGACATTATGAGGGGTAGCAAGGTGTGTGTTGTGTTGTGGTGACATTATGAGGGGTAGCAAGGTGTGTGTTGTGTTGTGGTGACATTATGAGGAGTAGCAAGGTGTGTGTTGTGTTGTGGTGACATTATGAGGGGTAGCAAGGTGTGTGTTGTGTTGTTGTGACATTATGAGGAGTAGCAAGGTGTGTGTTGTGTTGTGGTGACATTATGAGTGGTAGCAAGGTGTGTGTTGTGTTGTTGTGACATTATGAGGGGTAGCAAGGTGTGTGTTGTGTTGTGGTGACATTATGAGTGGTAGCAAGGTGTGTGTTGTGTTGTTGTAACATTATGAGGGGTAGCAAGGTGTGTGTTGTGTTGTGACATTATGAGGGGTAGCAAGGTGTGTGTTGTGTTGTTGTGACATTATGAGGAGTAGCAAGGTGTGTGTTGTGTTGTTGTGACATTATGAGAAGTAGCAAGGTGCGTGTTGTGTTGTTGTGACATTATGAGGGGTAGCAAGGTGTGTGTTGTGTTGTTGTGACATTATGAGGGGTAGCAAGGTGTGTGTTGTGTTGTTGTGACATTATGAGGGGTAGCAAGGTGTGTGTTGTGTTGTTGTGACATTATGAGGAGTAGCAAGGTGTGTGTTGTGTTGTTGTGACATTATGAGAAGTAGCAAGGTGCGTGTTGTGTTGTTGTGACATTATGAGGGGTAGCAAGGTGTGTGTTGTGTTGTGGTGACATTATGAGGGGTAGCAAGGTGTGTGTTGTGTTGTTGTGACATTATGAGGAGTAGCAAGGTGTGTGTTGTGTTGTGGTGACATTATGAGGGGTAGCAAGGTGTGTGTTGTGTTGTTGTGACATTATGAGGAGTAGCAAGGTGTGTGTTGTGTTGTTGTGACATTATGAGGAGTAGCAAGGTGTGTGTTGTAACATTATGAGGGGTAGCAAGGTGTGTGTTGTGTTGTGTTGTGACATTATGAGAAGTAGCAAGGTGTGTGTTGTGTTGTTGTGACATTATGAGGAGTAGCAAGGTGTGTGTTGTAACATTATGAGGGGTAGCAAGGTGTGTGTCGTGTTGTTTTGACATGAGGAGATAGTAAGGTGTTTGGGGTGTTGTGTTGTTGTGACATTATGAGGAGATAGCAAGGGCCCTACTGAATATTCATTAGTAGTGCACTAAATAGGGAATAGGGTGCCATGTGGGATGTACATGTCTTCTCTATCTTACCGTCAAAGATATACAGTAGAGCCCCGTCAACCGTTAAACCTGTATAGCAGCTTTGATTGAATTCCATCCAGTTTGGTCATGACACCTATGTTGTGATAAGACACGGCCAATAGGACGCTCCGGACAGGTCACATAGACGTTCACATCGATCCTCATTGACATATCAAACGTTTCCATGGATACCAGCTCAGGTCAAGTCTGAGTGAACCAAAGTGTCAAAAAGCATTAGAGTGAATATCAACCAAGCCTCTCACACCAGTCAGTTTAACTTTACAGTCATTAACCAAGCCTCTCACACCAGTCAGTTTAACTTTACAGTCATTAACCAAGCCTCTCACACCAGTCAGTTTAACTTTACAGTCATTAACCAAGCCTCTCACACCAGTCAGTTTAACTTTACAGTCATTAACCAAGCCTCTCACACCAGTCAGTTTAACTTTACAGTCATTAACCAAGCCTCTCACACCAGTCAGTTTAACTTTACAGTCATTAACCAAGCCTCTCACACCAGTCAGTTTAACTTTACAGTCATTAACCAAGCCTCTCACACCAGTCAGGTTAACTTTACAGTCATTAACCAAGCCTCTCACACCAGTCAGTTTAACTTTACAGTCATTAACCAAGCCTCTCACACCAGTCAGTTTAACTTTACAGTCATTAACCAAGCCTCTCACACCAGTCAGTTTAACTTTACAGTCATTAACCAAGCCTCTCACACCAGTCATGGTAGACATCTTAACAGTACAGTCATGGTAGACATCTTAACAGTACAGTCATGGTAGACATCTTAACAGTACAGTCATGGTAGACATCTTAACAGTACAGTCATGGTAGTCTTACTGGATCTTGTTGGTACATGGTTTCCACTCTGCTTGTTGCTGGTCCATGTTATTATTGGTTATGATTATATGTGATGGGTTCATCCCCTTTATAGGGTGTGTTTGGTTGTGTCACCTTAATAACACAGTCCCAAATGGAAACCTATTCCCTTTATAGTGCCCTACTGTTGACCAGAGTCCTTTACAGTATAGTGCCCTACTGTTGACCTTTACAGTATAGTGCCCTACTGTTGACCAGAGTCCTTTACAGTATAGTGCCCTACTGTTGACCAGAGTCCTTTACAGTATAGTGCCCTACTGTTGACCTTTACAGTATAGTGCCCTACTGTTGACCAGAGTCCTTTACAGTATAGTGCCCTACTGTTGACCAGAGTCCTTTACAGTATAGTGCCCTACTGTTGACCAGAGTCCTTTACAGTATAGTGCCCTACTGTTGACCTTTACAGTATAGTGCCCTACTGTTGACCTTTACAGTATAGTGCCCTACTGTTGACCAGAGTCCTTTACAGTATAGTGCCCTACTGTTGACCAGAGTCCTTTACAGTATAGTGCCCTACTGTTGACCTTTACAGTATAGTGCCCTACTGTTGACCAGAGTCCTTTACAGTATAGTGCCCTACTGTTGACCTTTACAGTATAGTGCCCTACTGTTGACCAGAGTCCTTTACAGTATAGTGCCCTACTGTTGACCAGAGTCCTTTACAGTATAGTGCCCTACTGTTGACCAGAGTCCTTTACAGTATTGTGCCCTACTGTTGACCAGAGTCCTTTACAGTATAGTGCCCTACTGTTGACCTTTACAGTATAGTGCCCTACTGTTGACCAGAGTCCTTTAGAGTATAGTGCCCTACTGTTGACCAGAGTCCTTTACAGTATAGTGCCCTACTGTTGACCAGAGTCCTTTACAGTATAGTGCCCTACTGTTGACCTTTACAGTATAGTGCCCTACTGTTGACCTTTACAGTATAGTGCCCTACTGTTGACCAGAGTCCTTTACAGTATAGTGCCCTACTGTTGACCAGAGAGCTTAAGGCCCAGCTACAGTGAGATGGACATGGTAGGAAAATGTCAATTCATGGGATTGTTTTTTAATTTTTATCAGTAGCAAAATTAATAACGTCTATATTAAATCTATATTAAAGTTTTTGTTAAATATATTATTAACGTCTATTTGATATCCTAGGACATCAGTAGAGATCATGTCTTTTTAAATATTTGTAAAATCAAATCACAATGTGAAATAAAAGTTTATTTCAAAGTTGCCATACATACTGTTACATCAATGCTGATTCAAAAAAGAAACAACTTTAAGATTTTGTTACAAATATGGTGATTTATAATAAATATGGTGATTTATAATAAATATTCAAACAAAACAAATCCACCTCCTCTGACCTGCATTATGAGATTACACAACAACAATAAAAAAAATTACGCTTTTGAGAAATGTGATCTTGAATTTCTAATATGTCTATTTTTTTTAAATACTGTTTCTGACCTCTGCAAAATCCAGTGTAATCTGGTGATTACAACACAGGGCATACTGTAGATAGTTATGGAATAGTTGTGTATTATGGAGGTCTGTCTGTTGTCTTGCAAAGAACCAATAGGTGACATGCTCTCAAAGACCCGTCCTGCACCTTTCACTTCAGACATTAATATTTAACCAATTACAATTCTTTTGATATAAAGAAAATCCATTAAAATGTGTTCTTATCGCCTTTGCATTAGTGATAATGACAACATTCTGGTGTAAAACAACAAACTGTGTGGCCCAACTATGTCTAAAAAAAAAAAAAACATCTCTTAGTGATCTGACTTTAAAATGACACTGTTTCACTTCCTGCACCTGTACAGTATCTGGTAATTGTAGTTTTTCTTTTAAGACTTGTAGTTTGAAGACAAAGTAAGCGATGGAAGCTCTACAGAACAGCATGTTGAGTGAAAGAGACACGGGGTATGTACATGGTAGTCATTTAGCAGACACTCTTATCCAGAGAGACTTACAGTAGTGTGCATACATTTTCCATACTTTTGGAAATTAAACTCACAAACCCTGCTGTTGCAAGCGCCATTCTCTTCCAACTGAGACACACAGGACCACGCATCAACTCCTTTCACGTGACAAAGTAATGATTACAACAAAACTAACAAAATGATCCGCCATCAAAGAAACAAGACAGGCATCATGATAAATATATCGTTTGAATGTATGTAGACCAGGGTAGGGCTGAATTCCATTTCAATTCCAGTCAATTCAGGTACACTGAAATTCCAATTCCAATTATCTTCAATGCTTTTCAATGAGGAAATTGGAATCTGGTTTACTTTCTGAATTGACTGGAATAGAAATGGAGTTGACCCCAACCCTGATAGAAATGGAGTTGACCCCAACCCAGATATACATGGAGTTGACCCCAACCCAGATATAAATGGAGTTGACCCTAACCCTGATATAAATGGAGTTGACCCCAACCCTGATATACATGGAGTTGACCCCAACCCTGATATAAATGGAGTTGACCCTAACCCTGATTGAAATGGAGTTGACCCCAACCCTGATATAAATGGAGTTGACCCTAACCCTGATTGAAATGGAGTTGACCCTAACCCTGATATAAATGGAGTTGACCCCAACCCTGATATAAATGGAATTGACCCCAACCCTGATATACATGGAGTTGACCCCAACCCTGATATACATGGAGTTGACCCCAACCCTGATATAAATGGAGTTGACCCTAACCCGGATTGAAATGGAGTTGACCCCAACCCTGATATAAATGGAGTTCACCCCAACCCTGATATAAATGGAGTTGACCCTAACCCTGATTGAAATGGAGTTGACCCTAACCCTGATATAAATGGAGTTGACCCTAACCCTGATTGAAATGGAGTTGACCCCAACCCTGATTGAAATGGAATTGAGCCTAACCTTGGTGTAGATAAGATAAATTATTTTTAAAAAATGTTGGTTTATATCATTCTGTTTGTGGGCACTTGGTAACATAACTCTTCTTGTCTTCTATAAGACTCTCAGGAGGGGAGGGGTAAGAACGGATCGGATAATCAAACAGACACCTATGTTGACATGCCTGTTTCCATTTTTATGGAATGGTCTGCCTACCAATGTGAGAGACGCAGACTCAGTCTCAACCTTTAAGTCTTTACTGAAGACTTATCTCTTCAGTAGGTCCTATGATTAAGTATAGTCTGGCCCAGGAGTGTGAAGGTGAACGGAAAGGCTGGAGCAACGATCCGCCCTTGCTGTCTCTGCCTGGCCGGTTCCCCTCTCTCCACTGGGATTCTCTGCCTCTAACCCTATTACAGGGGCTGAGTCACTGGCTTACTGGTGTTCTTCCATGCCGTCCATGGGAGGGGTGCGTCACTTGAGTGGGTTGAGTCACTGATGTGGTCTTCCTGTCTGGGTTGGCGCCCCCCCTTGGGTTGTGCCATGGCGGAGATCGTTGTGGGCTATACTCGGCCTTGTCTTAGGACGGTAAGTTGGTGTTTGGCGACATCCCTCTAGTGGTGTGGGGGCTGTGCTTTGGCAAAGTGGGTGGGGTTATATCCTGCCTGTTTGGCCCTGTCCGGGGGTATCATCGGATGGGGCCACAGTGTCTTCTGATCCCTCCTGTCTCAGCCTCCAGTATTTATGCTGCAGTAGTTTATGTGTCGGGGGGCTAGGGTCAGTCTGTTACATCTGGAGTATTTCTCTTGTCTTATCCGGTATCCTGTGTGAATTTAAATATGCTCTCTCTAATTCTCTCTTTCTCTCTTTCTGTCTTTCTCTCGGAGGACCTGAGCCCTAGGACCATGCCTCAGGACTACCTGGTATGATGACTCCTTGCTGTCCCCAGTCCACCTGGCCGTGCTGCTGCTCCAGTTTCAACTGTTCTGCCTGCGGCTATGGAACCCTGACCTGTTCACCGGACGTGCTTGTTGCACCCTCGACAACTACTATGATTATTATTATTTGACCATGCTGGTCATTTATGAACATTTTAACATCTTGACCATGTTCTGTTATAATATCCACCCTGCACAGCCAGAAGAGGACTGGCCACCCCTCATAGCCTGGTTCCTCTCTAGGTTTCTTCCTAGGTTTTTGGCCTTTCTAGGGAGTTTTTCCTAGGGAGTTTTTCCTAGCCACCGTGCTTCTTTCACATGCTTTGCTTGCTGTTTGGGGTTTTAGGCTGGGTTTCTGTACAGCACTTTGAGATATCAGCTGATGTACGAAGGGCTATATAAATAAATTTGATTTGATTTTGATTTGATTTGACACACACACACGTTACTGTGCTTGTTTGTCATTTATTTATTTATTTTACATAACTAGGCAAGCCAGTTAAGAACAAATTCTTATTTACAATGACGGCCTACCCCGGCAAAACCCTAACCCGGACGACACTGAGCCAATTGTACGCCGCCCTATGGGACTCCCAATCACGGCCGGGTGTGATACAGCCTGGAATTGAACCAGGGTCTGCAGTGACGCTTCTAGCACTGAGATGTAGAAGACCGCAGCGCCACTCAGGAGCCCAACATGATGTACATACAGTATGTCTGTAGTAAAGGCACTGACCTGATGTCTCATGAAAGAGATGAACAATACATATTGATGGAGGTTTTATGGACCAGACTGGACCAGACCAAACCAGATCAGAGCAGTCCAAACCAGAGCAGTCCAAACCAGATCAGACCAAACCAGAGCATTCCAAACCAGAGCAGTTGAAATCAGAGCAGTCTAAACCAGAGCAGTCCAAACCAGAGCAGTCGAAATCAGAGCAGTCTAAACCAGAGCAATCTAAACCAGAGCAGACCAAACCAGAGCAGTCCAAACCAGAGCAGTCCAAACCAGAGCAGTCCAAACCAGAGCAGCCTAAATCAGAGCAGTCTAAACCAGAGCAGACCAAACCAAATCAGAGCAGTCCAAATCAGAGCAGTCTAAACCAAATCAGAGCAGTCCAAACCAGAGCAGACCAAACCAAATCAGAGCAGTCCAAACCAGAGCAGTCTAAACCAAATCAGAGCAGTCCAAACCAGAGCAGACTAAACCAGAGCAGTCCAAACCAGAGCAGTCCAAACCAAACAGGAGCAGTCCAAATCAGAGCAGTCCAAACCAGAGCAGTCCAAAGCAGAGCAGTGCAAACCAGAGCAGTGCAAACCAGAGCAGTCCAAACCAAACCAGAGAAGTCTAAACCAGAGCAGTCCAAATCAGAGCAGTCTGAACCAGAGCAGTCCAAACCAGAGCAGTCCAAACCAGAGCAGTCCAAACCAGAGCAGTCCAAACCAAATCAGAGCAGTCCGAACCAGAGCAGTCTAAACCAAACCAGACCAGACAAAACCAGAGCAGTCCAAACCAGAGCAGTCCAAATCAGAGCAGTCTGAACCAGAGCAGTCTGAACCAGAGCAGTCCAAACTGGAGCAGTCCAAACCAAACCAGAGCAGTCCAAACCGGAGCAGTCCAAACCAAAGCAGTCCAAACCAGAGCAGCCTAAACCAGAGCAGTCCAAATCAGAGCAGTCCAAACCAGAGCAGTCCAAACCAAACCAGAGCAGTCCAAACCAGAGCAGTCTAAACCAGAGCAGTCTAAACCAAACCAGACCAGACAAAACCAGAGCAGTCCAAACCAGAGCAGTCCAAACAAAACCAGAGTAGACCAAACCAGAGCAGTCCAAACCAGAGCAGTCCAAACCAGAGCAGTCCAAACCAGAGCAGTCCAAACCAGAGCAGTCCAAACCAAACCAGAGCAGTCCAAACCAGAGCAGTCCAAACCGGAGCAGTCCAAACTGGAGCAGTCCAAACCAAACCAGAGCAGTCCAAACCGGAGCAGTCCAAACCAAAGCAGTCCAAACCAGAGCAGCCTAAACCAGAGCAGTCCAAATCAGAGCAGTCCAAACCAGAGCAGTCCAAACCAGAGCAGTCCAAACCAGAGCAGTCCAAACCAGAGCAGTCCAAACCAGAGCAGTCCAAATCAGAGCAGTCCAAACCAGAGCAGTCCAAACCAAACAAGAGCAGTCCAAACCAGAGCAGTCCAAACCAGAGCAGACCAAATTAAACCAGAGCAGACCAAACTAGAGCAGTCAAAACCAAACCAGAGCAGTCCAAACCAGAGCAGTCCAAACCAAACCAGAGCAGTCCAAACTAGAGCAGTCAAAACCAAATCAGAGCAGTCCAAACCAGAGCAGTCCAAACCAGAGCAGTCCAAACCAGAGCAGTCCAAACCAGAGCAGTCCAAACCAGAGCAGTCCAAATCAGAGCAGTCCAAACCAGAGCAGTCCAAACCAAACAAGAGCAGTCCAAACCAGAGCAGACCAAACCAGAGCAGTCCAAATCAGAGCAGTCCAAACCAGAGCAGTCCAAACCAGAGCAGTCCAAATTAAACCAGAGCAGACCAAACCAGAGCAGTCAAAACCAGAGCAGTCCAAACCAGAGCAGTCCAAATCAGAGCAGTCAAAACCAGAACAGACCAATCCAGAGCAGACCAAACCAGAGCAGTACAAACCAGAGCAGTGCAAACCAGAGCAGTCCAAACCAAATCAGAGCAGTCCGAACCAGAGCAGTCTAAACCAAACCAGACCAGACAAAACCAGAGCAGTCCAAACCAGAGCAGTGCAAACCAAACCAGAGCAGTCCATACCAAACCAGAGCAGTCCAAACCAAATCAGAGCAGTCCGAACCAGAGCAGTCCAAACCAGAGCAGTCCAAACCAGAGCAGTCCAAACAGAGCAGTCCAAACCAGAGCAGTGCAAACCAGAGCAGTCCAAACCAAACCAGAGAAGTCTAAACCAGAGCAGTCCAAATCAGAGCAGTCTGAACCAGAGCAGTCCAAACCAGAGCAGTCCAAACCAGAGCAGTCCAAACCAAATCAGAGCAGTCTGAACCAGAGCAGTCTAAACCAAACCAGACCAGACAAAACCAGAGCAGTCCAAACCAGAGCAGTCCAAACCAGAGCAGTCCAAACCAGAGCAGTCCAAACCAGAGCAGTCCAAACCAGAGCAGTCCAAACCGGAGCAGTCCAAACCAAACCAGAGCAGTCCAAACCGGAGCAGTCCAAACCGGAGCAGTCCAAACCAGAGCAGTCCAAACCAAAGCAGTCCAAACCAGAGCAGCCTAAACCAGAGCAGTCCAAATCAGAGCAGTCAAAACCAAACCAGAGCAGTCCAAACCAGAGCAGTCCAAACCAGAGCAGTCCAAACCAGAGCAGCCTAAACCAGAGCAGTCCAAATCAGAGCAGTCCATACCAAACCAGAGCAGTCCAAACCAAATCAGAGCAGTCCGAACCAGAGCAGACCAAATCAGAGCAGTCCGAACCAGAGCAGTCCAAACCAGAGCAGTCCAAACAGAGCAGACCAAACAAAACCAGAGCAGACCAAACCAGAGCAGACCAAACCAGAGCAGTCCAAAACAGAGCAGTCCAAATCAGAGCAGTACAAACAAGAGCAGTCCAAACAAGAGCAGTCCAAACCGAACCAGAGAAGTCCAAACCAGAGAAGTCCAAACCAGAGCCGACCGAACCAGAGCAGTCCAAACCAAACCAGAGCAGTCCAAACCAAACCAGAGCAGTCCAAACCAGAGCAGTCCAAACCAGAGCAGTCCAAACCAGAGCAGTACAAACCAGAGCAGTCCAAACCGAACCAGAGCAGTCCAAACCAGAGCAGTCCAAACCAGACCGGAGCAGTCCAAACCGGAGCAGTCCAAACCAGAGCAGTCCAAACCAGAGCAGTCCAAACCGAACCAGAGCAGTCCAAACCAGAGCAGTCCAAACCAGAGCAGTCCAAACCAGAGCAGTCCAAACCAAATCATAGCAGTCCAAACCAGAGCAGTCCAAATCGGAGCAGTCCAAACCAGAGCAGTCCAAACCAGAGCAGTCCAAACCAAATCATAGCAGTCCAAACCAGAGCAGTCCAAACCAGAGCAGTCCAAATCATAGCAGTCCAAACCAGAGCAGTCCAAACCAGAGCCGTCCAAACCGGAGCAGTCCAAACCGGAGCAGAACAAACCAGAGCCGACCAAACCGGAGCAGTCCAAACCGGAGCAGTCCAAACCAGAGCAGTCCAAACCAGAGCAGTCCAAACCAGAGCAGTCCAAACCGAACCAGAGCAGTCCAAACCAGAGCAGTCCAAACCAGAGCAGTCCAAACCAGAGCAGTCCAAACCAGAGCCGACCAAACCGGAGCAGTCCAAACCGGAGCAGTCCAAACCAGAGCAGTCCAAACCAGAGCAGTCCAAACCGAACCAGAGCAGTCCAAACCAGAGCAGTCCAAACCGGAGCAGTCCAAACCGGAGCCGACCAAACCGGAGCAGTCCAAACCGGAGCAGTCCAAACCAGAGCAGTCCAAACCAGAGCAGTCCAAACCGGAGCAGTCCAAACCGGAGCAGAACAAACCGGAGCAGTCCAAACCGGAGCAGTCCAAACCTGAGCAGTCCAAACCTGAGCAGAGCAGACCAAGCGAAGGGAAGAGATAACCACATCACAGGGGCTGGAGGTTGAGATTGACATCCCCTGGTGGTACCAGAGTATCACTGCAACTTCCTGGTCGCCCTCTGATGACCTCATCGTGTTACTGGGGTGTATTCATAAAGAGCCACCAGCCTCCTCCATGTCTTGTTGGGGAATTAATGGGATTTTAGGACAAATGCAGAAAATAAGGTCACCGGCTTAGGAGATCTGATATGTTTTGATAATCTTTATCAGCTAATGTCACTTTTGTGTGAATTTTCAAGCAATTATTTGAATTCTGAAGCAATTACAGTATGTCCTCAGAAAAAGCCTCTAAGGCCTCGTAATTCAGTCATGTTAACTGACTGATATTATATTACAGAACAAAACATAGAAGATATCCTAGACCTGTGTTAACCTCAGACATTATTTTTGAACGTTTATTACAAAGCCATTAATTTTCCCAATAGGAATGGCCTGAACGAACCAGAAGTAACACATTTCATTTATTTTTTTTAGGACTACAAGCTGACGATCTCTATGAGTTGCAGTCCGTAGCAAATGAAAAACGTTTTGTAACGAAAACGAGAGTCTCTATTGGACAAATTCAGGTAGGTCCCACCCAGTTTCTTTGTTTTTGTAGTGGATACACTCCTGGTACTGCAGTTGTACCTCTCTGCTCTTTAGCTTCTCTACACAGATTTAAAATGACCAACAATGACTGACTTATATAATAGACTACAGTATATATGGTATATTTATAGATCTATAGATATATAAAGAAAACAACATCTGATTGTTGAAAGCTTGAAATCAGTATACATGAGTTTTTAATGTCATAAAACCAAATCACCAGTTGTGTTACAGTACAACCCACTACACACATCTCCAGTGCCACATACAGCTCTCTCTCTGGCTCTGTCTCAGCTCTCTTTCTCTCTCCCTCTCTGTCTCTCTCTCTGGCTCTGTCTCAGCTCTCTTTCTCTCTCCCTCTCTGTCTCTCTCTCTGGCTCTGTCTCAGCTCTCTCTCTGGCTCTGTCTCAGCTCTCTCTCTCTCTCTCCCTTTCTGTCTCTCTCTGTCTCTCTCAGCTCTCTCTCTCTCTCTCTCTCTCTCTCTCTCCTCTCTCTCTCTCTCTCTCTCTCTCTCTCTCCCTCTCTGTCTCTCTCTGCTCTCTCTGTCTCTCTCTCTCTCTCTCTCTCCCTCTCTGTCTCTCTCTGCTCTCTCTCTCTGTCTCTCTCTCTCTCTCTCCCTCTCTGTGGCTCTGTCTCAGCTCTCTCTCTCTCTCTCTCTCTCCCTCTCTGTCTCTCTCTGCTCTCTCTCTCTGTCTCTCTCTCTCTCTCTCCCTCTCTGTGGCTCTGTCTCAGCTCTCTCTCTCTCTCTCTCCCTCTCTGTCTCTCTCTGCTCTCTCTCTCTCTCTCTCTTCTCTCTCTCTCCCTCTCTGTCGCTCTCTGTCGCTCTCTGTGGCTCTGTCTCAGCTCTCTCTCTCTCCCTCTCTGTCTCAGCTCTCTGCTCTCTCTGTCTCAGCTCTCTCTCTCTCTCTCTCTCTGCTCTCTCTGTCTCAGCTCTCTCTCTCGCTCTCCCTCTCTGTCTCTCTCTGAGCCAGTGGGATGTAACTTACTGTAGATTGTGAGTTACCAGGCACATTAAACATAACAGCCTTCAATACATGATTACACCCAAACACATTCCTGGCTGCTCTCTAACCCCCATCCATACCAGCGGGCATTCTATTTAACGCATATATCCCTTTGAATATGTAACAAATGATAACGCATATTTACTCTGATTAAGTGTCACGTGAATGTAATGAAAAGCTTGTCAATGAGGCCATCTCATCTCAACCCTTTCAGACCATGCAGGTAGTGAACTACAGAGGATGACAGGTGTTCCTAGTCTTACAGTTCAATATTGGCATTTTGTAGCATATTATAATTTTTTTTAACAGCAGAAGTCTCAATAAATAGATGTATATTAGCAAAGTGCATCATGGAAGACCAGTAGAAAAATACCTGTAAATTATCAATCTGTTACAGTTCTCTGCAGAAACACAATTTTTTGGGGGGGGGGGATTTTTTGAAAACTTTGTAAGACCAAGATATTATTCATAGTAATAACAAATAAAAATAACAATGCAATTTCTTAAACGTTTTAGGGAGATATAATAGATCTTTAGAAAACATGAAGAAGACATTGGAGCGCATCTAAAATGGCACCCTATTCCCTATAAAGTGCAAAGCCAGAACCGTATGGGCCCTGGTCTAAAGTAGTGCACTATATAGTGAATAGGGTACCATTTGCGACACTGATATCCTTTTCCCAATATACGACCCCCCCCCCCCCCCCCCCCCCCCCATACCAAGCCACAGTAGTCCCTGTAGGACTGAAGGAGCTAAATGTGACCACATTGAAACAAATAGTCAAAATATACAGAATATATGGAAATACTTATATATAGACAGATGTACTGAAGTAATGTTCAGGGCACTTTGATAATGTTATCCTTCTATGTCTTCCTCACCTTCTTCCACTCCTCCTCCTCCTCCTCCTCCTCCTCCTCCTCCTCCTGTCTGTAGTTTGATAGTTGATCCGTCTGTACTTAGCTTGTTCTCTGTTGTTCCTCCTCCTCCTCCTCCTCCTCCTCCTTCTCCTCCTCCTCCTCCTCTTCCTCCTCCTCCTCCTCCTCCTCCTCCTCCTGTCTGTAGTTTGATAGTTGATCCGTCTGTACTTAGCTTGTTCTCTGTTCCTCCTCCTCCTCCTCCTCCTCCTCCTCCTCCTCCTCCTCCTCCTCCTCCTCCTCCTCCTCCTGTCTGTAGTTTGATAGTTGATCCGTCTGCTTGTTCTCTGTTGTTCCTCCTCTTCCTCCTCCTCCTCCTCCTCCTCCTCCTCTTGCCTCTGACGACTCTGCTGCTGAATTCGTTCCTTAATAAGAAACTAAGCCAATAAAATACTACTAAATACTATGAGTCCATTCAATTGTCACTCATTATCAACAATATATTTTCCATTAGTTATATAACATTTTTTTTTGTTCTCCATAATGTAAGATCTGAAAATAGTATCTTTGATTTCCTCTTTTTTTTTTGTAAAAAAAAAAACAAAAAACAAAAAATGTGTTTTGGTTTGA
>NC_138291.1:5522500-5545000 GCF_965601325.2 Salmo salar
GGAGCAAGACATTGATGTCCGCGACGGGGCTGGTTTTCTTTTTGTAATCCATGATTTTCTGTAGAGCCTGCCACATACATCTTGTGTTTGAGCTGTTGAATTGCGACTCCACTTTGTCTCTATACTGATGCTTTGCTTGTTTGATTTCCTTACGGAGGGAATAACTACACTGTATGTATTCGGTCATGTTTCCAGTTGCCTTGCCATGATTAAATGTGGTGGTGCGTGCTTTCAGTTTTGCCCGAATGCTGCCATCAATCCACGGTTTCTGGTTAGGGAAGGTTTTAATAGTCACAGTGGGTACAACATCTCCTATACACTTCCTTATAAACTTGTTCACCGAGTCAGCGTATACGTCAATGTTATTGTTTGAGGCTTCCCGGAACATATTCCAGTCCACGTGATTGAAACAATATTGAAGCGTGGAATCCGATTGGTCAGACCAGCGTTGGATAGACCTAAGTACGGGCGCTTCCTGTTTTAGTTTCTGCCTATAGGAGGGTAGCAAGAAGATGGAGTCATGGTCAGATTTGCCAAAAGGAGGGGGGGGAGGGCCTTGTATGCATCGCGGAAGTTAGAGTAGCAGTGGTCGAGTGTGTTACTCACTCGTGTACTGCAATCGATATACTGATATAATTTAGGTAGCCTTCTTCTCAGATTAGCTTTGTTAAAATCCCCAGCTACAATAAATGCAGCCTCAGGATATATGGTTTCCAGTTTGCATAAAGTCCAGTGAAGTTCCTTGATGGCTGGCTTGGTAACCGCTTGCGGGGAGATATACACGGCTGTGACGATAACCGAGGAGAGTTATCTTGGGAGATAATACAGACGGCATTTGATTGTGAGGCATTCTAGGTCAGGTGAACGAAAGGACTTGTTCTTGTATGTTGTTACAACTACACCATGAGTTGTTAATCATGAAACATACATCACGCCCTTCTTCTTACCAGAGAAATGTTTGTTCCTGTCGGCGCGATGCACTGAAAATCCCGTTGGCTGTACGGACCCCGACAGCATGTCCCAAGCTAGCCATGTCTCCTCCGTGAAACAGAGTATGTTTACAATCCTGGATATCTCTTTGGAAAGCAACTCTTGCCCTGATTTCGTCGACTTCATTAACTAGGGACTGGACATTAGCGAGTAATATATTTGGAAACGGTGGGTGGTGTGCGCACACCCGAAGCCTCACTGCGCCGGCACCCTTTCCTCCGGCGGCGTTGTTTTGGGTCGGCCTCTGGAATCAGTTCAAATGCTCTGGGAGGTGCAGACAAAGGATCCGCTTTGGGAAAGTCATATCCCTGGTCGTATTCCTGGTCGTAGTGGTCGTTGTGCTGGTAAGTTGACGTCTCTCTGATATCCAATAGTTCTTCCCGGCTGTTTGTAATAACACAATGTTTTCTGGGCTAACAATGTAAGAAATAATATTTAAAAAAAACAGCTGCCATCTCTATCGGCGCAATCGTGCATTATACTAAAATGATGTGTCTTGTGATTTATATTTTATGACTGAATCATTTAAAATCATTTCAAAGGTAGCAGTGAAAAGAAAGACGCTTTAATTGTTGTATGACTTTACACCCATACCCCCTACGCCCAAACCTCCCACATTCCTTACACCCACGCCCCCTACACCCCCTACGACCACACCCCCTACACCCACACCCCCCACCCCCTACACCCCCTATGCCCACAGCCTCCCCCCCACACCCCCTATCCCCACACCCACACCGCCACACCCTTACGCCCACACCCCCTACCCCCTATGCCCACACCCCCTACGACCAGTGTCCAACAAGCTTTCTCTACCCTTAACCTTGTTCTGAACACCTCCAAAACAGAGGTCATGTGGTTTGGTAAGAAGAATGCCCCTCCTCCCACAGGTGTTATTACTACCTCTGAGGGTTTAGTGCTTTAGGTAGTCACCTCATACATGTACTTGGGAGTACTGGCTAGACGGCGCACTGTCCTTCTCTCAGAACATATCAAAGCTGCAGGCTAAAGTTAAATCTAGACTTGGTTTCCTCTATCGTAATCGTTCTTCTTTCACCCCAGCTGCCAAACTAACCCTGATTCAGATGACCATCCTACCCATGCTAGATTACGGAAACATAATTTATAGATCGGCCGGTAAGGGTGGTCTCGAGCAGCTAGATGTTCTTTACCATTCGGCCATCAGATTTGCCACCAATGCTCCTTATAAGACACATTACTGCACTCTATACTCCTCTGTAAACTGGTCATCTCTGTATACCCGTTGCTTATTTATAAAACCCTCTTAGGCCTCACTCCCCCTATCTGAGATATCTACTGCAGTCCTCATCCTCCACATACAACACTCGTTCTGCCAGTCACATTCTGTTAAAGGTCCCCAAATCACACACATCCCTGGGTCGCTCCTCTTTTCAGTTCGCTGCAGCTAGCGACTGGACCGAGCTGCAACAAACACTCAAATTGGACAGTTTTATCTCAATCTCTTCATTGAAAGACTCCATCATGGACACTTTACTGACTGTTGTGGCTGCTTTGTGTGATGTATTGTTGTCTCTACCTTCTTGCCCTTTGTACTGTTGTCTGTGCCCAATAATGTTTGTACCATGTTTTGTGCTGCTACCATGTTGTGTTGCAACCATGTTGTTGCTATGTTGTGTTGCTACCATGCTGTGTTGTCATGTGTTTCTGCCTTGCTATGTTGTTGTCTTAGGTCTCTCTTTATGTAGTGTTGTAGTGTCTCTCTTGTTGTGATGTGTGTTTTGTCCTATTTTTATATTGTATTAATTTTTAATTTTTAGTCCCAGGCCCCCGTCCCCGCAGGAGGCCTTTTGCGTTTTGGTAGGCCGTCAGTGTAAATAAGAATTTGTTCTTAACTGACTTGCCTAGTTAACTGACTTGCCTAATAAAAGTTAAATAAAATAAAACATAAAAAATACACCCACAGCCTCCCCCCACACACCCATGCTCCATTAGTGTACTCACCAGGGACAGACGTACCCAGTGCCACGAACACCACGGCAGTGACGGAGTCCTTCAACCCGATGGTGCAGCCGAAGTGAGAGGCCAGATCTCCTATCACTGCGGTCAGCATGCCGATGATGATGATGGAGATGAAGAAGCAGGCCCAGCCATTCAGGTAGTCCGTGGGAGGAACACAGGCGAACAGCACCTAATAATAATAATAATAATATGAATAATAATATGAATAATAATAATAATATGAATAATAATATGAGTAATATGAGTAATAATAATAATATGAATAATAGCATTAATAATAATATGAATAATAATATGAATAATAATATGAATAATAGCATTAATAATAATATGAATAATAATAATAATAATATGAGTAATAATAATAATATGAATAATAGCATTAATAATAATATGAATAATATTATTATTATTATTAATAATATGAATAATATTATTATTATTATTAATAATATGAATATGAATAATAATATGAATAATAATAATAATAATAATAATATGAGTAATAATAATATTATTAATAATAATATGAATAATATTAATAATATGAGTAATAATGATAATATTAATAATAGCATTAATAATAATATGAATAACCAGAGGAATAATAATAATTTTACACTTTACTATAGGTGTCCTTATGAATGCATTCATAAAGCCCTTATAACAGCTACATAACACATCGTAACATTTGTCAGTAGCCATCGTTAACAGTTATTAATAGTTATGAGCAGTGGCACTAAAGCGTTACTAATAACAATATATGCCATTTAGCAGACGTCTTTATCTGAAGGGACTTACAGTCATGTGTGCATTTTTACATAAGGGTGATCACGGGAATCGAACCCACGACCCTCGGCGTCGCAAGAACCATGCTCTACCATCTGAGCTACAGAGGACCACCAACGCTACTGACCTTCCAGAAGACAGTGAGGAAGTGCATGACGTAGTCAAAACAAGACGGGAGACGCTCTTCACCGGAGTCTTCCTCATCCTCGTCTCCTGGGGACAAGGGAGGGAGGAAGGGGGGGAGAGGAGAATGGAGGGAGGAGGGGGAGGGAGGAGTGGACGAGAGGAGCGGAAAGATGGAGGGAGGAGGGAGGGGAGGAGCAGAGGAGAGGAGAGATGGAGGGAGGGAGGAGTGGAGGAGAGGAGAGATGGAGGGAGGGGGGAGGGAGGGAGGAGCGGAGGAGAGGAGAGATGGGGGGGGGGGGGGGGGAGGGAGGGAGGGAGGGAGGGAGGGAGGGAGGAGAGGGGAGCGGAGGAGCGGATATAGGAGGGACGGAGGAGTGGAGGAGAGGGAGAGAGGGAAGGAGGAGCGGAAGATGGAGGGGGGGGGGATGAAGAGGAGGAGGAGTAACAGGTAGGGACAGTAAAGGGAGGAGGGAGGAGAGGAGAGATGAGGGAGGGAGGGAGGGAGGAGCGGAGGAGAGGAGAGATGGAGGGGGGGGAGGAGTGGAAGAGAGGAGTAGATGGAGAGAGGGAGGAGGGATGAAGAGGAGGAGGAGTAACAGGTAGGGACAGTAAAGGGAGGAGGGAGGAGAGGAGAGATGAGGGAGGGAGGGAGGAGCGGAGGAGAGGAGAGATGGAGGGAGGGAGGAGGGGGAGGGAGGAGTGGAAGAGAGGAGCGGATAGATGGAGAGAGGGAGGAGGGATGAAGAGGAGGAGGAGTAACAGGTAGGGACAGTAAAGGGAGGAGGGAGGAGAGGAGAGATGAGGGAGGGAGGGAGGAGCGGAGGAGAGGAGAGATGGAGGGGGGGAGGAGGGATGAAGAGGAGGAGGAGTAACAGGTAGGGACAGTAAAGGGAGGAGGGAGGAGAGGAGAGATGAGGGAGGGAGGGAGGAGTGGAGGAGAGGAGAGAGAACAACAGGAACAGGAGGGCGAGTAGAGGAAGAGTGGAAACAGTAGTTGGTAGAGTGATAGAGTAGATGAATAGAGCAAGAAGGGATGACATCAAGGGGAAGGAAGACAATCATTTTTAACTGAGTAATATTTCATAAGAGCTGATGGTTGCATTCCATAGTGACATCCTGGTTCCCAGTGTGTTTAATCCACTCTAAGAAGACTCACATACCCTCACACTGAACTATTAGGATGGGACAGCAAGAGGAACGACAACACACACTACTACTGAACATCTCAATGAAGTGATCTAGTTATATGTAACAAAGCTAAAACCTTGTACAGTCCAACTCTATACATTCACAAGGCCATTGGGGGCCCTCAGCAGGCCATTGGGGGCCCTCAGCAGACCATTGGGGGCCCTCATCAGGCCATTAGGGGCCCTCATCAGGCCATTAGGGGCCCTCAGTAGACCATTAGGGGCCCTCATCAGGCCATTAGGGGCCCTCAGTAGGCCATTAGGGGCCCTCAGTAGGTCATTAGGGGCCCTCAGTAGGTCATTAAGGGCCCTCAGTAGACCATTAGGGGCCCTCAGTAGACCATTCAGGGCCCTCAGTAGGCCATTCGGGGCCCTCAGTAGGCCATTAGGGGCCCTCAGTAGGTCATTAGGGGCCCTCAGTAGGCCATTAGGGGCCCTCAGTAGGCCATTTGGGGCCCTCAGTAGGCCATTAGGGGCCCTCAGTAGGCCATTAGGGGCCCTCAGTAGGCCATTAGGGGCCCACAGTAGGCCCTCACTTAATGAACTGAGTGAGGGCCTTCCAGATTAATGACCAGAGTGAGGGCCTTCCAGATTAATGACCAGAGTGAGGGCCTTCCAGATTAATGAACAGAGTGAGGGCCTTCCAGATTAATGAACTGAGTGAGGGCCTTCCAGATTAATGACCAGAGTGAGGGCCTTCCAGATTACTGACCAGAGTGAGGGCCTTCCAGGTGTTTACTGTGTGGAGATAGAGAAGTTACAGAGATGTAGAGAGGATTGTGTGTGTGTGTGTGTGTGTGTGTGTGTGTGTGTGTGTGTGTGTGTGTGTGTGTGTGTGTGTGTGTGTGTGTGTGTATACAGTACAGTACAGTACAGTACATACAGTACAAGACAGTACAGTTGAGGGAGGAAACTGGGCATCTTTCTCAATTAATCTTTCCTTGATTTGATTCCTCATATCCTCTTTCCTCGCCTCCTTCTCAAAATGAGATGTTTTCCTCCAAGGTGTTTTGAGAAGGAGGCGAGGAAAGAAGCATTGAGAAACAGCCAGAGTATCACTGCATGTTCCTCCGTAGAAGCTGAAGGAGCTCTACCTACAGCAGAAATGGGTCACATGGTTTCAGACAGTCTGTCTCGGAGCGTCTACAGGGCTGATTGGTAGATCTTCACACAACAAAGAACCTATAGTCAGACTCAATGTCACTCAGACTTTGACAAGGTGACAAAACAGCAATGTTTGCTGTGAGTGGGAAGATGGCCGTATACAGAAAACATATCCAACCTTTCTGTCTCTTTATGAAGCCAAACGCAAAGCTAAACAAAAAACAACACAGGTAATAGTTTCTGATATGTAAAATCGAACAGTTATGACTGGACGATCAACGATTAACGATCAAAGATCCACGTTTTTTTTTGTTACTGCATTGTATTTACCTAGCCTGATCCCTGTTTGTGCTAACATTCCAGACCTTTTCATGACACGTGGCAAAATATTGGAATGTTAGCACAAACAGTTCTGTTAATTAACCAGGCTAGTATTTACCATCTTCCTTTGAGTTATCTGACCACTAGATGGCGCCCCCTAGAGTGTGGTATGTGCGGTGCAGGAGCTGGTGTTTACCTGCACTGACTGTGATGGCCTCCATGAACTGTTGTCTCCAGGAGTTGGTGCCCACCACCAGAGCCAGGTTGGTCTTCTTTATCAGCTTGTCCACCGTGTTCTGAGGGAAACACACAACATAGAAAGACAAGAGTTTTAAACACACAAAAAAAACGATGTTTTAAGTGAGTAGGCAAGTCTGAAGCTGAAAATTCACATGAGCAGGACACCACAAGGCCTTCACCCATCCTGCTCTACCAAGGTGTTCCAGCACACAGCTTTGACCTACTACAGAGTATTCTGTCAGAAACACAAAAAGAGAAGACACTCAGACTCAATGTCCCAAATACATTTTTTGAATAATTGTTTTATTTTTATATTTGAATATATAAAACATACAATATACTTGCAGTGAAGCCGCTCTACATCACATTAGTCATCTAACAAACTCCCATCCAGAGCGACCCACAGAAACAATCAGGGTCAACGCCCCTGCTGAAGGGCACGTCTCCAGAGCGACCCACAGAAACAACCAGGGTCAACGCCCCTGCTGAAGGGCACGTCTCCAGAGCGACCCACAGAAACAACCAGGGTCAACGCCCCTGCTGAAGGGCACGTCTCCAGAGTGACCCACAGAAACAACCAGGGTCAACGCCCTGCTGAAGGACACGTCTCCAGATCTCCCACAAGGTCAAAAACGGGAACCCGAACTAGCAACTTATCAGCCACAGGCCCAAGCTCCCAACCACCAGGACACCAGCCCTCCAAGATCCCCCCCCCAGTTTCCCAAGAGCCCCTCAACCATCCGAGCCCCCCCCCCCAAAACCGCCTCCTCCAGAAAATACAATTATTCCCCACACCTCAAAACTCTCCCAAATGAACCAATAACCAACAAAATTAACAAAAGAGAAAAAAAGAGAAAAATGAAGGAAAAAACTGAAAACAACAATGCAAAAGACCCCGGTCAAACCCGATCAACGGTGGGCCAATTGTGTGCCGCCCTATGGGACTCCCAATCATGGCTGGTTGTGATACAGCCTGAAATCGAACCAGGGTCTGTAGTGACGCCTCTAGCACTGAAATGCAGTGCCTTAGACCGCTGCGCCACTTGGGAGCCCCCATATGAATGAGAGCATGTGCACAAACATCTGCACGGCATCAGTGTCACGTCCTGACCATAGTAAGTGGTTATTTTCTATGGTAGAGTAGGTCAGGGCGTGACAGGGGGTGTTTGTCTATGTTTTTTATTTCTATGTTCAGTTTCTAGTTTTGTATTTCTATGTTGGTTTTTGTTTGGTATGATCTCCAATTAGAGGCAGCCGGTCGTCGTTGTCTCTAATTGGAGGTCATATTTAAGCTGATGTTTGTCCCACCTGTTTTTGTGAGTGATTATCTTTTGAGTAGTGTTTGTTTCTCGCTGCGTCACGGTTTGTTGTTTTGTAAATTCAGTTATTTATGTTTTGCAAAGTTTCACGAATTTAATAAAATGTGGAACTACAACCACGCTGCACTTTGGTCCGATCCTTTCGACAGCCGTGACAATCAGCCTCAGGCAAACAGGCATTAGCTGTAAAAACACTGCCCCTCAGTGTCATTCAAACATACTTTTTGTTATGTTTTATTTTGACTTAAATTTTTGACTTTTATTTTTTCACTTTGTCCGTCATTCTATCCCCCGCCCAGCAACTCCACTCCCACTGGTCTCCTATTCCAAATCCCAACCCTCAGCTTCCCTCAGCCCATCCCACCTATCTCTGCTAGCCACCCTCTTTGGATTTCTACGCACCATATCTTTAAACTATGCTGTGATGTTTAACATACAATTTGAATTTATCTAATCGAATAGAATCCACAGATTGCGAGTTGAATACTTTTACTAAGAGTATTAGTATATTAGTAATTTACTGACCCGGTCTCTCCAGATCTCCCAACAATACTATTTCTAGGGTCGAAATCTGCAGAGTTTGAATATTCAACATTTTGTTGGTGGCAAGAAATCTGTACTATAATTTTAGCTGAAAAACAGTCTTAAATCTTGCATCGTTTTATATATCAACTCGTACCATGGAATCGGTATATAAAAAAATCGCTTCCCAACTATTTTCAAACAGTATATGGCACAACTGTCAACATCCTGGTTCTCAAATGAAACTGGTATACTTTCCTATTTATGCTATTTTTATTCCACCGCCAGTTTTGATCTTTTATATTGGGCAGACAGACCAGTTCCCTACCTCCTTCCGCTGCCACTTGCCTCCTTCATTTTCGGGGTAATTCTGTAATCAATTGGTTGTTATCTTGGGTTGAGCAAACTGAGAGGAGTTTTTCCATAAATAAACAGATATTACTTTTGAGATATGACATAAATAGACAGGTATTTATCTCTCCATGGTTGCAGGATCTTGTTTATTTTTACAAGTTTTCTATTGAAATTAATTTATATATACTGCTCAAAAAAATAAAGGGAACACTAAAATAACACATCCTAGATCTGAATGAATTAAATAATCTTATTAATTACTTTTTTCTTTACATAGTTGAATGTGCTGACAACAAAATCACACAAAAATAATCAATGGAAATCCAATTTATCAACCCATGGAGGTCTGGATTTGGAGTCACACTCAAAATTAAAGTGGAAAGCCACACTACAGGCTGATTCAACTTTGATGTAATGTCCTTAAAACAAGTCAAAATGAGGCTCAGTAGTGTGTGTGGCCTCGATGTGCCTGTATGACATCCCTACAACGCCTGGGCATGCTCCTGATGAGCTGGCGGATGGTCTCCTGAGGGATCTCCTCCCAGACCTGGACTAAAGCATCCGCCAACTCCTGGACAGTCTGTGGTGCAACGTGGTGTTGGTGGATGGAACGAGACATGATGTCCCAGATGTGCTCAATTGGATTCAGGTCTGGGGAACGGGCGGGCCAGTCCATAGCATCAATGCCTTCCTCTTGCAGGAACTGCTGACACACTCCCGCCACATGAGGTCTAGCATTGTCTTGCATTAGGAGGAACCCAGGGCCAACCGCACCAGCATATGGTCTCACAAGGGGTCTGAGGATCTCATCTCGGTACCTAATGGCAGTCAGGCTACCTCTGGCGAGCACATGGAGGGCTGTGCGGCCCCCCAAAGTAATGCCCCACACCATGACTGACCCACCGCCAAACCGGTCATGCTGGAGGATGTTGCAGGCAGCAGAACGTTCTCCACGGCGTCTCCAGACTCTGTCACGTCTGTCACATGTGCTCAGTGTTAACCTGCTTTCATCTGTGAAGAGCACAGGGCGCCAGTGGCGAATTTGCCAATCTTGGTGTTCTCTGGCAAATGCCAAACGTCCTGCACGGTGTTGGGCTGTAAGCACAACCCCCACCTGTGGACGTCGGGCCCTCATACCACCCTCATGGAGTCTGTTTCTGACCATTTAAGCAGACACATGCACATTTGTGGCCTGCTGGAGGTCATTTTGCAGGGCTCTGGCAGTGCTCCTCCTGCTCCTCCTTGCACAAAGGTGGAGGTAGTGGTCCTGCTGCTGGGTTGTTGCCCTCCTACGGCCTCCTCCACGTCTCCTGATGTACTGGCCTGTCTCCTGGTAGCGCCTCCATGCTCTGGACACTACGCTGACAGACACAGCAAACCTTCTTGCCACAGCTCGCATTGATGTGCCATCCTGGATGAGCTGCACTACCTGAGCCACTTGTGTGGGTTGTAGACTCTGTCTCATGCTACCACTAGAGTGAAAGCACTGCCAGCATTCAAAAGTGACCAAAACATCAGCCAGGAAGCATAGGAACTGAGAAGTGGTCTGTGGTCACCACCTGCAGAACCACTCCTTTATTGGGGGTGTCTTGCTAATTGCCTATAATTTCCACCTGTTGTCTATTCCATTTGCACAACAGCATGTGACATTTATTGTCAATCAGTGTTGGTTCCTAAGTGGACAGTTTGATTTCACAGAAGTGTGATTGACTTGGAGTTACATTGTGTTGTTTAAGTGTTCCCTTTATTTTTTTGAGCAGTGTATTTTGTGAAAGGAATACCAAGTATGTCTACTACACCGTCAGAATATTTTTACCAGGTAATGTAAAAGTTGTATTTTTTAAAGATCCAATATGTAATATTGTACACTTATCATAATTAGGTTTTAGTCCAGAGAGTACAGAGAAGTTATCTAGATCTTCAATGAGACATTGCAGGGATCTAGCTTGCGGACATAATATAAAACTTGAGTCATCAGCATACATGGACACCTTTGTTTTTAAGCCTTGGATTTCTTATCCTCTAATGTTGTTATTGGATCTGATTTTAATAGCTAGCATTTCAATGGCTGTAACAAATAGATATGATGACAGCGGACACCCTTGTTTAACTCCTCTTGACAATTCAAAACTCTCTGTGAAGTAGCCATTGTTTACTATTTTACACCTGGGGTTGCTATACATTACTTTTACCCATTTTATAAGAGATTCACCAAAATTGAAAAAATCCAGGCATTTATTAATAAAATCCAGTCTTACTTTATCAAATCCCTTTTCAAAATCCGCTATAAATACTATTACTGGCTTCTTAGATGTTTCATGTTTTTATATTATTTCTAGTAGTTGTCATATATTATCTCCAATATATCGTCCATGTAAAAACCTGTCTGATCAGGATGAACAATACCTGATAAAACCTTTTTAATTCTGAGTGATATGCATTTTGCTAGTATTTTTGCGTCACAACATTGAAGTGAAAGGGGCCTCCAGTTTTTAGATAGACTGGGTCTTTATAGTTGCCATCTGGGTCTTGTTTTAATAATAGTGAAATCAGACCTTCCTGCTGAGTACCTGACAGACTACAATTTCTATAGGAGTAGTTAAAACAATCTAACAATGGAGCTTTGAGTATATGAATAAAGGCTTGATATACCTCTACCGTTATACCATCAAGCCCTGGGGTTTTTTCAGACTGAAAGGATTTAATAGCCTCAAAAAGTTCTTCCTCTGTAATTTGGTCTGATCTTTCTGTACATTTGTTAATTTTAAATTTGTTGTATTATTTGGAAAGAATTCCTTACAGAAATCATCATTCAGAGGGTGAGGATGAGACGGAAAAGAGAATATCTGCTTAAAATATTTAGCTTCCTATCTTAAAATATAATTTGGAGAATCATAGATGACTCCGTCTTTAGTAACGAGTTTCTGCTAATTATTTTTGGTAGCGCATCTGTGTTGGAGAGTCAGGAAGAATTTGGTACATTTTTCTCCATATTCCATCCAGTTTCCTTAATTTTTGTAATAGATTACATTAGATCGTTCTTGAATAAGTTCCTCCAGTTCTTTTTGTTTTTCCTCTAACTTATTTTGTATCTCTGTAGTATCGTTTTTATTGCTATCTACCTGTACTAGTAGTTCATGTATTTCCCTTGTTAGTCTTGTCTCTTTAGACAGAAACTGCTTTTTTATTATTGATGAATATTGAATTGAATGACCTCTGAAGGTACATTTAAAGTTATCCCAAACAATAAGGGGATTGTATAACATCTGCTAAACATGTATATGTGACAAACAAATAACATTTGATTTGATGAACCAATATTGTACTGGAAAAATTCAGTTATAAATGATTTTGTCTTAATTAAAAATACATTGTCCTCCAGTAAACTTTGACTAAATTTTCAATATCCCCATCCATGTGGAAATTCTGAGTTATGTGAAGGCCAATTGACGCAAAAGAGAAAGAGACAAGAAAGTAGTCAAGACAACTAGCTTGATGAAGTCTCCTCCATGTACAGTGAGGGAAAAAAGTATTTGATCGCCTGCTGATTTTGTACGTTTGCCCACTGACAAAGAAATGATCAGTCTTTAATTTTAATGGTAGGTTTATTTGAACAGTGAGAGACAGAATAACAACAAAAAATCCAGAAAAACGAATGTCAAAAATGTTATAAATTGATTTGCATTTTAATAAGCGAAATAAGTGTTTGACCCCCTCTCAATCAGAAAGTTTTCAGGCTCCCAGGTGTCTTTTATACAGGTAACGAGCTGAGATTAGGAGCACACTCTTAAAGGGAGTGCTCCTAATCTCACCTTGTTACCTGTATAAAAGACACCTGTCCACAGAAGCAATCAATCAATCAGATTCCAAACTCTCCACCATGGCCAAGACCAAAGAGCTCTCCAAGGATGTCAGGGACAAGATTGTAGGCCTACACAAGGCTGGAATGGGCTACAAGACCATCGCCAAGCAGCTTGGTGAGAAGGTGACAACAGTTGGTCCGATTATTCGCAAATGGAAGAAACACAAAAGAACTGTCAATCTCCCTCGGCCTGGGGCTCCATGCAAGATCTCACCTCGTGGAGTTGCAATGATCATGAGCATGGTGAGGAATCAGCCCAGAACTACACAGGAGGATATTGTCAATGATCTCAAGGCAGCTGGGATCATAGTCACCAAGAAAACAATTGGTAACACACTATGCCGTGAAGGACTGAAATCCTGCAGCGCCCGCAAGGTACCCCTGCTCAAGAAAGCACATATACATGTCCGTCGGAAGTTTGCCAATGAACATCTGAATGATTCAGAGGACAACTGGGTGAAAGTGTTGTGGTCAGATGAGACCAAAATGGAGCTCTTTGGCATCAACTCAACTCGCCATGTTTGGAAGAGGAGGAATGCTGCCTATGACCCTAAGAACACCATCCCCACCGTCAAACATGGAGGTGGAAACATTATGCTTTGGGGGTGTTTTTCTGCTAAGGGGACAGGACAACTTCACCGCATCAAAGGGACGATGGACGGGGCCATGTGCCATCAAATCTTGGGTGAGAACCTCCTTCCCTCAGCCAGGGCATTGAAAATGGGTTGTGGAATTGATATTCCAGCATGACAATGACCCAAAACACACGGCCAAGGCAACAAAGGAGTGGCTCAAGAAGAAGCACATTAAGGTCCTGGAGTGGCCTAGCCAGTCTCCAGACCTTAATCCCATAGAAAATCTGTGGAGGGAGCTGAAGGTTCGAGTTGCCAAACGTCAGCCTCGAAACCTTAATGACTTGGAGAAGATCTGCAAAGAGGAGTGGGACAAAATCCCTCCTGAGATGTGTGCAAACCTGGTGGCCAACTACAAGAAACGTCTGACCTCTGTGATTGCCAACAAGGGTTTTGCCACCAAGTACTAAGTCATGTTTTGCAGAGGGGTCAAATACTTATTTCCCTCATTAAATTGCAAATCCATTTATAACATTTTTGACATGCATTTTTCTGTATTTTTTTGTTGTTATTCTGTCTCTCACTGTTCAAATAAACCTACCATTAAAATTATAGACTGATAATTTCGTTGTCAGTGGGCAAACGCACAAAATCAGCAGTGGATCAAATACTTTTTTCCCCTCACTGTATATCTCACTAGATCATGTTTTTTTTTAGTCTCCAAATATCCACTATTTCTAATGTGTCCATAATATTTGTGATTTCCTTAATGGCACGGTGATGATAGCTTGTAGTTTCCTTTACGGTCCATTGAGGTATATAACACTGTGTTATAGTCTCACACCATAATGATTTGATCGTTTGTTGCCTGTAAATTGAATAAATTGCCATAAATATTTTTGAAGAAGAATGGATCATCGTGATTTGGACCATATAGATTAATGAGTCAAATCTGGTTTTCATCCACTTTCATGTTAAAAAAGATTCACCTTCCTAGCGAATCATTCCTGACTATTTGCACATTCAGATTGAAATTTGTGTTAAATAATATCATCACATCTTTCGAGTTACTTTGTCCATGACAGAGAATTATTTCACCACCCCATTCTTTTTTCCACGCAACTTAATCTAAGGATGTAGAGTGAGTTTCCTGTAAACAGTATATGTTATATTCCTTTTCTTTTAGCCACGTAAAGAACGATCTTCTATTTTTATAATCTGCTGAACCGTTACAATTATAACTGGCTATACATATTTCACCCCTTACCATAACTAGATACTATTCTCAGTCGAAATGGACCATAATTAGTGCTTGTAAAGTTACTGCCAATCTCTAGTCAAAATTAGAGATTTTAAACATCTGATATTTAGAAACAGGTTGTAACTGTATGTGTTTTATTCCTTTGCCTGTTTGCCTGTGAGCCAATGCCACAGATGTTAGAACATTGAGTCAAGATATGATGTGTATAGTAAATCTGAGTAGGTTGATGTGTGTAATATTGGATGTGATATAATGAGAGTGTGTACGATGTCTGTATAAGAGTAAGACTATAATGTGTGATGTCCAAATAAATAATAACCCAGCCAATTTGCATGGTTGAGTGTCTATGTGTGTAACATGAAGTGAGTGTAGTCTTAATATTCATGATGATAATTGTAATCGTATAATAGTAGTATCACCATCATAGTTGTATTGTAGTTCCATCAAAAATACATTTAATTTTCTAAAAGAAAAACACATCCCAGCATTTCCATAGCAATTTACGTTTTACATGATCATTAAAGAGACCTTGCATTACTATAGAGACGGCTTCACTACAGTACAAATGTGTACAATATGTTATTATTAGTATTTTCTTAGTGGGGGGGATCAGCTTTAATATTGAGGATAGATTGTTGCTTCCATCAATGTAATTGTCTGCATCATTTCCAGTCCTCCATATATTTTTTTGGGGAAATATATATATATATATATATTATTTATATATATACATACATACATTTATACATACATATACACACTTTATTTTAGAATATACCTTTATTATTCCCCGCAAACCCTAACACCCCTCCCCAATTGGAGTAAACTAATAAACAATAACACTTAGGCTTCTACCTTCGGGTTATACATATTATACACATTTTACAGACACAATCTATTTTACAATAGTTATATTTTGTTTGTTTTTTAGTCCTTCCTCTATTTCTGATGTTCATCCAGTTTGATTTCTATTTGTAACTGTGCTATTTCACAACATTTCTGAACCTATATACATTTTACAGAACCCGTATGTTTTACATTGGTTCTTGTTGTTATTAGTCCCACCCTTCAGCTCCATTTAACCCTTCCCATCTATCTCTTAACACCATCCATTTTGGATTTCTATTTGCCATATATTTTTCAACTGTGTTGTGATGCTTCACAAAAGTTCTTAACCTTTGTATTCTCATAGCTTTCACAGATTGTAAATTAAAGAGAAACATTTTTGCTAAAATAATTATTATATTATTGATCGATTGACTATGACTTTTCAAATCACCCAGTATTGCTAGTATTGCTAGTTCTAGGTAAATAATGCAATTCTTCAGCCATTCCTGGACCTGTGACCAAAAACAAGCTATGTATGGGCAGTACCAAAATAAATGATCTAATGACTCTGCCTCCTCACAGCAAAATCTGCAGAGCTGGGAAGATTGTATCCCCCATATATATAACATTCTATTGGTTGAAAGAATTTTGTATAATAATTTAAATTGAAAACTTTGAGGTTTTGAATCCGGTGTTGTTTTGCGTATCAATTCATAAACCATCTGCCATGGAATGGGTACATCCAAAATCTCTTCCCAACTATTTTGCAATTTATATGGCACAGCTGTCAATTGTTTGGTCCTTAAATGAAATTGGTATATATTTTTATTTATCACAATTTTCTTTAACCATTTATGGTCTTTAATGCAGGGCCGACAGACAAGTTCCTTACTTTTTCCCTCTTCCACTTGCCTCCTCCATTTTTGTGGTAATGCTGCAATTAGTTGGTTGTAATTTTGGGTAGAGCAGACATTTCAATATGTCTGTGTTAGCTGCATGTGTGACATAACTCCACCAGTCCTATTTATGATATCATTTACAAAAATTATACCTTTTTAAAAAAATGTATCAAAAAAATCATTTTTTTTTCAAATCAATTAGTATATTTGAGTTTAACCACAATATTTGTTCTGTCTTTTCTGGTGGATTAAACTGAAGTTGCAAAGAACTTTCTAAGGCTTGTTAAAAAAAAATAACGATATTTTGGAGATTTAAAAAAAAATAATTAAATAACCGAAATTGAGCAGTTGTAATCTGAATAAAGGGAAAAGGGCCATTCTTGAACATGTGGTGAGACATTCTTGTTGCGTGTCTGATAATCTACCATTTATATAGGAGTGGTTAAAACATGGTAATAATGGTCCTTTGAGTATATCAAAAAAAGTTTGGTATGCTTCCACTGGTATGCCATCCAGCCCTGGAGTTTTCCCAGCCTTAAAGGCCCCAATTGCATCAAGAAGTTCCTCCTCTGTAATTTGGCCTTCACATGAGTCTTTCTGTACAGATGTTAATTTTACATTATTATTAGGAATAAAATCCATACAATTAGCTTCGGTTAGTGGAGATGGAGGAGACTGAAATGAAAACAAATTACTGTACTTTACTTCCTCTTTCAAAATATTGTTCGGTGAATCATTCGTGACTCCATCATTTGTAACAAGTTTCAATAAATATTTTTTTAGTAGCATTTCTATGTTGAAGATTGAAAACGAATTTGGTGCATTTTTCCCCATATTCCATCCAGTTCACATTATTTTTTATAATATTTTACATTGGATCTTTCTTGAAAAAGTTCCTCCATTTCTTTTTGTTTTTCCTCTAACTTATTCAGTGCCTCTATGGTACAGTTGTTATTGCTATCTATCTGTACTGTTAGTCCTTCAATTTCCTTTGTTAATATGGACTCTATTGACCTAAATTGCTTTTGTTTTATAGATGAGTACTGAATTGCATGGCCTCTAAAAGCACATTTAAAAGTGGCCCATACAATAAGGGGATCTGCTGTATCTATGTTATGTCTGAAAAAGTCAGTTATAAATTCTTCTGTCCTAGTTATAAACAATTTATCATCTAGTAGGCTTTGATGAAATTTCCAATATCCTCGCCCACTTGGAAATCCTGTAAGAGTAATATATATGCCAATTATGTGATGGTCCAAAAGCATTCTGTCCCCTATCAACACTTTTTAACCTGTCTGGGCTAGGGGGCAGTATTTTCACGGCCGGATGAAAAACGTACCCAATTTAAACAGGTTACTACTCTGGCCCAGAAACTAGAATATGCATATTATTAGTCGATTTGGATAGAAAACACTCTGAAGTTTCTAAAACTGTTTGAATGGTGTCTGTGAGTATAACATAACTCATATGGCAGGCAAAAACCTGAGAAAAATCCAAGCAGGAAGTGGAAAGTCTGAGAATTGTAGTTCTTTTGATTCTCTATCGAAGCCACAGTGTCTGTGGGGTGACGTTGCACTTCCTAAGGCTTCCATTGGCTGTCAACAGCCTTCAGAAAGTGGTTTGAGCATTCTCCTGTCACTGGGCAGATAATAGGAGCTCAGTTACTGAGTGGTCTGCCTGGCAACAAAGGGATTGGATATGCTCGATCCCGCGAGCGCGCCATTCCTTCTTTTTCTCCTTGAATGAATACGCTATTGTCCGGTTGGAATATTATCGCAATTTTACGCAAAAAAATACCATAAAGATTGATTTTAAACAGCGTTTGACATGCTTCTAAGTACGGTAATGGAACATTTTGACTTTTCGTCTCTGGTTCCGCGCTCGCGTGTTATGCCTTTGGATAAGTGATCTGTACGCACGAACAAAACGGAGGTATTTGTACATAAATATGGATTATAGCGTCCCACGTAGCCCATAGAAGTTAAACTTTTTGTGCCACAGAGAATGACATAAGAAAGTAGTCAAGACGACTAGCTTGATTAAGCCTCCGCCATGTATATCTCACTAGGTCAGGGTATTTAAGTCTCCATATATCCACTAATTCCAATATATCCATGATATTCATGATTTCCTTAAGTGCCTGAGGGTGATAGTTTGTAGTGTGATTTCCTTTCCGGTGCATAGAGATATTTAAGACCATATTGAAATCTCCCACCATAATAATAGAGTCTAGTGTTGCTTATAGAGTTGATAAATTCTTATATATATTTTCAAAGAAGCTTGGATCATCATTATTTGGACCGTATAGGTTAATAAGCCATATCTGTTTATGGTCCAATAACATATTTTAAATAATCCATCTACCTTGATGATCTGTTTGGACAATGTGTACATTTGGATCAAAATTACTGTTAATTAAAACCATCACCCCTTTTGAATTTATTTGCCCCATGGGAGAAATATATTTCGCCCCCCCTCCCCAGTCCTTTTTCCGCAAAACTTCATCTTAAATTGTTGAATGGGTTTCCTGTAAACAATAGATATTATATTCCTTCTCTTTTAACCAGGTAAATACTGATCGTCTTTTCTTATTATCTGCTAGGCCATTATAATTGTAACTGGCTATACTTATTTCACCACTTACCATAATGAGACACAACTTTCAATTCAATTTATCAAAATATATGCTTATAAACGTACCATTAAAAAGTAACATGATGATTGAGTGTCTATATAGCTGTACCATGATATTTGCATTGCTTCTAAGTAAACCTCCAATTGGTCCCCACTATTCCACCCTCTAAAAGCCCTCCTCATCTCGAGTTGGGTTGTTCCCACTATTCCATCCCTGACCCCTAAGGCCGCGGAGAGACCAGATATTTTAAAAATCCAATATGTTATTATTGCCCAATGTCCCTGTTCTACTCATTCTACTTATTCAAGGGGCAGCAGCGTAGCCTAGTGGTTAGAGTGTTGGACTAGTAACCAAAAGGTTGCAAGATCGAATCCCCGAGCTGACAAGGTAAAAAAATCTGTCGTTCTTCCCCTGAACAAGGCAGTTAACCCATTGTTCCTAGGCCGTCATTGTAAAATAAGAATTTGTTCTTAACTGACTTGCCTAGTTAAATAAAAGTTTTTAAAAAATTCTTCACTTTCTACATTGTAGAATAATAGTGAAGACATAAAAAAAAAATACATTCTCATTAAATCACATAAAAATATCACACACATTATATCTTGACAAAATGTTCTAAGATCGGTGGCATTGGCTTACAGGCAAACAGCCAAGGGAATAAAACACATACAGTTACAACCTGGATCTTTAATTCTAAACATCAGACTAATTATGGTCCATTTAGCCTGAGAACAGTATCTCGTTATGGAAAGGGGTGAAATATGTATTGCCAGTTAAAAAAATTGTGAAAATAAAGAAAAACCCTTGAATGTGTATGTGTGTCCAAACTTTTGACTGATACTGTAGATAAACATGGAGACAAAGATAAACATGGAGACAAAGATAAACAAAAGATAGACAACACAAATAATTATATAAAAGTTCTCGACAATAGAGAGAGAGAGGGGAAAGAGAGGGGAGACAGGGGAGAGAGGGAGAGAAGGGATAGAGGGGAGAGAGAGAGAGAGGGGAGAGGAGAGAGAGAGAGTGGGGAGAGAGGGGAGAGAGGGAGAGAGGAGAGAGAGTGGGGAGAGAGAGAGAGGAGAGAGGGAGAGGGGAAAGGGGAGAGAGAGAGAGGGGAAAGGGGAGAGAGGGAGAGAGGGAGAGAGGCGAGAGGGGAGAGAGAGAGGGAAGAGAGAGAGAGCGGTGAGATAGGGAAGAGAGGGGAGAGAAGAGAAGTGAGATAAGAGAGAGAGATCAAGTGTGTGTTTGTATGTATGAGAGGGGAGAGAAGAGAAGAGAGAGAGATCAAGTGTGCGTTTGTATGTATGCGTCCGCACACAATCCCTTTGTTCCCTTTGTACCGGATACAGTCTCTTACGATGTTCGTTTATCTCCCGGGGAAATTGGTCAATGAGACTGAATTTGGTCCCTTTAACCTCCTAAATTTTGCGATGATCGGTCGGGGACCCTTGGTCTTGTTGCGCCGAGCTAAAAGTCTGTGTAAAGACACCTTGTTTACAGTCTCTAGAGGACGTTTCAAGACTGATTGCATGAATTCTCTGATCGCCCCCCTCTGGATTATTGGAGGAGTCCTCAGGAATCCCTGAAAATATTCGATTTTCACACATGCTACGACTTTGTATGTCTAGCAGTGACTCCCTCATCACCCTGTTTTCCCTGAGTAGACAATCCATGTTGGAATCGAGTTTTTTTTTACCATGGCTGTGAGGGCCTTGTTCTCTCCTTGGAACATGAGAATTTTACTCTGGCTATAATCCAAGCTCCCCCTCGACTCTGCTACCCCCTCGACTCTTCTACCCCCTCGACTCTTCTACCCCCTCGACTCTTCTACCCCCACGACTCTTCTACCCCCTCGACTCTTCTACCCCCTCGACTCTTCTACCCCCTCGACTCTTCTACCCCCTCGACTCTTCTACCCCCTCGACTCTTCTACCCCCTCGACTCTTCTACCCCCTCGACTCTGCTACCCCCTCGACTCTTCTACCCCCTCGACTCTTCTACCCCCTCGACTCTTCTACCCCCTCGACTCTGCTACCCCCTCGACTCTTCTACCCCCTCGACTCTGCTACCCCCTCGACTCTGCTACCCCCTCGACTCTTCTACCCCCTCGACTCTTCTACCCCCTCGACTCTGCTACCCCCTCGACTCTTCCACCCCCTCGACTCTTCTACCCCCTCGACTCTTCTACCCCCTCGACTCTTCTACCCCCTCGACTCTGCTACCCCTTCGACTCTTCTACCCCCTCGACTCTGCTACCCACTCGACTCTGCTACCCACTCGACTCTTCTACCCCCTCGACTCTTCTACCCCCTCGACTCTGCTACCCCCTCGACTCTTCTACCCCCTCGACTCTGCTACCCCCTCGACTCTGCTACCCCCTCGACTCTTCTACCCCCTCGACTCTTCTACCCCCTCGACTCTGCTACCCCTTCGACTCTGCTACCCCCTCGACTCTGCTACCCACTCGACTCTGCTACCCCCTCGACTCTTCTACCCCCTCGACTCTGCTACCCACTCGACTCTTCTACCCCCTCGACTCTGCTACCCACTCGACCCTTCTACCCCCTCGACTCTTCTACCCCCTCGACTCTGCTACCCCCTCGACTCTTCTACCCCCTCGACCCTTCTACCCCCTCGACTCTTCTACCCCCTCGACTCTTCTACCCCCTCGACTCTGCTACCCCCTCGACTCTTCTACCCCCTCGACCCTGCTACCCCCTCGACTCTTCCACCCCCTCGACTCTTCCACCCCCTCGACTCTTCTACCCCCTCGACTCTTCTACCCCCTCGACTCTGCTACCCCTTCGACTCTTCTACCCCCTCGACTCTGCTACCCACTCGACTCTGCTACCCACTCGACTCTTCTACCCCCTCGACTCTGCTACCCCCTCGACTCTGCTACCCCCTCGACTCTTCTACCCCCTCGACTCTGCTACCCCCTCGACTCTGCTACCCCCTCGACTCTTCTACCCCCTCGACTCTGCTACCCCCTCGACTCTGCTACCCCCTCGACTCTTCTACCCCCTCGACTCTTCTACCCCCTCGACTCTTCTACCCCCTCGACTCTGCTACCTTCTCGCACAACTGCTCAAGTGTTGCATGGATTCCAGCAAGAGTACTAGCCTCTACTTCAACGGGTTAAGTGTCAGTAGATGAATCTGTCATCTCTTTTGTTTTGTGGGGTTAAAGTTATTTTGTGAGACAGCCGGATCTTTCCACGATGGAGTATATTGTTCCTCTATTGCATAAAGCTGTTGATACTCATTGATTTCCCTCAGGAGCTCCTTAGTATCCAAGTTGGCTCAGAACTGCAAGCAGTTGTTTACAAATGTTTTAACGATGCGTCTTTCCCCCTCGACGACCCGAGATGTAAGCCTTTTCTTTCGGTACTTAACCGTAGTGGCAGTGCTATTTGCAGTGTTAGCTCTCTCAACATGAGGTGACACACTTTTCCCTATATAGTGCACTACTTTTGGCCAGAGCCAAA
>NC_138291.1:5550000-5592500 GCF_965601325.2 Salmo salar
TCTCTTATGTGGTCTTAACATTCTCTAACATTCTCTAACATTCTCTTAACATGGTCTCTAACGTTCTCTAACATTCTCTAACATTCTCTTATGTGGTCTTAATGTTCTCTAACATTCTCTAACGTTCTCTAACATTCTCTAACATTATCTAGCATTCTATAACAATCTCTAATGCTCTGTAACATTCTCTAACCTTTGCTAACATTCTCTAACGTTTGCTAACATTCTCTAAGATTCTCTACCATTTTCAAACAGTTTCTAACATTCTCTAATAATTGCTAACACTAACATTCTCTAACATTCTATTATGTGGTCTTAACGTTCTCTAACATTCTTTAACATTCTCTAACATTCTCTAACGCTCTGTAACATTCTCTAACGTTTGCTAACGTTCTCTAAGATTCTCTACCATTTTCAAACAATCTCTAATAACCACTAACATTCTCTTATGTTAGTACAGACACAAACAAGACCAGCATGCATCACTCCCAGGGAACGACCCTCCAGACAGAGCATACAACTTACCCTCAGCTAGTAACAGTGCTTGGAGAGACAGAGCATGAGGGAGAGAGAGGGGAGAGGAGGAAGGGAGGAAATAAGGAGCAGGGGAATGGAAGGACATGAGAAAAGAGAGAGGGGCGAGGAGGAAGGGAGGAAAGGAGAACACGGGGAGCAAGGGAATGGGAGGACATGAGAAAATAGAGAGGGGAGAGGAGGAAGGGAGGAAGGGAGAAAATAAGAAGCAGGGGAATGGAAGGACATGAGAAAAGAGAGAGAATACGGCAGTTATAGAAAAATGTGATGACATCAGAGCATGAACAATGTATGGGCTGAGAGTGTGAGTGTGTGTGTGTGTGTGTGTATGTGTGTGTGAGAGTGTGTGTGTGTGTGAGAGTGTGTGTGGGTGTGTGTGTGTGTGTGTGTGAGTGTGTGTGAGTGTGTATGTGTGTGTGTGTGTGTGTGTGTGTGTGTGTGTGTGTGTGTGTGTGTCAGTGTGTGAGTGTGTGTGTGTGTGTCGGTGTGGGAGTGTGTGTGAGAGTGTAAATATGATTGTGAGTGTGTGTGTGAGTGTGTGTGTTTGTTTGTGAGTGTGTGTGTGTGAGAGTGTAAATATGATTGTCGGTGTGTGAGTGTTTGTTTGTGAGTGTGTGTGTTGAATATGCAGTTTGTTTGCATGTTGTGGCTTTGATAGGCTACTATAGGCTACTACAGTAGACTACCTGGCTACTACAGTAGACTACTAGGCTACTAGGCTACAACACTAGACTACCAGGCTACTACAGTAGACTACTAGACTACTACAGTAGACTACTAGGCTACTACAGGCCACAAGGCTACAACAGTAGGCTACTAGGCAACGAGGCTACTACTAGGCAACGAGACCCGGCTAGGCACTAGGCTACTCCTGACTCCAGGCCTACGTAGGCTACTAGGCACTAGGCACTACCAGCCCGGCTACTACAGTAGGCTACTGGCCGAGGCTACTACTAGGCCTAGGCTACACGTAGGCACTAGGCCAGGCCCACTGACTACCAGGCCTCAGGCTACTAGGCAACGAGGCTACTACTAGGCTACTATAGGCTACTAGGCTACAACACTAGACTACCAGGCTACTACAGTAGACTACTAGGCTACTATAGGCTACTACAGTAGACTACCTGGCTACTACAGTAGACTACTAGGCTACTAGGCTACAACACTAGACTACCAGGCTACTACAGTAGACTACTAGACTACCAGGCTACTACAGTAGACTACTAGGCTACTATAGGCTACTACAGTAGACTACCAGGCTACTATAGGCTACAACACTAGACTACCTGGCTACTACAGTAGACTACTAGGCTACTAGGCTACAACACTAGACTACCAGGCTACTACAGTAGACTACTAGACTAACAGGCTACTACAGTAGACTACTAGGCTACTATAGGCTACTACAGTAGACTACCAGGCTACTATAGGCTACAACACTAGACTACCTGGCTACTACAGTAGACTACTAGACTACTATAGGCTACTACAGTAGACTACTAGGCTACTATAGGGTACAACACTAGACTACCTGGCTACTACAGTAGACTACTAGGCTGCTATAGGCTACAACACTAGACTACCTGGCTACTACAGTAGACTACTAGACTACCAGGCTACTACAGTAGACTACTAGACTACCAGGCTACTAGGCTACTATAGGCTACAAGGCTACACTAAGCTACTAGGCTACAAGGCTACACTAGACTACCAGGCTACTAGGCTACTATAGGCTACAATAGGCTACTAGGCTACACTAGGCTACTAGGCTACTATAGGCTACTAAGCAACACTAGGCAATACTAGGCAACACTAGGCAACACTAGGCAACACTAGGCTACTATAGGCTCACTATGCTACACTAGGCTACTATGCTACACCAGACTACTACAGTAGGCTACTAGGCTACACTAGACTACTGCTGCCTTCTTGCAATGCAATACTTCAACCAGTAGAAACCGTGCTATGCGGGATCTAAAGTCAGCGTGTTTTGGGGGTATATTATTTGTGCACGCCAAGTTTATAAATGAGGTCCCAGAGCGGTACAGGACACCTGTGACACGCAACAGTCCCTCAGAGCATCTTTCTCTCATGTAATCATCTTTGCTTAAACACATTCCAGGTCTGGGGTACAGTATCAGCATCACACCAGTGTAATTTAGGAAGTATTTTTTTATTTTACTAGGCAAGTCAGTTAAGAACAATTTCTTATTTTACAATGACAGCCTTATTTTACAATGACAGTGGGCTAACTGCCTTGTTCAGGGGGCAGAACAACAGAGTTTTACCACATCAGCTTGGGGATTTGATCTAGCAACCTTTTGGTTACTAGTCCAACGCCCTAACCACTAGACTACCTGCCGTCACTCAACATATTGAAGTAACCTGGTGTTCACTATTAATTGTCATTTGTATTCTGAGAAGAACCTTGGCACTTTGAACAGAGCATGAACCCTGAGCGCCGTCAGACAACACAGGAGGGGTTTAACTGATTCACTGAACTAACAGAAGAGAAAGAGAGAAGAAGAGAGAGAAAGAGAGAAGGAGAGAGAGAAGAGAAGAAGAGAGAAGAAGAGAAAAAGAGAAGGAGAGAGAGAAGAGAAGAAGAGAGAGAAGAAGAGAAGAAGAGAAAGAGAAAAAGAGAAGAGAAGAAGAGAGAAAGAGAGAAAGAAGAGGAGAGAGAAGAGAATTAGAGAGAAGAAGAGAAGAGAGAAGAAGAGAAAAAGAGAAGAAGAAAAAAAGGAGAGAGAGAAGAAGAGAAGAGAGAGAAGAGAAGAAGACAGAAGAAGAGAAGAGAGAAGAAGAGAAAAAGAGAAGAAGAGAAAAAGAGAAGGAGAGAGAGAAGAAGAGAGAGAAGAAGAGAAGAAGAGAGAGAACTTCTGTTCCCCTCTGCTACTGATGCAAGTTCAGGAGGTAGCTGGGCAACACACTACACACTATACACTATACACTACACAACACACTATACACTACACGACACACTATACACTATACACTACACACTATACACTACACACTATACACTATACACTATACACTACACACTATACACTAAACACTATACACTACACACTATACACTACACACTATACACTACACACTACACACTATACACTATACACTACACAATACACTACACACGACACACTATACACTATACACTATACACTACACACTATACACTATACACTACACACTATACACTATACACTACACACTACACTATACACTACACACTACACACTATACACTACACACTACACACTATACACTACACACTACACTTCACACTATACACTACACACTACACTTCACACTACACACTATACACTACACACTACACACTATACACTATACACTACACACTATACACTACACACTACACGACACACTATACACTACACACTACACACTACACACTATACACTACACACTATACACTACACACTACACTTCACACTATACACTACACACTACACTTCACACTACACACTATACACTACACACTACACACTATACACTACACACTACACACTATACACTATACACTACACTACACACTACACTACACACTATACACTATACACTACACACTACACACTACACTATACACTACACACTACACACTATACACTACACTACACTACACACTACACACTATACACTATACACTACACTATACACTACACACTATACACTATACACTACACTACACTACACACTATACACTATACACTATACACTACACACTATACACTACACACTACACACTATAAACATACACTCACTATACACTACACACTATACACTACACACTACACACTACACACTATACACTATACACTATACACTACACACTACACGACACACTATACACTATACACTACACACTATACACTACACTACACACTATACACTACACACTACACACTATACACTATACACTACACACTACACACTATACACTACACACTTCACACTACACACTACACACTACACTTCACACTACACACTACACACTATACACTACACACTACACACTACACACTATACACTACACACTTCACACTACACACTACACACTACACTTCACACTACACACTACACACTATACACTACACACTACACACTATACACTATACACTACACTACACACTACACTATACACTATACACTATACACAACACACTATACACTACACTACACACTATACACTTCACACTACACACTACACACTATACACTATACACTATACACTATACACTATACACTACACACTACACACTACACGACACACTATACACTACACACTATACACTACACTACACACTACACACTATACACTACACACTACACTACACACTACACACTACCGTACACTATACACTACACACTATACACTCACTACACTATACACTACACACTATACACTATACACTACACACTCACTACACTACACACTATACACTATACACTATACACTACACACTATACACTACACTATACACTACACACTATACACTACACACTATACACTATACACTATCACAACACACTACACACTACACACTACACACTACACACTATACACTATACACTACACTACACACTATACACTATACACTATACACTACACTACACACTATACACTATACACTATACACTATACACTATACACTATACACAACACACTATACACTACACTACACACTATACACTATACACTATACACTATACACTACACACTATACACTACACTACACTATACACTACACACTATACACTACACACTATACACTATACACTACACACTACACTACACTACACACTATACACTATACACTACACACTATACACTACACTACACTATACACTACACACTATACACTACACACTATACACTATACACTATACACAACACACTACACTACACACTACACACTATACACTACACTACACACTATACACTACACACTATACACTATACACTATACACAACACACTATACACTACACTACACACTACACACTATACACTATACACTACACACTACACTACACTATACACTATACACTATACACTACACACTACACTACACACTATACACTACACACTATACACTCCACACACTATACACTCACACACTATACACTATACACTACACACTATACACTATACACTACACACTATACACTATACACTACACTACACACTATACACTACACACTATACACTACACACGACACACTATACACTATACACTACACACTATACACTATACACTACACACTATACACTATACACTACACACTATACACTATACACTACACTACACACTATACACTACACACTATACACTACACACTACACACTATACACTATACACACACACTACACTACACACTACACACTATACACTATACACTACACTACACACTATACACTACACACTATACACTATACACTACACACTACACTACACACTATACACTACACACTATACACTATACACTATACACTACACACTATACACTACACTACACACTATACACTATACACTACACACTATACACTACACACTATACACTACACACTATACACTACACACTACACACTACACACTATACACTATACACTACACACTATACACTACACTACACACTATACACTACACACTACACACTACACACTACACACTACACACTACACACTACACACTATACACTACTACACTACACACTACACACTACACACTATACACTACACACTATCACACTACACACTACACACTACACTTCACACTACACACTACACACTATACACTACACACTATACACTATACACTACACACTATACACTATACACTACACACTACACACTATACACTATACACTATACACTACACACTATACACTACACACTATACACTACACACTATACACTATACACTGCACAATACACTACACACTATACACTACACACTTCACACTACACACTACACACTACACTTCACACTACACACTACACACTATACACTATACACTACACACGACACACTATACACTATACACTATACACTACACACTATACACTACACACTACACACTATACACTATACACTATACACTACACACTACACACTACACACTATACACTACACACTATACACTATACACTACACTACACACTATACACTATACACTATACACTACACACTATACACTATACACTATACACTACATGGTAAATTAACAGAATATGAAAAGTGCATCAGAAGTTTCTCAGAAGTTTTTTGTCACATCAAAATCAAAATGAATCAAACCGTCCCACGCTGTCCATATAATCTCATTCATTATGATCTAGGATCAGGTCCCACGCTGTCCATATAATCTCATTCATTATGATCTAGGATCAGGTCCCATGCTGTCCATATAATCTCATTCATTATGATCTAGGATCAGGTCCCACGCTGTCCATATAATCTCATTCATTATGATCTAGGATCAGGTCCCACGCTGTCCATATAATCTCATTCATTATGATCTAGGATCAGATCCCACGCTGTCCATATAATCTCATTCATTATGATCAGGTCCCACGCTGTCCATATAATCTCATTCATTATGATCTAGGATCAGGTCCCACGCTGTCCATATAATCTCATTCATTATGATCTAGGATCAGGTCCCACGCTGTCCATATAATCTCATTCATTATGATCAGATCCCACGCTGTCCATATAATCTCATTCATTATGATCAGATCCCACGCTGTCCATATAATCTCATTCATTATGATCTAGGATCAGGTCCCACGCTGTCCATATAATCTCATTCATTATGATCTAGGATCAGGTCCCACGCTGTCCATATAATCTCATTCATTATGATCTAGGATCAGGTCCCACGCTGTCCATATAATCTCATTCATTATGCAGTCAGATCCCACGCTGTCCATATAATCTCATTCATTATGATCAGATCCCACGCTGTCCATATAATCTCATTCATTATGATCAGGTCCCACGCTGTCCATATAATCTCATTCATTATGATCAGATCCCACGCTGTCCATATAATCTCATTCATTATGATCAGGTCCCACGCTGTCCATATAATCTCATTCATTATGATCTAGGATCAGGTCCCATGCTGTCCATATAATCTCATTCATTATGATCTAGGATCAGGTCCCACGCTGTCCATATAATCTCATTCATTATGATCTAGGATCAGGTCCCACGCTGTCCATATAATCTCATTCATTATGATCTAGGATCAGGTCCCACGCTGTCCATATAATCTCATTCATTATGATCAGATCCCACGCTGTCCATATAATCTCATTCATTATGATCAGGTCCCACGCTGTCCATATAATCTCATTCATTATGATCTAGGATCAGGTCCCACGCTGTCCATATAATCTCATTCATTATGATCTAGGATCAGGTCCCACGCTGTCCATATAATCTCATTCATTATGATCTAGGATCAGATCCCACGCTGTCCATATAATCTCATTCATTATGATCAGGTCCCACGCTGTCCATATAATCTCATTCATTATGATCAGGTGCCACGCTGTCCATATAATCTCATTCATTATGATCTAGGATCAGGTCCCACGCTGTCCATATAATCTCATTCATTATGATCAGATCCCACGCTGTCCATATAATCTCATTCATTATGATCAGATCCCACGCTGTCCATATAATCTCATTCATTATGATCAGGTCCCACGCTGTCCATATAATCTCATTCATTATGATCTAGGATCAGATCCCACGCTGTCCATATAATCTCATTCATTATGATCTAGGATCAGGTCCCACGCTGTCCATATAATCTCATTCATTATGATCTAGGATCAGGTCCCACGCTGTCCATATAATCTCATTCATTATGATCTAGGATCAGGTCCCACGCTGTCCATATAATCTCATTCATTATGATCTAGGATCAGGTCCCACGCTGTCCATATAATCTCATTCATTATGATCAGATCCCACGCTGTCCATATAATCTCATTCATTATGATCAGATCCCACGCTGTCCATATAATCTCATTCATTATGATCAGGTCCCACGCTGTCCATATAATCTCATTCATTATGATCTAGGATCAGATCCCACGCTGTCCATATAATCTCATTCATTATGATCTAGGATCAGGTCCCACGCTGTCCATATAATCTCATTCATTATGATCTAGGATCAGGTCCCACGCTGTCCATATAATCTCATTCATTATGATCTAGGATCAGGTCCCATGCTGTCCATATAATCTCATTCATTATGATCAGGTCCCACGCTGTCCATATAATCTCATTCATTATGATCTAGGATCAGGTCCCACGCTGTCCATATAATCTCATTCATTATGATCTAGGATCAGGTCCCACGCTGTCCATATAATCTCATTCATTATGATCATGTCCCACGCTGTCCATATAATCTCATTCATTATGATCTAGGATCAGGTCCCACGCTGTCCATATAATCTCATTCATTATGATCTAGGATCAGGTCCCATGCTGTCCATATAATCTCATTCATTATGATCAGGTCCCACGCTGTCCATATAATCTCATTCATTATGATCTAGGATCAGGTCCCATGCTGTCCATATAATCTCATTCATTATGATCAGGTCCCACGCTGTCCATATAATCTCATTCATTATGATCTAGGATCAGGTCCCACGCTGTCCATATAATCTCATTCATTATGATCTAGGATCAGGTCCCATGCTGTCCATATAATCTCATTCATTATGATCTAGGATCAGGTCCCATGCTGTCCATATAATCTCATTCATTATGATCAGGTCCCACGCTGTCCATATAATCTCATTCATTATGATCTAGGATCAGGTCCCACGCTGTCCATATAATCTCATTCATTATGATCTAGGATCAGGTCCCACGCTGTCCATATAATCTCATTCATTATGATCTAGGATCAGGTCCCACGCTGTCCATATAATCTCATTCATTATGATCTAGGATCAGGTCCCACGCTGTCCATATAATCTCATTCATTATGATCTAGGATCAGGTCCCATGCTGTCCATATAATCTCATTCATTATGATCAGAGTCCCACGCTGTCCATATAATCTCATTCATTATGATCTAGGATCAGGTCCCACGCTGTCCATATAATCTCATTCATTATGATCTAGGATCAGGTCCCACGCTGTCCATATAATCTCATTCATTATGATCTAGGATCAGGTCCCACGCTGTCCATATAATCTCATTCATTATGATCTAGGATCAGGTCCCATGCTGTCCATATAATCTCATTCATTATGATCAGGTCCCATGCTGTCCATATAATCTCATTCATTATGATCAGAGTCCCACGCTGTCCATATAATCTCATTCATTATGATCAGGTCCCATGCTGTCCATATAATCTCATTCATTATGATCAGGTCCCACGCTGTCCATATAATCTCATTCATTATGATCTAGGATCAGGTCCCACGCTGTCCATATAATCTCATTCATTATGATCAGATCCCACGCTGTCCATATAATCTCATTCATTATGATCTAGGATCAGGTCCCACGCTGTCCATATAATCTCATTCATTATGATCAGGTCCCACGCTGTCCATATAATCTCATTCATTATGATCTAGGATCAGATCCCACGCTGTCCATATAATCTCATTCATTATGATCAGGTCCCACGCTGTCCATATAATCTCATTCATTATGATCTAGGATCAGGTCCCACGCTGTCCATATAATCTCATTCATTATGATCTAGGATCAGGTCCCATGCTGTCCATATAATCTCATTCATTATGATCAGATCCCACGCTGTCCATATAATCTCATTCATTATGATCAGATCCCACGCTGTCCATATAATCTCATTCATTATGATCAGGTGCCACGCTGTCCATATAATCTCATTCATTATGATCAGGTCCCACACTGTCCATATAATCTCATTCATTATGATCTAGGATCAGATCCCACGCTCTCCATACAATCTCATTCATTATGATCAGGTCCCATGCTGTCCATATAATCTCATTCATTATGATCTAGGATCAGGTCCCACGCTGTCCATATAATCTCATTCATTATGATCAGGTCCCACGCTGTCCATATAATCTCATTCATTATGATCAGGTCCCACGCTGTCCATATAATCTCATTCATTATGATCTAGGATCAGGTCCCACGCTGTCCATATAATCTCATTCATTATGATCTAGGATCAGGTCCCACGCTGTCCATATAATCTCATTCATTATGATCAGGTCCCACGCTGTCCATATAATCTCATTCATTATGATCTAGGATCCGGTCCCACGCTGTCCATATAATATCATTCATTATGATCTAGGATCAGGTCCCACGCTGTCCATATAATCTCATTCATTATGATCTAGGATCAGGTCCCACACTGTCCATATAATCTCATTCATTATGATCAGATCCCACGCTGTCCATATAATCTCATTCATTATGATCAGATCCCATGCTGTCCATATAATCTCATTCATTATGAACTAAAGGGGAAAACAGATCCTGTTTTTACATGGTTTGTGAATACGGGTCCATCACTCTGGCAGGCCCGGGTTAAGCAGACCATTGTGGCGTAGAGGTCTTGGCGCTGCCACGTCTCTAACTCTTCCCTGACTCTCACCTTGTCTGCCAACAGGTGGGAACAGCTGAGATGGAGGTGGAGTCCTACCTGCAGAGATGACAGCTCCTCATCATTCACTCCCAGGGTTCCACTGCTCCCTCTAGGTGGACTGGGGCCTGGGACAAGGTTATAGAGTAGCTACACAGTACAGCTCTGAGGCCTCTTGGCTGGTGGGGGGGGGGGGGGGGGGGGGGGGAATACAGCTGGCTGGGACAAGGGCACATCTCTACAGGCCTCTAGAAATGTGAATGGCAGAGAGGGAGTGTTGAGAGAGAAAGTGTGTGGGTGTTAGTAGCTGGAAATAGAAGTACAGGTTCTGTACATAGCGGTTTAAAACTCCTCTTCCTCATCATCATCATCCTCATCATCATGTCAAAGAACATGGAGATCCCGGATTAAATGAACACATTTACAGAGAGAGGGAAAGACACTTGAGGGCTATCCGTTCCAAACTTTAAATTGAATTTCCAAGCACTAGCATTTCACCCCGGATTATTAAATTGTGTTTAAGACATGACACTTACACTCCCTGGCTGAGAATACAGAGACAAATTGTGTTTCCTACTTCCTATTGGAAGAGGTGGTCGCCACTCACATATCCCTTGATGTATCACATCAGGCCGTGATTGGGTGTCTCATAATGCGGCGCGCAATTGGCCCAGCGTCGTCCGGGTTTGGCCGCTGTAGGTCGTCATTGTAAATAAGAATTTGTTCTTAACTGACATGCCTCGTTAAATAAAAAAATATATTAAAAAAAAACAATGTAAACTACGCTTTGTTCTATTACTGTTCACACTATCTCTATTTGGCACAAAATTGAAAAAAAACGATGCAACTGGGAAACGGAATGACACGCCCAGACTCCAATATTTAACTATAACGCCCTGCGATTTGGAAGACAGCCTTTCACATCGCCCCGATGGCCCAAATGTGGTATCTCTATCCTTGGCGATATCATGGATAGTAATAGTTTGAGGACAATTCCTAAATGTAAAATACATTTAAATGTAACTGAATCATTCTTTAACTGGACCAGAATATGGAAAAATATATCCTTGACATCCCATAATCCGAACCATCAATTTATTAATGAAACATTTGTTCAAAGACTTTATCTAACACACAAGAAACGTTTTATAAAGAAATTGTCGCTAACTTCCAAATGCTCCCCTAAATCAGGTAGACACATTCCTTCATAGGATATGGGAGTGCCCTGCAGTTCAATTATTTTGGGACAAAGTGACACAATTATTTTTCAAAGAGCGTGAATGTAAATATTAAATGATTCCCAGCCATTATGGTTACTTAATGATGATAGCCCCTTGAACCTCTCAATCAATCAGAGAAGATGACTGCTGCACATTTGTTTTGGGGGGGGGTTCTAAGATGGCTGCCACCTGACTCTCTCCCCTTCAACCAGTGGATACAGCTGCTGTTAGAAGTTATATCATTAGAATTATCGACAGCGAGAATCATTGGTGCTAGTTAAGAAACAATTGAGGCTTGGACAAATACACACTAAAGCCCCCACACATTTAAACCAACTATCGATACTTAATTATACTTTTATTTCCATTCTTTGCTTTCAGGCCCACAGGGAAGGGGGGGGGGGGGGGAGGTTCTCTGGTTGTTGTGGGGGAGGAGGGGGGTTCTCTGGTTGTTGTGGGGGAGGAGGGGGGTTCTCTGGTTGTTGTGGGGGAGGAGGGGGGTTCTCTGGTTGTTGTGGGGGAGGAGGGGGGTTCTCTGGTTGTTGTGGGGGAGGAGGGGGGTTCTCTGGTTGTTGTGGAGGAGGAGGGGGGTTCTCTGGTTGTTGTGGGGGAGGAGGGGGGTTCTCTGGTTGTTGTGGGGGAGGAGGGGGGTTCTCTGGTTGTTGTGGGGGAGGAGGGGGGTTCTCTGGTTGTTGTGGGGGAGGAGGGGGGTTCTCTGGTTGTTGTGGGGGAGGAGGGGGGTTCTCTGGTTGTTGTGAGGAGGAGGGGGGTTCTCTGGTTGTTGTGGAGGAGGAGGGGGGTTCTCTGGTTGTTGTGAGGAGGAGGGGGGTTCTCTGGTTGTTGTGGGGAAGGAGGGGGGTTCTCTGGTTGTTGATGGGAAGGAGGGGGGTTCTCTGGTTGCTGTGGGGGAGGAGGGGGGTTCTCTGGTTGTTGTGGGGAAGGAAGGGGGTTCTCTGGTTGCTGTGGGGGAGGAGGGGGGTTCTCTGGTTGTTGTGGGGGAGGAAGGGGGGATTGAGGGAAGATAAGGGGAGACTCAGGGGATGGATGGGTGGGAGGGGGACGGGAAGCTGTGGGAAGCATGCTTTCTTTGGGTCGGGGTGGTGGCGGGGTCAGATGAAGATGCGGGAGGATGGGGCTAGACGGTGTGGGAAGGGGGGTCAAAGGGTGGGAAACTTGGTTTCTGGGTGGGGCGGGAGGATGCGGACAGGTGGAAAGGGGCTGAGGGGGGTTGGATAGAATGGGTTAGGGAGGGGGAGCCATTTTTTGTTTATTTTACGTGCATAAAAAATATGAACGTCCTGTTCTTTATCTTTGTTCACTTTCTCTGATTGTTGTTTCTCTTTCTTCTTCTTTGGAGAGGCAACCCACAGGTACAAGAAAAATAGATGTGAAAAGATGAAACACAAATATGATAACTGAATATATCTGAATTAATATGACTTTAAATGTTATACCTGAACCTGTAAACCCCTTCTGAAGAAATGACAAACTAAATAAAAAGTAATATTTTTAAACACCTCCATCCCAGTCGGGCTCAGATGAGTGATTCAACCTACCCCAGTCGGGCTCAGATGAGTGATTCTACCTACCCCAGTCGGGCTCAGATGAGTGATTCAACCTACCCCAGTCGGGCTCAGATGAGTGATTCTACCTACCCCAGTCGGGCTCAGATGAGTGATTCTACCTACCCCAGTCGGGCTCAGATGAGTGATTCTACCTACCCCAGTCGGGCTCAGATGAGTGATTCTACCTACCCCAGTCGGGCTCAGATGAGTGATTCTACCTACCCCAGTCGGGCTCAGATGAGTGATTCTACCTACCCCAGTCGGGCTCAGATGAGTGATTCTACCTTCCCCAGTCGGGCTCAGATGAGTGATTCTACCTACCCCAGTCGGGCTCAGATGAGTGATTCTACCTACCCCAGTCGGGCTCAGATGAGTGATTCAACCTACCCCAGTCGGGCTCAGATGAGTGATTCTACGTACCCCAGTCGGGCTCAGATGAAGACTTGGTTTCTGGGTTTCTACCCCAGTATCCTTAAAGTGATGATACCCTCTACAGTACAAATGTCTGTCTGACAGACTCAGTACCAGTTCTATTCTGACCCGTTGGCAGGTCCATAGGGAGATCAATATCTGTCTTAGGTCAGTTAGGATCACCACTTTATTTTAAGAATGTGAAATGTCAGAATAATAGTAGAGAGAATTATTTATTTCAGCTTTTATTTTTTTTCATCACATTCCCAGTGGGTCAGAAGTTTACATACACTCAATTAGTATTTGGGAGCATTGACTTTAAATTCTTTAACTTGGGTCAAATGTTTTGGGTAGCCTTCCACAAGCTTCCCACAATAAGTTGGGTGAATTTTGTGATGGCCACTCCAATACCTTGACTTTGTAGTCCTTAAGCCATTTTGCCACAACTTTGGAAGTATGCTTGGGGTCATCGTCCAATTGGAAGACCCATTTGCGACCAAGCTTTAACTTCCTGACTGATGTCTTGAGATGTTGCTTCAATATATCCACATAATTTTCCACCTCATGATGCCATCTATTTTGTGAAGTGCACCAGTCCCTCCTGCAGCAAAGCACCCCCACAACATGATGCTGCCACCCCCGTGCTTCACGGTTGGGATGGTGTTCTTCGGCTTGCAAGCATCTCCCTTTTTCCTCCAAACATAACGATGGTCATTATGGCCAAACAGTTCTATTTTTGTTTCATCAGACATTTCTCCAAAAAGTACGATCTTTGTCCCCATGTGCAGTAGCAAACCATAGTCTGGCATATTTATGGCGGTTTTGGAGCAGTGGCTTCTTCCTTGCTGAGATTCCTTTCAGATTATGTCGATATAGGACTCGTTTTACTGTGGATATAGATACTTTTGTACCTGTTTCCTTCAGCATCTTCACTAGGTCCTTTGCTGTTGTTCTGGGATTGATTTGCACTTTTCGCACCAAAGTATGTTCATCTCTAGGAGACAGAACGCGTCTCCTTCCTGAGCGGTATGACGGCTGTGTGGTCCCATGGTGTTTATACTTGTGTACTATTGTTTGTACAGATGAATGTGGCACCTTCAGGCGTTTGGAAATTGCTCCCAATGATGAACCAGACTTGTTGAGATCTACAATTTTTTTTCTGAGGTCTTGGCTGATTTCTTTTTATTTTCCCATGATGTCAAGCAAAGAGGCACTGAGTTTGAAGGAGTTTGAAGAAATTTGTGGAGTGGTTGAAAAAAGAGTTTTAATGACTTAAGTTTATGTAAACTTCCGACTTCAACTGTACATTATAAGCTACATCATAAGCTACATTATTAGCTACATTGAAAGCTACACATTGAAAGCACAGTAGCTATGTTACAGTAAGCAGACTCACTTTGTGACAGAATAGAATATTTATCCATTTGAACCTTTCTCTTTGTCTGTCCAATCAAATATCCATCCTTCTCTCTCCTCTCTCTCCCCCTCGTTCTTGCTTTCTGTCACTCATGTTGTTGAACCTTGTTTTCAATGTGCTGAATCCTGCAGCACTGTCTAAGAGGTCTGATTGGCTGTCAAGTGACAAGGAGAAGTCTGATTGGCTGTCAAGTGACAAGGAGAAGTCTGATTGACTGTCAAGTGACAAGGAGAAGTCTGATTGGCTGTCTAGTGACAAGGAGAAGTCTGATTGGCTGTCTAGTGACAAGGAGAAGTCTGATTGACTGTCTAGTGACAAGGAGAAGTCTGATTGGCTGTCTAGTGACAAGGAGAAGTCTGATTGGCTAATTTTGAATTTCAAGACCCATTTTGGTATAACAAAAATATATAAAACATTTATCTGATAAAATATTGAATTTGGCCTTTACTACTACAGTCCAGAGAAACACATTGAATAAAACATTCATAAATGGCAAAACAGACAACAACTAAAAATAATCATAAGGAATAAGGTTTTAAAGTGTCTGTCCTAGTAAGGTTTTAAAGTCTGTCCTAGTAAGTTTAAAGTCTGTCCTAGTAAGGTTTTAAAGTGTCTGTCCTAGTAAGGTTTTAAAGTGTCTGTCCTAGTAAGGTTTTAAAGTGTCTGTCCTAGTAAGGTTTTAAAGTGTCTGTCCTATATCTAGGAGATATAAGAAAACTCAGGAAAAGCATGTTTGCTTTCTTTACACATATTTAACACCCTTTTTTGGGGTAGGCACAAAACTACCTTCATACTTCCACTCATTTTTTAATACCAGTACCAGTTACTTTCACATTAGTCCCAGTACCAGTTACCTTCACATTAGTCCCAGTACCAGTTACCTTCACATTAGTCCCAGTACCGGTTACCTTCACATTAGTCCCAGTACCAGTTACCTTCACATTAGTCCCAGTACCGGTTACCTTCACATTAGTCCCAGTACCGGTTACCTTCACATTAGTCCCAGTACCAGTTACCTTCACATTAGTCCCAGTACCGGTTACCTTCACATTAGTCCCAGTACCGGTTACCTTCACATTAGTCCCAGTACCAGTTACCTTCACATTAGTCCCAGTACCAGTTACCTTCACATTAGTCCCAGTACCAGTTACCTTCACATTAGTCCCAGTACCGGTTACCTTCACATTAGTCCCAGTACCGGTTACCTTCACATTAGTCCCAGTACCAGTTACCTTCACATTAGTCCCAGTACCGGTTACCTTCACATTAGTCCCAGTACCAGTTACCTTCACATTAGTCCCAGTACCAGTTACCTTCACATTAGTCCCAGTACCAGTTACCTTCACATTAGTCCCAGTACCAGTTACCTTCACATTAGTCCCAGTACCGGTTACCTTCACATTAGTCCCAGTACCAGTTACCTTCACATTAGTCCCAGTACCAGTTACCTTCACATTAGTCCCAGTACCGGTTACCTTCACATTAGTCCCAGTACCAGTACCAGTTACCTCCACATTAGTCCCAGTACCAGTTACCTCCACATTAGTCCCAGTACCAGTTACTTTCACATTAGTCCCAGTACCGGTTACCTTCACATTAGTCCCAGTACCAGTTACCTTCACATTAGTCCCAGTACCAGTTACTTTCACATTAGTCCCAGTACCGGTTACCTTCACATTAGTCCCAGTACCAGTTACCTTCACATTAGTCCCAGTACCGGTTACCTTCACATTAGTCCCAGTACCAGTACCAGTTACCTCCACATTAGTCCCAGTACCAGTTACCTCCACATTAGTCCCAGTACCAGTTACTTTCACATTAGTCCCAGTACCGGTTACCTTCACATTAGTCCCAGTACCGGTTACCTTCACATTAGTCCCAGTACCAGTTACTTTCACATTAGTCCCAGTACCAGTTACCTCCACATTAGTCCCAGTACCGGTTACCTTCACATTAGTCCCAGTACCGGTTACCTTCACATTAGTCCCAGTACCAGTTACCTTCACATTAGTCCCAGTACCAGTTACCTTCACATTAGTCCCAGTACCAGTTACCTTCACATTAGTCCCAGTACCAGTTACCTTCACATTAGTCCCAGTACCGGTTATCTTCACATTAGTCCCAGTACCAGTTACCTTCACATTAGTCCCAGTACCAGTTACCTCCACATTAGTCCCAGTACCAGTTACCTTCACATTAGTCCCAGTACCAGTTACCTTCACATTAGTCCCAGTACCGGTTATCTTCACATTAGTCCCAGTACCAGTTACCTTCACATTAGTCCCAGTACCGGCACCTTCACATTAGTCCCAGTACCAGTTACCTTCACATTAGTCCCAGTACCAGTTACCTTCACATTAGTCCCAGTACCGGTTACCTTCACATTAGTCCCAGTACCGGCACCTTCACATTAGTCCCAGTACCGGTTACCTTCACATTAGTCCCAGTACCAGTTACCTTCACATTAGTCCCAGTACCAGTTACATTCACATTAGTCCCAGTACCAGTTACCTTCACATTAGTCCCAGTAACGGTTACCTTCACATTAGTACCAGTACCAGTACCAGTTACCTTCACATTAGTCCCAGTACCAGTTACCTTCACATTAGTCCCAGTACCGGTTACCTTCACATTAGTCCCGGTTACCTTCACATTAGTCCCAGTACCAGTTACCTTCACATTAGTCCCAGTACCAGTTACCTTCACATTAGTCCCAGTACCAGTTACCTTCACATTAGTCCCAGTACCAGTTACCTTCACATTAGTCCCAGTACCAGTTACCTTCACATTAGTCCCAGTACCAGTTACCTTCACATTAGTACCAGTACCAGTACCAGTTACCTTCACATTAGTCCCAGTACCGGTTACCTTCACATTAGTCCCAGTACCGGTTACCTTCACATTAGTCCCAGTACCGGTTACCTTCACATTAGTCCCAGTACCAGTTACCTTCACATTAGTCCCAGTACCAGTTACCTTCACATTAGTCCCAGTACCGGTTACCTTCACATTAGTCCCAGTACCAGTTACCTTCACATTAGTCCCAGTACCGGTTACCTTCACATTAGTCCCAGTACCAGTTACCTTCACATTAGTCCCAGTACCAGTTACCTTCACATTAGTCCCAGTACCAGTTACCTTCACATTAGTCCCAGTACCGGTTACCTTCACATTAGTCCCAGTACCGGTTACCTTCACATTAGTCCCAGTACCGGTTACCTTCACATTAGTCCCAGTACCGGTTACCTTCACATTAGTCCCAGTACCAGTTACCTTCACATTAGTCCCAGTACCGGTTACCTTCACATTAGTCCCAGTACCAGTTACCTTCACATTAGTCCCAGTACCAGTTACCTTCACATTAGTCCCAGTACCAGTTAACTTCACATTAGTCCCAGTACCAGTTACCTTCACATTAGTCCCAGTACCGGTTACCTTCACATTAGTCCCAGTACCGGTTACCTTCACATTAGTCCCAGTACCGGTTACCTTCACATTAGTCCCAGTACCGGTTACCTTCACATTAGTCCCAGTACCAGTTACCTTCACATTAGTCCCAGTACCGGTTACCTTCACATTAGTCCCAGTACCGGTTACCTTCACATTAGTCCCAGTACCGGTTACCTTCACATTAGTCCCAGTACCAGTTACCTTCACATTAGTCCCAGTACCAGTTACCTTCACATTAGTCCCAGTACCGGTTACCTTCACATTAGTCCCAGTACCAGTTACCTTCACATTAGTCCCAGTACCAGTTACCTTCACATTAGTCCCAGTACCAGTTACCTTCACATTAGTCCCAGTACCGGTTACCTTCACATTAGTCCCAGTACCAGTTACCTTCACATTAGTCCCAGTACCAGTTACCTCCACATTAGTCCCAGTAACGGTTACCTTCACATTAGTCCCAGTACCGGTTACCTTCACATTAGTCCCAGTACCGGTTACCTTCACATTAGTCCCAGTACCAGTTACCTTCACATTAGTCCCAGTACCAGTTACCTTCACATTAGTCCCAGTACCAGTTACCTTCACATTAGTCCCAGTACCAGTTACCTTCACATTAGTCCCAGTACCAGTTACCTTCACATTAGTCCCAGTACCAGTTACCTTCACATTAGTCCCAGTACCAGTTACCTTCACATTAGTCCCAGTACCAGTTACCTTCACATTAGTCCCAGTACCAGTTACCTTCACATTAGTCCCAGTACCAGTTACCTTCACATTAGTCCCAGTACCAGTTACCTCCACATTAGTCCCAGTACCGGTTACCTTCACATTAGTCCCAGTACCGGTTACCTTCACATTAGTCCCAGTACCGGTTACCTTCACATTAGTCCCAGTACCGGCACCTTCACATTAGTCCCAGTACCGGCACCTTCACATTAGTCCCAGTACCGGTTACCTTCACATTAGTCCCAGTACCAGTTACCTTCACATTAGTCCCAGTACCAGTTACATTCACATTAGTCCCAGTACCAGTTACCTTCACATTAGTCCCAGTAACGGTTACCTTCACATTAGTACCAGTACCAGTACCAGTTACCTTCACATTAGTCCCAGTACCGGCACCTTCACATTAGTCCCAGTACCAGTTACCTTCACATTAGTCCCAGTACCAGTTACCTTCACATTAGTCCCAGTACCGGCACCTTCACATTAGTCCCAGTACCGGTTACCTTCACATTAGTCCCAGTACCAGTTACCTTCACATTAGTCCCAGTACCAGTTAACTTCACATTAGTCCCAGTACCGGCACCTTCACATTAGTCCCAGTACCGGTTACCTTCACATTAGTCCCAGTACCAGTTAACTTCACATTAGTCCCAGTACCAGTTACCTTCACATTAGTCCCAGTACCAGTTACCTTCACATTAGTCCCAGTAACGGTTACCTTCACATTAGTCCCAGTACCAGTTACCTTCACATTAGTCCCAGTACCGGTTACCTTCACATTAGTCCCAGTAACGGTTACCTTCACATTAGTACCAGTACCAGTTACCTTCACATTAGTCCCAGTACCGGTTACCTTCACATTAGTCCCAGTACCGGTTACCTTCACATTAGTCCCAGTACCAGTTACCTTCACATTAGTCCCAGTACCGGTTACCTTCACATTAGTCCCAGTACCAGTTACCTTCACATTAGTCCCAGTACCGGTTACCTCCACATTAGTCCCAGTAACGGTTACCTTCACATTAGTACCAGTACCAGTTACCTTCACATTAGTCCCGGTTACCTTCACATTAGTCCCAGTACCGGTTACCTTCACATTAGTCCCAGTACCAGTTACCTTCACATTAGTCCCAGTACCGGTTACCTCCACATTAGTCCCAGTACCAGTTACCTTCACATTAGTCCCAGTACCAGTTACCTTCACATTAGTCCCAGTACCAGTTACCTTCACATTAGTCCCAGTACCAGTTACCTTCACATTAGTCCCAGTACCAGTTACCTTCACATTAGTCCCAGTACCAGTTAACTTCACATTAGTCCCAGTACCAGTTACCTTCACATTAGTCCCAGTACCAGTTACCTTCACATTAGTCCCAGTACCAGTTACCTTCACATTAGTCCCGTGACACTTGATTTTGTGAGAAGACCAATTTTCGTATGTCTCTTGGTCTGACAAACGCCGCTCTAGCTCTGTCACCCCAGATGTGGAAGTGCGACATCGGCAGATGTGGTGGATCCAATGCGTATCAACCCCCCCCCCCCGACTGACAGATTTTGTTGGGGGATTTTTTAAAATTATTATGCACACATACGTCAATCGACTCTATGGGGTTCTAACCAAAATATCAGAGACAAAATATTCAGCTGGCCCTTTAAGGACGGGAGGTTACTGTGGTAACGGGGCCACAGGTGTCCTGTCATTAGTGTGTGTGTGTGTGTGTGTGTGTGTGTGTGAGTGATTAGGGTGTTTCTTCGCTATCAGCTAAAGCAGCAGACTCAAACTAACGTTGCAAAAACAACCGAGCTTGTGAACAAAGCAATGTAAATAGCCAAGAAACACAAGATACACAAGTCTCACTTTGTAGACTGTCGAGTAAATTAGACCAGCTTTTATGCCTGTACGCAAACAAAAAAAAGAATCTATCCGCATTTCACTCTGTACGCGCAGCGTCCCGCCAGGCCGTGTCGCTGCGCGAGGTGGGATCTTGGATTCCTGCTTTTCTTTGTGTAATTAGCAGCTATGAAACAAAACAGCAGAAAACACTTTGGAAAACAGCTCCTGCAGCGTTTTTCTAATCCTAACTTGAACATGTGCTCATACTTGACTTTTGATTTTTTTTTTTTTTATTCGCTAATGTAACGCTTTCACTGTAGAGCCCTTGCAAACAATGTTCCCTCAACATGTGCAAATTGTTAAGTCTTGTGAGCTGAAATTTGAACGTTGTCAGAATTTTGTGCAATTTTGCGTACCCTTTACAGTTTTAGACAACAGCCAATAGGCTATTATGGCTATTGGAGTATAATGTAGGCCTACCAACAAAACAAACAGAGCAAATCAAATCAAACAGGTGTAGACCTTACAGTGAAATGCTTACTTACAGGCTCTAACCAATAGTGCAAAAAAGGTATTAGGTGAACAATGGGTAAGTAAAGAAATAAAACAACAGTAAAAAGACAGGCTATAAAAGTAGCGAGGCTGCATACAGACACTGGTTAGTCAGGCTGATTTAGGTAGTATGTACATGTAGATATGGTTAAAGTGACTATGCATATATGATGAACAGAGAGTAGCAGCAGCGTAAAAGAGGGGTTGGGGGGTTGGGGGGGGGGGGGGGGGCACACAGTGCAAATAGTCCGGGTAGCCATTTGGTTACCTGTTCAGGAGTCTTATGGCTTGGAGGTTCTAACTGTTGAGAAGCCTTTTTGTCCTAGACTTGGCACTCCGGTACCGCTTGCCATGCGGTGGTAGAGAGAACAGTCTATGACTGGGGGTGGCTGGGGTCTTTGACAATCTCAGAACATTTTCACATGGAAATAGCTTTTGAGTTGTATGATTTAGCCTACGGGAGCCGTTACAGTACGTGGTGTTCAACGCAGGCCTGTATTGTATGATATTTATTGTTCAGAAAGTATTCAGACCGCTTGACTTACTAGACATTTTGTTACGTTACAGCCTTATTCTAAACTGGATTCAATTCAAATTAAAATATCAATACCCCGTAATAGTAGGTTTTTAGAAATTGTTGCTTATTTACTAAAAATAAAAAACAGAAATACCATATTTACATAAGTATTCAGATCCTTTGTTATGAGATGATTCTAAATGGAGCTCAGGTGCATGTGGTTTCCATTGATCATCCTTGAGATGTTTATACAACTTTTATCTATTTATATTTAACCTTTTATTTAACTCGGCAAGTCAGTTAAGAACAAATTCTTATTTTACAGTGACGGCCTACCCCCGCCCAAACCCTAACCCAGATGACGCTGGGCCAATTGTGCGCCGCCCTATGGGACTCCCAATCACAGCCGGTAGTGATACAGCCTGGAATCGAACCAGGGTCTGTAGTGACACCTCTAGCACTGAGATGTAGTGCCTTAGACTGCTGTGCCACTCGGGCGCCCTGACTTGATTGGAGTCCAATTGTGGTAAATTCAATTGATTGGACATGATTTGGAAAGGCACACACCTGTGTGTAAGGTCCCACAGTTGACAGTGCATGTCAGAGCAAAAACCAAGCCATGAGGTCGAAGGAATTGTCCGTAGAGCTCAGAGACAGGATTGTGATGAGACACAAATCTGGGGAAGGGTTCCAAAAAATGTCTGCAGCATTGAAGGTACCCAAGAACAGTGGCCTCCATCATTCTTAAATGGAAGAAGTTTGAAACCACCAAGACTCTTCCTAGAGCTGAATGGAGCAAAGTAGAGAGAGATCCTTGATGAAAACCTGCTCCAGAGCGCTAAGGACCTCTCAGACTGGGGCGAAGGTTCACCTTCCAACAGGACAATGACCCTAAGTACACAGCCAAGACAATGCAGGGGTGGCTTTGAGACAAGTCTCTGAAGGTCCTTGAGAGGCCCAGCCAGAAGCCGGACTTGAACCCGATCTAACCTCTCTGGAAAGACCTGAAAATAGCTGTGCAGCGACGCTCCCCTTCCAACCTGACAGAGCATGAGAGGATCTGCGGAGAATGGGAGTGCCAAGTAAAGGGGTGCCTAGCTTGTAGCATCATACCCAAAAAGACTTGAGGCTGTAATCACTGCCAAAGGTGCTTCAACAAAGTACTGAGTAAAAGGTCTGAATACTTATGTAAATGTCATATTTCATTAATTAATGTAATTTTTTATTTTGTAAGTTTAAAAAAACAACTGTTTCTGCTTTATCATTATGGGGCATTGTGTGTAGATTGATGAGAAAAACAACAACAATTTAATCGATTTTAGAATAAGGGTGAACTGTATATCTATTTTGTTAAGAGGTAGATCAGCTTTAATAATGCAGAATAATTGTGGTTTCCATCAATGTAATTGTTTGAACCATTTCCAATCCCCCATACATATTTTTTTGTAAATATATAAAATATATAGTGTTGTTATAGTGACACCTCCCTAGTGACCAGGACTATGTGTTGTTATAGTGACACCTCCCTAGTGACCAGGACTATGTGTTGTAGTGACACCTCCCTAGTGACCAGGACTATGTGTTATAGTGACACCTCCCTAGTGACCATGACTATGTGTTGTTATAGTGACAACTCCCTAGTGACCAGGACTATGTGTTGTTATAGTGACACCTCCCTAGTGACCAGGACTATGTGTTATAGTGACACCTCCCTAGTGACCAGGACTATGTGTTGTTATAGTGACACCTCCCTAGTGACCAGGATTATGTGTTGTTGTAGTGACACCTCCCTAGTGACCAGGACTATGTGTTGTAGTGACACCTCCCTAGTGACCAGGACTATGTGTTGTTATAGTGACACCTCCCTAGTGACCAGGACTATGTGTTATAGTGACACCTCCCTAGTGACCAGGACTATGTGTTGTAGTGACACCTCCCTAGTGACCAGGACTATGTGTTGTAGTGACACCTCCCTAGTGACCAGGACTATGTGTTATAGTGACACCTCCCTAGTGACCAGGACTATGTGTTGTTATAGTGACAACTCCCTAGTGACCAGGACTATGTGTTGTAGTGACACCTCCCTAGTGACCAGGACTATGTGTTGTTATAGTGACACCTCCCTAGTGACCAGGACTATGTGTTGTTATAGTGACACCTCCCTAGTGACCAGGACTATGTGTTGTAGTGACACCTCCCTAGTGACCAGGACTATGTGTTATAGTGACACCTCCCTAGTGACCAGGACTATGTGTTGTTATAGTGACACCTCCCTAGTGACCAGGACTATGTGTTATAGTGACACCTCCCTAGTGACCAGGACTATGTGTTGTTATAGTGACACCTCCCTAGTGACCAGGACTATGTGTTATAGTGACACCTCCCTAGTGACCAGGACTATGTGTTGTTATAGTGACACCTCCCTAGTGACCAGGACTATGTGTTATAGTGACACCTCCCTAGTGACCAGGACTATGTGTTATAGTGACACCTCCCTAGTGACCAGGACTATGTGTTGTTATAGTGACACCTCCCTAGTGACCAGGACTATGTGTTGTAGTGACACCTCCCTAGTGACCAGGACTATGTGTTGTTATAGTGACACCTCCCTAGTGACCAGGACTATGTGTTGTTATAGTGACACCTCCCTAGTGACCAGGACCATGTGTTGTTATAGTGACACCTCCCTAGTGACCAGGACTATGTGTTGTTATAGTGACACCTCCCTAGTGACCAGGACTATGTGTTGTTATAGTGACACCTCCCTAGTGACCAGGACTATGTGTTGTTATAGTGACACCTCCCTAGTGACCAGGATTATGTGTTGTTATAGTGACACCTCCCTAGTGACCAGAACTATGTGTTGTTATAGTGACACCTCCCTAGTGACCAGGACTATGTGTTGTTATAGTGACACCTCCCTAGTGACCAGGACTATGTGTTGTTATAGTGACACCTCCCTAGTGACCAGGACTATGTGTTGTTATAGTGACACCTCCCTAGTGACCAGGACTATGTGTTGTAGTGACACCTCCCTAGTGACCAGGACTATGTGTTGTTATAGTGACACCTCCCTAGTGACCAGGACTATGTGTTGTTATAGTGACACCTCCCTAGTGACCAGGACTATGTGTTGTTATAGTGACACCTCCCTAGTGACCAGGACTATGTGTTATAGTGACACCTCCCTAGTGACCAGGACTATGTGTTGTTATAGTGACACCTCCCTAGTGACCAGGACTATGTGTTGTTATAGTGACACCTCCCTAGTGACCAGGACTATGTGTTGTTATAGTGACACCTCCCTAGTGACCAGGACTATGTGTTGTTATAGTGACACCTCCCTAGTGACCAGGACTATGTGTTGTTATAGTGACACCTCCCTAGTGACCAGGACTATGTGTTGTTATAGTGACACCTCCCTAGTGACCAGGATTATGTGTTGTTATAGTGACACCTCCCTAGTGACCAGGACTATGTGTTGTTATAGTGACACCTCCCTAGTGACCAGGACTATGTGTTGTTATAGTGACACCTCCCTAGTGACCAGGACTATGTGTTGTAGTGACACCTCCCTAGTGACCAGGACTATGTGTTGTTATAGTGACACCTCCCTAGTGACCAGGACTATGTGTTGTTATAGTGACACCTCCCTAGTGACCAGGACTATGTGTTGTTATAGTGACACCTCCCTAGTGACCAGGACTATGTGTTATAGTGACACCTCCCTAGTGACCAGGACTATGTGTTGTTATAGTGACACCTCCCTAGTGACCAGGACTATGTGTTGTTATAGTGACACCTCCCTAGTGACCAGGACTATGTGTTGTAGTGACACCATTCCCTAGTGACCATGACTATGTGTTAAAATATATAGATGGTTTTAGATATTTTCCTTCATTATTGTCCCCTAAACCTACCACCCCTCCCCTAATTAGAGTAAACTAATGGACAACAACACTTAGGCTTCTACTTCCAGTTTATTAATACTGTATACATTTTACAGACACAATTTAGTCCCACCCTTCAGCTCCACTCAGCCCCTCTCTCCCATCTATCTCTGAAGACCAGTTCCATCCTTCAGCTCCATCCAACCCCTCCCATCTATCTCTGAACACCATCCAGTCTCATCCTCCAGCTCCACTCAACCCCTCCCATCTATCTCTGAACACCATCCAGTCCCATCCTTCAGCTCCACTCAACCCCTCCCATCTATCTCTGAACACCATCCAGTCCCATCCTTCAGCTCCACTCAACCCCTCCCATCTATCTCTGACCACCATCCCGTCCCATCCTCCAGCTCCACTCAACCCCTCCCATCTATCTCTGACCACCATCCAGTCCCATCCTCCAGCTACCCTCAACCCCTCCCATCTATCTCTGAACACCATCCAGTCCCATCCTCCAGCTACCCTCAACCCCTCCCATCTATCTCTGACCACCATCCCGTCCCATCCTCCAGCTCCACTCAACCCCTCCCATCTATCTCTGAACACCATCCAGTATTGATTTCTATTTGCCATGTATTTATTCAACTGTACTGTGATGTTTCCCAAAAGTTCTGAACCTTTTATTCTCATAATTTCTACATATTGTAAATGAAAGATATACGTTTTTGATAGGAGAATTATTATATTATTGATTGATTGACTATGACTTTTTAAATCACCCAGCAGTGCTAATTGCAGAGTTAGCTCCAGGTAAATGTTACAATTCTTCAGCCGTTCCTGAACCTGTGATCAAAAACGAGCTACATATGGACAGTACCAATACAAATGATCTAATGATTCTGTCATTCACAGCAAAATCTGCAGAGCTGGGATGATTTGTATCCCCCATATATATATATATAACATTTTATTGATTGCAAGAATTTCGTATAATCATTTAAATTGAAAAATGTGTATGTTTTGAATCCAGAGTATTTTTGTGTATCAGTTCATAAACCATGTGATATGGAATCGGTATATCGAAAGAAATCTATTCCCAACTATTTTACAATCTATATGGCACAGCTGTGAATTTATTGGTTCTTAAATGAAACTGGTATACTTTTTCATTCATCACAATTTTCTTTAACTCATTTTGGTATTTAATGAATTCATGTTCATTATATAAATAGGCCCTTTGAATTTTGTGTGACTTGCCGTTCCAAATCAAATTGAATAATTTTCCGCCATAAGCAAATAGGTAAACTGGGATATGACTAAAGACTTAATCCCTCTAGCGACACATTTTCAAAAAATCGACTAGCGACAAATCTAGCGACTTTTTTCTGGTGTTATTGGAGACTTTTGGAGACTCTGATGTGAAGCACATATCGTTCTTACTCTTCTCAACGAGCTACGAGTGCTGCCGTGGGCTCCACCCCAGTCCCAAAGCACTCATATGCGGCCTAGTCCTCGCGCAGCAGTCCCTCCCAGCTGCAGTCACCCCTCCGCATCCAGACTGCAAATAAATCACACAAGAGGGAAGCCGCCGCTGGCTGATCCCCACCCTGGCTTACATTCAGGGTGGGATGTAAATGTAAAATGTTCTTTGTCTAAAATAAATCACTGCACAAAAAGAAATCACTGCATTTGACTCACACAACCTCAGTCACTTACTCACCTTGTCCACTGTGTGTGTGCCTCTCTGTGACATAAGCTAAACATCTAGCTGGCTAGCTCATCATGTCTCAGTCTAAACTGTACACTCAAAAATACAGAAAGGAGTGGGAATCAAACCCTGAATTCAAAGGCCGGTGGAAGCCGTTTATTGGAAATGATACACGGGCATACTGCCTGTATTGTAAGGCTGATTTCTACGCCAAACTTAGTGATGTAAAAAAAACACGACAACTCAAAAGGCAAAGCCTTATAACAGTTCCACCCAAAACAAGCTGCCATTTATGGTTCAAAAAATGTACTCTGTAAAAAAGGCTGAGGCTACCATGGCATTAGCTATCACTGAACACTGTTCCATGCTGGCATGTGATCACATTGGAGAAGCATGTAGAGCTGCTTTCTCAGACTCCACTGCTGCTACCCACTTCAAAACGCACAGGACAAAGTGCACAGAAATGATTAATGGAGTTCTAGCACCATACTTTCTGAAGAAGTTGGTCTCAGATGTGGGTGAAAAGCGTTTCAGCCTCCTCCTCGATGAGTCCACGGATGTAAGTGTTTCTAAGTACCTGGGGGTTGTGATAAGGTACTTTAGTGACACCAAGCAGACAATTGTATCAACATTTCTGGGGCTTGTTGAGTTGGAGGGAGGAGATGCCAAATCTATAGCCCGTGCTGTTGTGGCTTTCCTCAAGAAGTGTTGTCTTAAAAAAGAGAAACTCCTGGGGATAGGGACTGACAATGCCTCTGTTATGACGGGGATTAACAATGTGGGGTCCATAAAGTGCTGAAGGAGGAGTATTGCCTCAAATATCTGTTTCTTATTCGCTGTGTGTGCCACTCTCTGCAGCTTGCTGTAAGTCATGCTTCCAATGACACCATCCCCCGAAGTGTGGAGTACTTGGTACGAGAGACTTATAACTGGTTTTCAGTGTCTCCAAAGCGCAGAGAGGCCATATATGAGACCATAAACTGTAGGGAGAAACCTTTACAGATAACCAAGGTATGTGCCACACGTTGGCTCTCCATTGAACCCGCGGTTTCATGCATTTTGGACCAGTGGGAGGAGCTTAGGCTGCATTTCGCAGTCACCAAGTCCAGTGAGCACTGCTACACGGCTGAGGTTTTATACTCCATGTACAGTGATCCTCAAAACATATTGGATCTGACTTTTTTGAAGTCAGTGCTGGGTGAGGTACATTTGGCCATCAAGGCTTTTGAGGGAGAGCAAGTAGATCCTCTTAAGCCACTTGACAGCTTGGTTAGCCTGATCAAGTCTGTGAGCAGCCGGGTGCTGAAAGCCACTGGCAAATGTTGATGTACTCAAAGGGCCAATAGATGATACAGTGAGGGAAAAAAGTATTTGATCCCCTGCTGATTTTGTACGTTTGCCCACTGACAAAGAAATGATCAGTCTCTAATTTTAATGGTAGGTTTATTTGAACAGTGAGAGACAGAATAACAACAAAACAATCCAGAAAAACGCATGTCAAAAATGTTATAAAATGATGTGAATTGTAATGAGGGAAATAAATATTTGACCCCTCTCAATCAGAAAGATTTCTGGCTCCCAGGTGTCTTTTATACAGGCAACGAGCTGAGATTAGGAGCACACTCTTAAAGGGAGTGCTCCTAATCTCAGTTTGTTACCTGTATAAAATACACCTGTCCACAGAAGCAATCAATCAATCAGATTCCAAACTCTCCACCATGGCCAAGACCAAAGAGCTCTCCAAGAATGTCAGGGACAAGATTGTAGACCTACACAAGGCTGGAATGGGCTACAAGACCAACGCCAAGCAGCTTGGTGAGAAGGTGACAACAATTGGTGCGATTATTCGCAAATGGAAGAAACACAAAGAACTGTCAATCTCCCTTGGCCTGGGGCTCCATGCAAGATCTCACCTCATGGAGTTGCAATGATCATGAGAACGGTGAGGAATCAGCCCAGAACTACACGGGAGGATCTTGTCAATGATCTCAAAGCAGCTGAGACCATAGTCACCAAGAAAACAATTGGTAACACACTACGCCGTGAAGGACTGAAATCCTGCTGTGCCCGCAAGGTTCCCCTGCTCAAGATAGCACACATACATGCCGTCTGAAGTTTGCCAATGAACATCTGAATGATTCAGAGGACAACTGGGTGAAAGTGTTGTGGTCAGATGAGACCAAAATGGAGCTCTTTGGCATCAACTCAATTCACTGTGTTTGGAGGAGGAGGAATGCTGCCTATGACCCTAAGAACACCATCTCCACCGTCAAACATGGAGGTGGAAACATTATGCTTTGGGGGTGTTTTTCTGCTAAGGGGACAGGACAACTTCACCGCATCAAAGGGACGATGGACGGGGCCATGTACCGTCAAATCTTGGGTGAGAACCTCCTTCCCTTAGCCAGGGCATTGAAAATGGGTCGTGGATGGGTATTCCAGCATGACAATGACCCAAAACACACGGCCAAGGCAACAAAGGAGTGGCTCAAGAAGAAGCACATTAAGGTCCTGGAGTGGCCTAGCCAGTCTCCAGAACTTAATCCCATAGAAAATCTGTGGAGGGAGCTGAAGGTTCGAGTTGCCAAACGTCAGCCTCGAAACCTTAATGACTTGGAGAAGATCTGCAAAGAGGAGTGGGACAAAATCACTCCTGAGATGTGTGCAAACCTGGTGGCCAACTACAAGAAACGTCTGACCTCTGTGATTGCCAACAAGGGTTTTGCCAACAAGTACTAAGTCATGTTTTGCAGAGGGGTCAAATACTTGTTTCCCTCATTAAAATGCGTATCATTTTATAACATTGACATGCGTTTTTCTGGATTTTTTTGTTGTTATTCTGTCTCTCACTGTTCAAATAAACCTACTATTAAAAGTATATGATCATTTCTTTGTCAGTGGGCAAACGTACAAAATCAGCAGGGGATCAAATACTTTTTTCCTTCACTGTACATCAGTTCCCAAACCGTACCTTGGTTACTTTTTTTGAGTCAAAGGTAGCTGAGCTGCACCTGAGGATGAAAACGATGTCCAAATGCGGTGTGTAGCCTTCACCATCTCCCTCACTAATGAGTTGAGGGTGAGACTGCCGGACAACATCGAAGCATTGCAGTACATGTCAGTTTTCAATGTGAGGAAACACTAAAACACAATAAGAGCCCTGGAGAAATAGAAAAAAATAGCCAAGCTCCTTGGCTACTCCCCTGCAGAGATAGACAAGATTGTTCAGCAATGGCGTGCCATCCATCTTAGTAAATGGAATGAGACAAAAAAAACACACTGGGCTTCTGGAGTGAGATTTGGAAGTTCAGGGATGCAGCTGATATCAACCCGTTTCAAGAACTTGCCATGGCTGCTGTGTCTGTGTCACATGACAGGGGGTGTTTTGTGTTTTTCTATGTTTTGTATTTCTATGTTTAAGTTCTAGTTTTTCTATTTCTATGTTTTTTTTGGGGGGGGGGGGGGGGTTGATCTCCAATTGGAGGCAGCTGGTCCTCGTTGTCTCTAATTGGAGATCATATTTAAGTAGGGTTTTTCTTCCTGGGCCTTGTGGGTTATGATATTTTGAGTAGTGTTTGTTTCTCTCTGCGTCACGGTTTGTTGTTTTGTCATATTCAGTTATTTATGTTTTTGAAAAGTTTCACGGATTAAATACAAATGTGGAACTACAACCATGCTGCACTTTGGTCCGATCCTTTCGACAACCGTGACAGTCTGTGTTGTCCTTGTCACACTCGAATGCTGAAGTCGAGAGAGTATTCAGCCAGATGAGTGTGGTAAAAAGCAAACTTAGAAATGGGATGTCCTTGCAAACCCTTAACTCCATCCTGTACATTGGATATGGACTGAAGCTGTCTGGTGAGGCTTGCTATGAGCACCAGCTGGCTGATAATGTTTTGCAGCTTTTTTGGCACATCAGCTGCTTACTCATTTAAGTCAGCTCCCTCAGTTGCTGAACCTGGGAGGGGGGGTCTGGAGAAAAAACAACAATTAACCTGAATTAGGGCCAGACTAGTTACCATAATTTTCTCACATTGCCATTGACAGTTTTTTCTATTGTCTCTTTTTGGTCCATTTAGATTGTATACAAAAAAATGTAAAAAATGTTATGGTTAAAAATGTCCATGTTTTACTGTGACTTGTTGTAGGCTCCTAAGTGGATCATAAGGTTAAAAACCAAACCAAATTAAAGAAAACTATACTATAAATAAATAAATTAAATTAAAAATAAATTTAAAACTAAGTAACTCTGCCAGAGTGTCTCTTTTGGGTCACTTCTGCCGGTCCCAAGCCCGGATAAAGGAGGACGGTTGGAATTGTGATTTAAAAAAAAATACAAGAATCGACAGAAGAAAGTTCATTTGTAGTTCTAAACATATTTAGGGTGTTTTTGTGTCTCACTTTTTGTCTCTCCCACGACGTTATTCCTCTCTCCTACAGCGTTAGTCCTCTCTTCTACAGCGTTATTCCTCTCTCCTACAGCATTATTCCTTTCTCCTACAGCGTTATTCCTTTCTCCTACAGCGTTATTCCTCTCTCCTACAGCGTTATTCCTCTCTCCTACAGCGTTATTCCTCTCTCCTACAGCGTTATTCCTTTCTCCTACAGCGTTATTCCTCTCTCCTACAGCGTTATTCCTCTCTCCTACAGCGTTATTCCTTTCTCCTACAGCGTTATTCCTCTCTCCTACAGCATTATTCCTCTCTCCTACAGCGTTATTCCTCTCTCCTACAGCGTTATTCCTCGCTCCTACAGCGTTATTCCTTTCTCCTACAGCGTTATTCCTCTCTCCTACAGCGTTATTCCTTTCTCCTACAGCGTTAATTCCTCTCTCCTACAGCGTCCATCATAATTACATGCACATGGACAATTACGCAAATTAGGCGATGACGTCATCTAGCGACTTCTAGCTATTTTTAGGACAGCCAATAGCTGCTTTCCTTACTGAGGAGTTGGCAACACTTCTTGAAATGTAGCTACACCTGTTGTTCTCTTGTAGGAAGCAGTAACTCCTCATTGCTGACCTATACTTATCTAGAACTGGGCTAATAACTCGCTAACTAGCAAAGAACATCAACAAATGTGCACACCGTGGCCCTGATCTGAACTGATCTGAAAAGCACACTCACTCCCCAGGGTGATTGAAAGACCGCTCGTTCGCTATCCCGCACAAATAGAATTCTACTCCGTTGCGGTTCTGGCTCTGCCTACAACAAAATCACTGAATTAATCATGCAAAGTTAGATTTATTTTGGTTTGTTGGATTGAAAAAGGGGCTGATTTAATGTTGATTCGATATAGTGCAAACTAATTGGGGGCGAAGTTCAATCTCATGCATCTCTGGCATTTCTTCTCCCCGAGGTAGTCCTGGAGGAGGTGTGCGACCGCCGCAGTTTAGAAGGATCACGGCCTGCAATGTGACCACCCGCCAACGTGGCTGGTGAAATAGACATTCGGGTGTTAATTTTAATGCTCTGCTCAAGACGGAGAGAGAAAAAAATGTCAGAAGAGAAATCACAGCTTTAAAACAAGAGAGAACAACCTAGAGAGATAGTATTTTAAAGAACGAATGGACACTTTAAATCAGAAAACGCTAACTTACAGTTAGTTAATCATGGCCTAGATCATGAATATAAAAGTTAGATCAGGTAGCATAGCGGAACACGTGTTTACCTGACATCAGGCATGCTAGCCGTAGCACACAGAGAAAGGGTGTAGCAGTTCTGCTTACAGAAACATAATGAGCTGTTGGCTCTGGAGGCTGCAGATGAAGTGTTAGATTTTGCACCCTCTGTGTGTGTGTGTGTGTGTGTAGATTCTGCCACCTCCACTCCCCACCACACCATCTTGCTAGCACCCCCCCCCCCCCCCCCATTAGATAACAGACTGCAGCACAGCTGTTAGACCTTTCAACAGACATTATCAACAACCAGCTGAAGTAAACAACACTAAACAACAACTTTTGATGAGAACTAGCTTGGACTTCCTCTCCTTCCTTTTCTCTACGTGAGAATGAAATGCTCAGACACGGGTGGAGAAGAACACCATCCTCAACACGAGGAACATGGCAGTGGTCCGGAGACGGGTGGAGAAGAACACCATCCTCAACACGAGGAACATGGCAGTGGTCCAGAGACGGGTGGAGAAGAACACCATCCTCAACACGAGGAACATGGCAGTGGTCCAGAGACGGGTGGAGAAGAACACCATCCTCAACACGAGGAACATGGCAGTGGTCCGGAGACGGGTGGAGAAGAACACCATCCTCAACACGAGGAACATGGCAGTGGTCCAGAGACGGGTGGAGAAGAACACCATCCTCAACACGAGGAACATGGCAGTGGTCGGGAGACGGGTGGAGAAGAACACCATCCTCAACACGAGGAACATGGCAGTGGTCCAGAGACGGGTGGAGAAGAACACCATCCTTAACACGAGGAACATGGCAGTGGTCGGGAGACGGGTGGAGAAGAACACCATCCTCAACACGAGGAACATGGCAGTGGACCAGAGACGGGTGGAGAAGAACACCATCCTTAACACGAGGAACATGGCAGTGGACCAGAGACGGGTGGAGAAGAACACCATCCTCAACACGAGGAACATGGCAGTGGTCCAGAGACGGGTGGAGAAGAACACCATCCTCAACACGAGGAACATGGCAGTGGTCGGGAGACGGTTGGAGAAGAACACCATCCTCAACACGAGGAACATGGCAGTGGTCCAGAGACGGGTGGAGAAGAACACCATCCTCAACACGAGGAACATGGCAGTGGTCCAGAGACGGGTGGAGAAGAACACCATCCTCAACACGAGGAACATGGCAGTGGTCGGGAGACGGGTGGAGAAGAACACCATCCTCAACACGAGGAACATGGCAGTGGTCCGGAGACGGGTGGAGAAGAACACCATCCTTAACACGAGGAACATGGCAGTGGTCGGGAGACGGGTGGAGAAGAACACCATCCTTAACACGAGGAACATGGCAGTGGAACATGGACACACTGCTATACAGCCTCTACATATACTGGAGACAGATTACTACAACTAATAAAGCAGCATGTATTTCTGTTTTCTATGATTAAGGCTTTTAAAAAGGAAAAATACATTAAATTATTGAATTTCACCTACTGTGTTTTCCTTTCATTTTACAATTTACCCCCCACCCACTTGCGCACAAACACACACACACTCGCATGCGCACACACACACACACACACACACACACACACACACACACACACACACACACACACACACACACACACACACACACACACACACACACACACACACACACCACACACACACACACACACACACACTTCAATGGCCACCAGCTCGTTTACATTAGAATCTTTGGGAAGTCTTTTTGTTTTATAAAAGAAGCGATATTTGTACAATTCCCATGACTGAAAAGAGAGCAGTGAGAATTAAACAAACAGCTGTACTTTCCTCTATTCAACATTACTTCCCATTAGGGACTATGGCACAGTGTTGGAGGGGATGTCCATTTACAGGTATGTATATATGTACGTACAGTGTTTTCATTGTTGCCGTGGGAAGCACAGGTGGAAGCACATGTCTGAGAAACACATGGCTGAGAAACACATGGGTGAAGGTGTGACTGGGATGCAGGGAAAGGAGAGAGAAAGGGATCGGAGTCCCTGGGAAGGAAAGGAGGAATGGAAGAGGTGAAAGGAGAGAGAGGAGGAAGAGGGTGTCAGTACCACACCTTTCTGCAGGCTCATGTCTACCATGCGTGGCTCGGCCAGCTCCAGGAAGAAGTTCTTGTTTTTCTCATACTCCTCATCGTCTATCACCTTCACCTGAACCATCTTGCTGCGAGAGGAGAGAGAGAGCGGGGAAAAAGAGGCGGAAGGGAAGAGAAGAGAACAAAAGAGAAGAGAAAGCGAATTAAGAGGGAAAAGGACAGATGGAAAGAGAGAGAGAGAGAGAAGAGAAAGTTAAGTCAGCAGGAGGATTAATAATAACCAGTGTGGTGAAAAGGCTAGAGGTCAAAGGTCAGCTGCTGTCCCTGACGATGGTCGCTAGGTCACTCTAGGAGAGCTCTGTCATAGACTGTCCACATTGGCTCCCATGGATGTCTTGACATTCAAATCTATCACACTGTAGCGAACACATCTCATTGGTTGCGAACACATCTCATTAGTCGCGTACACATCTCATTGGTCGCGTACACAGATTTTCAGATGCAATATGCTTGTGTTTTCTACCTCCAACAGTGCAGTAATATCTAGCAATAAAAAATATAATAAATATTACAACTAGCAATATCAGTACGAGCAATATCAGAGTCCGGAATATACAGTTGAAGTTGGAAGTTTACATACACCTTAGCCAAATACATTTAAACTCAGTTTTTCACAATTCCTGACATTTAATCCTAGTAAAAATTCCCTGTCTTAGGCCAGTTAGGATCACCATTTTATTTTAAGAATGTGAAATGTCAGAATAATAGTAGAGAGAATTATTTATTTCAGATTTTATTTCTTTCATCACATTCCCAGTGGGTCAGAAGTTTACATACACTCAATTTGTATTTGGTAGCATTGCCTTTAAATTGTTTAACTTGGGTCAAACGTTTCGGGTAGCCTTCCACAAGCTTCCCACAATAAGTTGGGTGAATTTTGGCCCATTCCTCCTGACAGAGCTGGTGTAACGGAGTCAGGTTTGTAGGCCACCTTGCTCGGAAACGCTTTTTCAGTTCTGCACACAAATGTTCTACGGGATTGAGGTCAGGTCTTTGTGATGGCCACTCCAATACCTTGACTTTGTTGTCCTTAAGCCATTTTGCCACAACTTTGGAAGTATGCTTGGTGTCATTGTCCATTTGAAAGACCCATTTGTGACCAAGCTTTAACTTCCTGACTGATGTCTTGAGATATATATATCCACATCATTTTCCATCCTCATGATGCCATCTATTTTGTGAAGTGCACCAGTCCCTCCTGCAGCAAAGCACCCCCACAACATGATGCTGCCACCCCCGTGCTTCACGGTTGGGATGGTGTTCTTCGGCTTGCAAGCCTCCCCCTTTTTCCTCCAAACATATTGATGGTCATTATGGCCAAATAGTTCTATTTTTGTTTCATCAGACCAGAGGACATTTCTCCAAAAAGTACGATCTTTGTCCCCATGTGCAGTTGCAAACCGTAGTCTGGCTTATTTATGGCGGTTTTGGAGCAGTGGCTTCTTCCTTGCTGAGATGCCTTTCAGGTTATGTCGACTTGTTTTACTGTGGATATAAATACTTTTGTACCTGTTTCCTCCAGCATCTTCACAAGGTCCTTTGCTGTTGTTCTGGGATTGATTTGCACTTTTCACACCCAAGTACGTTAATCTCTAGGAGACAGAACGCGTATCCTTCCTGAGCGGTATTGAAGGGGCACTTTTCCGCTTTCTTCACCACGCTGTCGGTGTGGAGGGACAATTTCAGGTCCTCAGTGATGTGCACAGCGAGGCACTTGAAGCTTTTAACTTTCTCCACTGCGGCCCTGTCTATGTGGAAGGGGGCGGCCCTGTCGATGTGGACGGGGGCGGCCCTGTCTATGTGGACGGGGGCGGCCCTGTCTATGTGGATGGGGGCGGCCCTGTCTATGTGGACGGGGGCGGCCCTGTCTATGTGGATGGGGTGGCCCTGTCTATGTGGATGGGGGCGGCCCTGTCTATGTGGACGGGGGCGGCCCTGTCTATGTGGATGGGGGCGGCCCTGTCTATGTGGATGGGGGCGGCCCTGTCTATGTGGACGGGGGCGGCCCTGTCTATGTGGACGGGGGCGGCCCTGTCTATGTGGACGGGGGCGGCCCTGTCTATGCGGATGGGGGCGGCCCTGTCTATCCGGACGGGGGCGGCCCTGTCTATGTGGATGGGGGCGGCCCTGTCTATGCGGATGGGGTGGCCCTGTCTATGTGGATGGGGGCGGCCCTGTCTATGTGGACGGGGGCGGCCCTGTCTATGTGGACGGGGGCGGCCCTGTCTATGTGGACGGGGGCGGCCCTGTCTATGTGGACGGGGGCGGCCCTGTCTATGTGGACGGGGGCGGCCCTGTCTATGTGGACGGGGGCGGCCCTGTCTATGCGGATGGGGGCGGCCCTGTCTATGCGGATGGGGGCGGCCCTGTCTATGTGGATGGGGTGGCCCTGTCTATGTGGACGGGGGCGGCATCACTCCGCCAGGTCTCTCACCTTCTCCCTGTAGGCTGTCTCGTCGTTGTTGGTAATCAGGCCTACTGTACCAATGTTGTGTCGTCAGAAAATTGAGTTGGAGATGCGCGTGGCCATGCAGTCATTGGTGAACAGGGAGTACAGGAAGGGGGCTGAGCACGCATCCCTGTGGGGCCCCCGTGTTGAGGATCCATCCCTCTCCAGTCCCCACAGTCATGGTTTAAGGAGGTACAAACTCTCTCCTTGCAGGAGTTCAATGAAATAAAGCCAACTTGCTTTTCTGTTGACCGCTGGCTTGAGGACTACATGGAATGTGCAGCTTGCCTGCTCAAGGACTTTGATTTAGAGACCGGGACACAAGTTCTGGGACTCGGGAAATGTACAGTTGAAAGTTTCAAACCTGTAATCGGTACTTGAATATCTGCCAATTCCAAAATTGTATGAATATAAAACCTTGTAACTAATGCATGTGACCCTTTTCCTCCACCCTATTTCATGTTCTGTATCTTATTTCATGTTCTGTATCTTATTTCATGTTCTGTATCTTATTTCATGTTCTGTATCTTATTTCATGTTCTGTATCTTATTTCATGTTCTGTATCTTATTTCATGTTCTGTATCTTATTTCATGTTCTGTATCTTATTTCATGTTCTGTATCTAGTGTCATTCATGTGTTCTTTCTAAGTTGAAAAGCCAATACAAATGCTTAACAGTAAAAATAAAGTCCAAGACCCAGTTGCACAGGGCTGGGTTCAGACCCAGTTGCACAGGGCTGGGTTCAGACTCAGTTGCACAGGGCTGGGTTCAGACCCAGTTGAACAAGGCTGGGTTCAGACCCAGTTGAACAGGGCTGGGTTCAGACCCAGTTGCACAGGGCTGGGTTCAGACCCAGTTACACAGGGCTGGGTTCAGACCCAGTTACACAGGGCTGGGTTCAGACCCAATTACACAGGGCTGGGTTCAGATCCAGTTGCACAGGGCTGGGTTCAGACCCAGGGACCCGAGCTTAGTAATGAGCTTGGAGGGTACTCTGGTGAGCTGTAGTCGATGAACAGCATTTTTTACATAGGTATTCCTCTTGTCCAGATGGGATAGGGCAGAGTGCAGTGCGATGGCGATTGCATTGTCCGTGGATCTGTTGGGGCAATATGCAAATTGAACTGGGTCTAGGGTGTCAGGTAGGGTAGAGGTGATATAATCCTTAACTAGCCTCTCAAAGAACTTCATGATGACAGAAGTGAGTGCTATGGGGCGATAGTCATTTAGTTCAGTTACCGTAATTTCCGGACTATTGAGCGCACCTGAATATAAGCCGCAACCCACTGAATTTATTTTTTATTTTTAATTTTGAACATAAATAAGCCGCACATGTCTATAAGCCGCAGGTGCCTACCGGTACATTGAAACATTCAAACTTTACACAGGCTTTAACAAAACACGGCTTGTAACAAAAATAAATAGGCTTTAATGAAACACGGCTTATAACAAAAATAAATAGGCTTTAACGAAACACGGCTTGTAACAAAAAATAAAAAATTAGCAGTAAGCTTTAGTTGTCTTTTTGCACTGAGTCAATTCCTCACGCTGCTGTTTCCAACGTCTTATCATCGACTCATTAAGACCAAGCTCCCCTGCAGCAGCTCTATTTCCTTTTCCAACAGCCAGATCAATCGCCTTCAACTTGAAAGCTGCATCATATGCATTTCTCCGTGTCTGTGCCATGATGAGGGTGACAAAATGACTACCGTAATCAGAATGATGGGAAGTTTGAGAGCGCTCGATTTAATCTAAACAGTAAACAAAAAAGTTGTTTGACCTTAACCCGTTCGGCAATTTCATTGGTCTAATGAAAGCTTCATGCCGCCAAAAAACTGAGCACGTCACAGAATGTGTTTTTTTTTGTAGTTTTTTTGAAAGCGGGAAAAATCCATATATTAGCCGCGTCATTGTTTAAGCTGCGAGGTTCAAAGCGTGGGAAAAAAGTTGCGGCTTATAGTCCGGAAATTACGGTACCTTTGCTTTCTTGGGTACAGGAACAATGGTGGCCATCTTGAAGCAAGTGGGGACAGCAGACTGGGATAGGGAAAGATTGAATATGTCCATAAACACAGCAGCCAGCTGGTCTGCACATGTTCTGAGGACGCGGCTAGGGATGCTGTCTGGGCCTACAACCTTGCGAGGGTTAAGACTCTTAAATGTCTTACTCATGTCAGCCACATGGAACAAGAGCTCACAGTCCTTGGAAGAATCGAGGGCCCGTGTCGGTGGCTCAATGTTGTTTTGCTCAAAGCGGGAGAAAAAAGTGTTTATCTTGTCTGGGCGCTAGGCATCAATGTCCACAATGTATTGTATTATATTATATATTATATTGTATAAGCATTGTATTTGGGACAAATCATTCACTAAACCCTAAACCTCAACTAAATCTTGTAATAAATAATGTGGAAATTGAGCAAGTTGAGGTGACTAAACTGCTTGGAGTAACCCTGTATTGTAAACTGTCATGGTCAAAACCTATTGATACAACAGTAGCTAAGATGGGGAGAAGTCTGTCCATAATAAATGGCTGCTCTGCCTTCTTAACAACACTATCAACAAGGCAGGTCCTACAAGCCCTAGTTTTGTCACACCTGGACTACAGTTCAGTCGTGTGGTCAGATGCCACTTAGAGGGACTTAGGGAAATTGCAATTGGCTCAGAACAGAGCAGCACGGCTGGCTCTTTGACGTACACAGAGAGCTAACATGTCAATCTCTCCTGGCTCAAAGTGAAGGTATTGACATGTTGAATGCACCGAGCTGTCTGTCTAAACTACAGGCACACAGCTCGGACACCCCATGCATACCCCACAAGACATGCCACAAGAGGGTCACTTCACAGTCCCCAAGTCCAGAACAGACTATGGGAGGCGCACAGTACTATATAGAGCCATGACTACATGGAACTCTATTCCACATCGGGTAACTGATGCAGCAGTAAAATTAGATTTAAAAAACAGATTAAAATACACCTTATGGAACAGCGGGGACTGTGAAGAGACACACACATTGGCACAGACAATTGTATACACACACACACACGATAACATATGCACTATACACACACAGACATATGGTTTTAGTGTTGTAGATTTAGTGTCCACAGATTTAGGAAAATCTGTATTTAGTTTTTTTGCCCCTAATTTGTGAAACAATCTGCAGAGTTGACTGCAGTTAGATGTGCTGGTGTCACCCAGGAAGTTTACATTAATGATTGAGGACCTCTATGTAGTTGAATGGGACTGCTTTTATTAAATATGTTTATTTTGTTATTGTGTGCTGAATTATATTGTTTTATACACATACATGTATGTTTTATTATTCTAATTGTATTGTAATGTGGATCCATAATGAATACAAATTCATATGTCTCGTGTCTGAGCCGTTAAATTGCGACTCCACTTTGTCCCTGTACTGTCGTTTTGCCTCTGATTTCCTTATGGAGGTCACAGCTGGCCTGTTTTGTACACGTCCATGTTCCCAGTCACCTTGCCTTGGTTAAATGAGGTGGTTCGCGCTTTTCAGTTTTGCGCGAATGCTTCCATCTATCCACTGTTGTTAGTTTGGATAAGTTCTACTCATCACCATGGGAACAACATCCTCTATGCACTTCCTGATGAACCCAGTCCCAGAGTCAGTGTACAAGTTAATACTATTCTCAGAGGCGACCCGGAACATTTCCTAGTCTGTATGATCAAAACAATCTTGAAGCATAGATTCTGATTGGTCAGACCATTGTTGAACAGTCCTTACTACGGGTGCTTCGTGCTTAGGTTTCTGCCTATAG
>NC_138291.1:5597500-5645000 GCF_965601325.2 Salmo salar
ACAGATATACATCATGGTTAAAGGGATTTTATACAGATATAAATCATGGTTAAAGGGATTTTATACAGATATACAATACTGGTCAAACGCTTTAGAACACCTACACATTCAAGGGCTTTTCTTTATTTGTACTATTTTCTACATTGAAGAGATCAAAACTATGAAATAACACATTTGGAATCATGTAGTAACCAAAATAGTGTTAAACAAATCAAAAATATATTTTGTATTTGAGATTCTTCAAATAGCCACCCTTTGCCTTGATGACAGCTTTGCACACTCTTGGCATTCTCTCAACCAGCTTCATGAGGAATGCTTTTCCAAGTGTCTTGAAGGAGTTACCAGATATGCTGAGCACTTGTTGGCTGCTTTTCCTTCACTCTGCGGCAAATAAATGTGCAAACATTTCAAAATACCGTTTTTTTATGGGGTATTGTGTGTAGATTGATGAGGAATTTGTATTATATAATCTATTTTAGAATTTAGCTGAAACGTAAGAAAATGTGGAAATGATAGTACATTAACTGCATAAAATTCATACATAGACCTTTAATATTGGTGTTATAGGTCAGTCGTAAACTGCACAGTTAGAGACAGGCCAGATGGTTGGAGGTAATACTACTGTCAAACCCTGATCTGTTTCACCTGTCGTTGTGATTGTCTCCACCTCCCTCCAGGTGTTGCCCATCTCCCCATTATCCCCTGTGTATTTACACCTGTGTTCTCTGTTTGTCTGTTGCCAGTTCGTCTTGTTTATTCAAGTCAACCAGCGTTTTGTGTCTTAGCTCCTGCTTTTTCCCAGTCTCTCTTTTTCTCGCCCTCCTGGTTTTGACCCTTGCCTGTCCTGACTCCGAGCCCGCCTGCCTGACCACTCCACCTGCCCCTGACCCTGCCTGTTGCCCGGTACCATTGCTCCACCTTGACCTGTCTATTTCCTGCCCCTGTTGGAATATTAAACTATTGTTTATTCGACGTGGTCTGAATCTGTGTCTTATCTTCATACCTGAAAACTACAGAACCTGCCAGTATCAACAGACTGTATTAGTGACAGAGAGACAGGCCAGATGGTTGGGGTAATACTACAGAACCTGCCAGTATCAACAGGCTGTATTAGTGACAGAGAGACAGGCCAGATGGTTGGGGTAATACTACAGAACCTGTCAGTATCAACAGGCTGTATTAGTGACAGAGAGACAGGCCAGATGGTTGGGGTAATACTACAGAACCTGCCAGTATCAACAGGCTGTATTAGTGACAGAGAGACAGGCCAGATGGTTGGGGTAATACTACAGAACCTGCCAGTATCAACAGGCTGTATTAGTGACAGAGAGACAGGCCAGATGGTTGGGGTAATACTACAGAACCTGCCAGTATCAACAGGCTGTAGTAGTGACAGAGAGACAGGCCAGATGGTTGGGGTAATACTACAGAACCTGCCAGTATCAACAGGCTGTATTAGTGACAGAGAGACAGGCCAGATGGTTGGGGTAATACTACAGAACCTGCCAGTATCAACAGGCTGTATTAGTGACAGAGAGACAGGCCAGATGGTTGGGGTAATACTACAGAACCTGCCAGTATCAACAGACTGTATTAGTGACAGAGAGACAGGCCAGATGGTTGGGGTAATACTACAGAACCTGCCAGTATTAACAGGCTGTAGTAGTGACAGAGAGACAGGCCAGATGGTTGGGGTAATACTACAGAACCTGCCAGTATCAACATACTGTATTAGTGACAGAGAGACAGGCCAGATGGTTGGGGTAATACTACAGAACCTGCCAGTATTAACAGACTGTAGTAGTGACAGAGAGACAGGCCAGATGGTTGGGGTAATACTACAGAACCTGCCAGTATCAACAGACTGTATTAGTGACAGAGAGACAGGCCAGATGGTTGGGGTAATACTACAGAACCTGCCAGTATCAACAGACTGTATTAGTGACAGAGAGACAGGCCAGATGGTTGGGGTAATACTACAGAACCTGCCAGTATCAACAGGCTGTATTAGTGACAGAGAGACAGGCCAGACCATAATAACACACTATTAGAAACGTTCTACACCAAACAGCACTGCTACTACAGACAGACCTCTCCTCCCCCTCTCATCCTGTCTTCCTCTCATCCTGTCTTCTCTTCCTCTTCCTCACCTCTGAGCCTCTTGTTCTGCTCTGATCCTCTGATCTACACTGTTCCTCTGTTCTGCTTTGATCCTCTGTTCCTCTGTTCTGCTCTGATCCTCTGATCTACTCTGATCTACACTGATCCTCTGTTCTGCTCTGATCCTCTGTTCCTCTGTTCTGCTCTGATCCTCTGTTCCTCTGTTCTGCTCTGATCCTCTGTTCTGCTCTGATCCTCTGATCCTCTGTTCCTCTGTTCTGCTCTGATCCTCTGATCCTCTGTTCTGCTCTGATCCTCTGATCTACTCTGATCCTCTGTTCTGCTCTGTTCCTCTGTTCTGCTCTGATCCTCTGCTCTGCTCTGATCCTCTGATCTACTCTGATCCTCTGTTCTGCTCTGTTCCTCTGTTCTGCTCTGATCCTCTCATCCTCTGTTCTGCTCTGATCCTCTGTTCCTCTGTTCTACTCTGATCCTCTGTTCCTCTGTTCTACTCTGATCCTCTGTTCTGCTCTGATCCTCTGTTCTGCTCTGTTCCTCTGATCCTCTGTTCTGCTCTGATCCTCTGATCCTCTGTTCTGCTCTGATCCTCTGATCCTCTGATCCTCTGTTCTGCTCTGATCCTCTGATCCTCTGATCCTCTGATCCTCTGTTCTGCTCTGATCCTCTGTTCTCCTCTGTTCTGCTCTGATCCTCTGATCCTCTGTTCTGCTCTGATCCTCTGATCCTCTGTTCCTCTGTTCTGCTCTGATCCTCTGATCCTCTGTTCTGCTCTGATCCTCTGTTCCTCTGATCCTCTGTTCTGCTCTGATCCTCTGATCCTCTGTTCTGCTCTGATCCTCTGTTCTGCTCTGATCCTCTGTTCCTCTGTTCTGCTCTGATCCTCTGATCCTCTGTTCTGCTCTGATCCTCTGTTCCTCTGTTCTGCTCTGATCCTCTTGTTCTGCTCTGATCCTCTGATCTGCTCTGATCCTCTGTTCCTCTGTTCTGCTCTGATCCTCTGATCCTCTGTTCTGCTCTGATCCTCTGTTCCTCTGATCCTCTGTTCTGCTCTGATCCTCTGATCCTCTGTTCCTCTGTTCCTCTGTTCTGCTCTGATCCTCTGATCCTCTGTTACTCTGTTCTGCTCTGATCCTCTTGTTCTGCTCTGATCCTCTGTTCTGCTCTGATCCTCTGTTCTGCTCTGATCCTCTGATCCTCTGTTCTGCTCTGATCCTGTGTTCCTCTGTTCTGCTCTGCTCCTCTGCTCTGCAGCTGAATGTGTTTTAGTAGCACTGTTTGGACCGCTGCATCTCCTCTTACACCACCAGACTACTCTGTCCCCCACCCCCCCCCCTCCTCTCCTCTCCTCTCCTCTCCTCTCCTCTCCTCTCCTCTCCTCTCCCTCCTCCTCTCCTCTCCTCTCCTCTCCTCTCCTCTCCTCTCCAATACATTTTATTGAATTTGTTTCATCTATGTTCATTATTTCACTGTACAGACTATATACCATGACCGAGCAGGCACCTGACAGTGCAAAAGCTATGGGAGTAAGAGGTACCAACTCTGTCCCAAATGGCACCCTAGTCCCTATATAGTGCAGTACTCTTGACAAGAGATCTATGGGCCCTGGTCAAAGGTAGTGCACTACTTAGGGAATAGGGTGCAATTTGGGATGCAAGACACAGTATAGGTCAACAGCAGCTGTTGATGTGTATGCTACAATAGCTGAACCATAGCTGACTGCAGGGGGGATCCTTGCTGCTGGACTGCTGAGGGGCCACGCTTTGACACCTCACTAATACGCAAGAGACGTCCCAAATGGCACCCTACAGTATGCCCTATGTAGTACACTACTTATCACCAAGGCCTACAGGGCTCTTGTCAAAAGAAATGCACTATGTAGGGAACAGGGAATAGGGTGCCAATTGGGACGCAGTCAGAGTCTATCTACACCCACTGTTTTCTCTCTTTCATTTTTTCATTTTTTCTATTTGTTTCTCTCCTCCAGACTGGCCCACAGTAGAGTTACAACGTAGTGGATTCCTCTAACTGGCCCACAGTAGAGTTACAACATAGTGGATTCTTCTGACTGGCCCACAGTAGAGTTACAACGTAGTGGATTCCTCCTGACTGGCCCACAATAGTTACAACGTAGTGGATTCCTCTAACTGGCCCACAGTAGAGTTACAACATAGTGGATTCTTCTGACTGGCCCACAGTAGAGTTACAACATAGTGGATTCCTCCTGACTGGCCCACAGTAGAGTTACAACATAGTGGATTCTCCTGACTGGCCCACAGTATAGTTACAACATAGTGGATTCTTCTGACTGGCCCACAGTAGAGTTACAACATAGTGGATTCCTCTAACTGGCCCACAGTAGAGTTACAACATAGTGGATTCTCCTGACTGGCCCACAGTAGAGTTACAACATAGTGGATTCCTCTAACTGGCCCACAGTAGAGTTACAACATAGTGGATTCCCCTGACTGGCCCACAGTAGAATTACAACATAGTGGATTCCTCCTGACTGGCCCACAGTAGAGTTACAACATAGTGGATTCTCCTGACTGGCCCACAGTAGAGTTACAACATAGTGGATTCCTCCTGACTGGCCCACAGTAGAGTTACAACATAGTGGATTCCTCTAACTGGCCCACAGTATAGTTACAACGTAGTGGATTCTCCTGACTGGCCCACAGTAGAGTTACAACATAGTGGATTCCTCCTGACTGGCCCACAGTAGAGTTACAACATAGTGGATTCCTCTAACTGGCCCACAGTATAGTTACAACGTAGTGGATTCCTCTAACTGGCACACAGTAGAGTTACAACATAGTGGATTCTCCTGACTGGCCCACAGTAGAGTTACAACATAGTGGATTCTCCTGACTGGCCCACAGTAGAGTTACAACATAGTGGATTATTCTGACTGGCCCACAGTAGAGTTACAACATAGTGGATTCCTCTAACTGGCCCACAGTAGAGTTACAACATAGTGGATTCTCCTGACTGGCCCACAGTAGAGTTACAACATAGTGGATTCCTCCTGACTGGCCCACAGTAGAGTTACAACATAGTGGATTCCTCTAACTGGCCCACAGTAGAGTTACAACATAGTGGATTCTTCTGACTGGCCCACAGTAGAGTTACAACATAGTGGATTCCTCCTGACTGGCCCACAGTAGAGTTACAACATAGTGGATTCTCCTGACTGGCCCACAGTATAGTTACAACATAGTGGATTCTTCTGACTGGCCCACAGTAGAGTTACAACATAGTGGATTCCTCTAACTGGCCCACAGTAGAGTTACAACATAGTGGATTCTCCTGACTGGCCCACAGTAGAGTTACAACATAGTGGATTCCTCTAACTGGCCCACAGTAGAGTTACAACATAGTGGATTCCCCTGACTGGCCCACAGTAGAATTACAACATAGTGGATTCCTCCTGACTGGCCCACAGTAGAGTTACAACATAGTGGATTCTCCTGACTGGCCCACAGTAGAGTTACAACATAGTGGATTCCTCCTGACTGGCCCACAGTAGAGTTACAAACATAGTGGATTCCTCTAACTGGCCCACAGTATAGTTACAACGTAGTGGATTCTCCTGACTGGCCCACAGTAGAGTTACAACATAGTGGATTCCTCCTGACTGGCCCACAGTAGAGTTACAACATAGTGGATTCCTCTAACTGGCCCACAGTATAGTTACAACGTAGTGGATTCCTCTAACTGGCACACAGTAGAGTTACAACATAGTGGATTCTCCTGACTGGCCCACAGTAGAGTTACAACATAGTGGATTCTCCTGACTGGCCCACAGTAGAGTTACAACATAGTGGATTATTCTGACTGGCCCACAGTAGAGTTACAACATAGTGGATTCCTCTAACTGGCCCACAGTAGAGTTACAACATAGTGGATTCTCCTGACTGGCCCACAGTAGAGTTACAACATAGTGGATTCCTCCTGACTGGCCCACAGTAGAGTTACAACATAGTGGATTCCTCTAACTGGCCCACAGTAGAGTTACAACATAGTGGATTCCCCTGACTGGCCCACAGTAGAATTACAACATAGTGGATTCCTCCTGACTGGCCCACAGTAGAATTACAACATAGTGGATTCCCCCTGACTGGCCCACAGTAGAGTTACAACATAGTGGATTCCCCTGACTGGCCCACAGTAGAATTACAACATAGTGGATTCCCCTGACTGGCCCACAGTAGAATTACAACATAGTGGATTCCCCTGACTGGCCCACAGTAGAATTACAACATAGTGGATTCCCCTGACTGGCCCACAGTAGAATTACAACATAGTGGATTCCCCCTGACTGGCCCACAGTAGAGTTACAACATAGTGGATTCCCCTGACTGGCCCACAGTAGAATTACAACATAGTGGATTCCCCCTGACTGGCCCACAGTAGAGTTACAACATAGTGGATTCTCCTGACTGGCCCACAGTAGAGTTACAACATAGTGGATTCCTCTAACTGGCCCACAGTAGAGTTACAACATAGTGGATTCCCCTGACTGGCCCACAGTAGAGTTACAACATAGTGGATTCCCCTGACTGGCCCACAGTAGAATTACAACATAGTGGATTCCCCTGACTGGCCCACAGTAGAGTTACAACATAGTGGATTCTTCTGACTGGCCCACAGTAGAATTACAACATAGTGGATTCTCCTGACTGGCCCACAGTAGAATTACAACATAGTGGATTCTTCTGACTGGCCCACAGTAGAATTACAACATAGTGGATTCTCCTGACTGGCCCACAGTAGAATTACAACATAGTGGATTCCCCTGACTGGCCCACAGTAGAATTACAACATAGTGGATTCCTCCTGACTGGCCCACAGTAGAATTACAACATAGTGGATTCCCCTGACTGGCCCACAGTAGAATTACAACATAGTGGATTCCCCTGACTGGCCCACAGTAGAATTACAACATAGTGGATTCCTCCTGACTGGCCCACAGTAGAATTACAACATAGTGGATTCTCCTGACTGGCCCACAGTAGAGTTACAACATAGTGGATTCCCCGCTGGCCCACGTGGCCGTGGATTCCCCTGACTGGCCCACAGTAGAATTACAACATAGTGGATTCTCCTGACTGGCCCACAGTAGAATTACAACGTAGTGGATTCCCCTGACTGGCCCACAGTAGAATTACAACATAGTGGATTCTTCTGACTGGCCTATAGTTGAACGGATCTTTAAACTGAAGTTGACCTTTAAATAATCCTCTTTCCCTGAATGTGTATAGTGTTTTCCAGTCCAGGGCACACTACTTCCTTTAGAGTGGGTTCAAAAGCAGTGCATTATAAAGGGAATAGGGTGCCATTTGGGATGTACTAACAGCCATTACAGTGGATTTAAAGACTGTTATCACTGGGGAGGTAGTGTACTGTACAGAGTGTACGGGGTGGAAGGGAGACCTTTTAAACTGGACACGTCTCCTTCCCTTACACTCCAGTAGGCTAGTTACACTCTGGGGCTCTGGAACACACAGTAGAGGCCTTGATGGCAGGCCAGAGTTCATGAGGAATTCAGTTCCTTTAAAAGTGGCATTGGCAATCTCTGTTCTTCTCAGTGTATTCTATTCAAAACAACAAGACTTAAAGGGGCAATCAGCAGTTACTACATACATTTTCTTTAACCTGTTAGGGCTAGATCATTGATTCTTGAATAATATACCTTATAAAGGCCTCATGAGCTTGGTTCCACTGTCGAACCCCATCACAACCCAGAATATAAACGTGATTACTCCAATGTTTCTAAACACTTTTTTATTTTTTTTGGTAAACAAACACTGGATAGCCCTCAAAACATGGTTAAAACGATAATTGAGATATCATGGATGACCAGTCCTTCATGGAACCACTCTATTTATCCAGCTACGTCACGCAGGTTTTTTTTTTTTTTTACAGAACCAAGAGGAAGAGGAAATCCCTTTGTTATTGTTTCTACTGACGATTGCAGCTTTTAAAAAAACATAGCTGTTACAGTGAATGAATGAACAAATGGATGGATTAACGGATGAATTAATTAATAACCAAAAACACAGTGTGGCCAGTAGACATACTACAACACTGATCTGAGACTTTTATTGGTCTTTAAGGTCTTAGATCTACTGCTCTGTACTTCTATTAGATCTACTGCTTCTATTAGATCTACTGCTTCTATTAGATCTACTGCTTCTATTAGACCTACTGCTCTGTACTTCTATTAGAAGTCCCCTCATGGGTCTCCCGGTGGCAGCCGGCACTGGTATCTGTAGCATCCACTGGGGTGGCCCCATTCACTGGGGAGGCCCCATCCGAGCCCCCATCCACTGAGGAGCCCCCATCCACTGGGGAGGCCCCATCCACTGGGGAGCCCCCATCCACTGAGGAGCCCCCATCCACTGGGGAGTCCCCATCCACTGAGGAGCCCCCATCCACTGAGGAGCCCCCATCCACTGAGGAGCCCCCATCCACCGGGGAGGCCCCATCCACTGGGAAGGCCCCGTCCACTGGGGAGGCCCCATCCACTGGGGAGGCCCCATCCACTGGGGAGGTCCCATCCACTGAGGAGCCCCCATCCACTGAGGAGCCCCCATCCACTGGGGAGGTCCCATCCACTGAGGAGCCCCCATCCACTGAGGAGCCCCCATCCACTGGGGAGGCCCCATCCACTGGGGAGGTCCCATCCACTGAGGAGCCCCCATCCACTGAGGAGCCCCCATCCACTGGGGAGGCCCCCTCCACTGGGGAGGTCCCATCCACTGGGGAGCCCCCATCCACTGAGGAGCCCCCATCCACTGGGGAGGCCCCATCCACTGGGGAGGCCCCATCCACAAAGTATCAAAATACAGAGAGGTGTTGGTAAAGGTATATTGTCCTGCTAACAGCCCATAATGCTCTATTATAATACTGTACATGGTGTCCAGGTCAGGATAACCAAAACATTTCTTTATTAAAGACTATCAGAAAGAATGTTGGTACTTATTTATTTTGATCCAAAGCCATGAATGACTGAGTCACTCAGCTTTATGTAGGTGCTGCTATATGACTGAGTCACTCAGCTTTATGTAGGTGCCTGAGGCTATATGACTGAGTCACTCAGCTTGATGTAGGTGCTGCTATATGACTGAGTCACTCAGCTTTATGTAGGTGCTGCTATATGACTGAGTCACTCAGCTTTATGTAGGTGCTGCTATATGACTGAGTCACTCAGCTTTATGTAGGTGCCTGAGGCTATATGACTGAGTCACTCAGCTTTATGTAGGTGCTGCTATATGACTGAGTCACTCAGCTTTATGTAGGTGCCTGAGGCTATATGACTGAGTCACTCAGCTTTATGTAGGTGCTGCTATATGACTGAGTCACTCAGCTTTATGTAGGTGCCTGAGGCTATATGACTGAGTCACTCAGCTTTATGTAGGTGCTGCTATATGACTGAGTCACTCAGCTTTATGTAGGTGCTGCTATATGACTGAGTCACTCAGCTTTATGTAGGTGCTGCTATATGACTGAGTCACTCAGCTTTATGTAGGTGCTGCTATATGACTGAGTCACTCAGCTTTATGTTGGTGCCTGAGGCTATATGACTGAGTCACTCAGCTTTATGTAGGTGCTGCTATATGACTGAGTCACTCAGCTTTATGTAGGTGCTGCTATATGACTGAGTCACTCAGCTTTATGTAGGTGCTGCTATATGACTGAGTCACTCAGCTTTATGTAGGTGCTGCTATATGACTGAGTCACTCAGCTTTATGTAGGTGCCTGAGGCTATATGACTGAGTCACTCAGCTTTATGTAGGTGCTGCTATATGACTGAGTCACTCAGCTTTATGTAGGTGCTGCTATATGACTGAGTCACTCAGCTTTATGTAGGTGCTGCTATATGACTGAGTCACTCAGCTTTATGTAGGTGCTGCTATATGACTGAGTCACTCAGCTTTATGTAGGTGCTGCTATATGACTGAGTCACTCAGCTTTATGTAGGTGCCTGAGGCTATATGACTGAGTCACTCAGCTTTATGTAGATGCCGAGGCTATTTGACTGAGTCACTCAGCTTTATGTAGGTGCTGCTATATGACTGAGTCACTCAGCTTTATGTAGGTGCCTGAGGCTATATGACTGAGTCACTCAGCTTTATGTAGGTGCCTGAGGCTATATGACTGAGTCACTCAGCTTTATGTAGGTGCTGCTATATGACTGAGTCACTCAGCTTTATGTAGGTGCTGCTATATGACTGAGTCACTCAGCTTTATGTAGGTGCTGCTATATGACTGAGTCACTCAGCTTTATGTAGGTGCTGCTATATGACTGAGTCACTCAGCTTTATGTAGGTGCTGCTATATGACTGAGTCACTCAGCTTTATGTAGGTGCTGCTATATGACTGAGTCACTCAGTTTTATGTAGGTGCCTGAGGCTATATGACTGAGTCACTCAGCTTTATGTAGGTGCTGCTATATGACTGAGTCACTCAGCTTTATGTAGGTGCCTGAGGCTATATGACTGAGTCACTCAGCTTTATGTAGGTGCTGCTATATGACTGAGTCACTCAGCTTTATGTAGGTGCCTGAGGCTATATGACTGAGTCACTCAGCTTTATGTAGGTGCTGCTATTTGACTGAGTCACTCAGCTTTATGTAGGTGCTGCTATATGACTGAGTCACTCAGCTTTATGTAGGTGCTGCTATATGACTGAGTCACTCAGCTTTATGTAGGTGCTGCTATATGACTGAGTCACTCAGCTTTATGTAGGTGCCTGAGGCTATATGACTGAGTCACTCAGCTTTATGTAGGTGCTGCTATATGACTGAGTCACTCAGCTTTATGTAGGTGCTGCTATATGACTGAGTCACTCAGCTTTATGTAGGTGCTGCTATATGACTGAGTCACTCAGCTTTATGTAGGTGCTGCTATATGACTGAGTCACTCAGCTTTATGTAGGTGCTGCTATATGACTGAGTCACTCAGCTTTATGTAGGTGCCTGAGGCTATATGACTGAGTCACTCAGCTTTATGTAGGTGCCGAGGCTATATGACTGAGTCACTCAGCTTTATGTAGGTGCTGCTATATGACTGAGTCACTCAGCTTTATGTAGGTGCCTGAGGCTATATGACTGAGTCACTCAGCTTTATGTAGGTGCTGCTATATGACTGAGTCACTCAGCTTTATGTAGGTGCTGCTATATGACTGAGTCACTCAGCTTTATGTAGATGCTGCTATATGACTGAGTCACTCAGCTTTATGTAGGTGCTGCTATATGACTGAGTCACTCAGCTTTATGTAGGTGCTGCTATATGACTGAGTCACTCAGCTTTATGTAGGTGCTGCTATATGACTGAGTCACTCAGCTTTATGTAGGTGCTGCTATATGACTGAGTCACTCAGTTTTATGTAGGTGCCTGAGGCTATATGACTGAGTCACTCAGCTTTATGTAGGTGCTGCTATATGACTGAGTCACTCAGCTTTATGTAGGTGCCTGAGGCTATATGACTGAGTCACTCAGCTTTATGTAGGTGCTGCTATATGACTGAGTCACTCAGCTTTATGTAGGTGCCTGAGGCTATATGACTGAGTCACTCAGCTTTATGTAGGTGCTGCTATATGACTGAGTCACTCAGCTTTATGTAGGTGCTGCTATATGACTGAGTCACTCAGCTTTATGTAGATGCTGCTATATGACTGAGTCACTCAGCTTTATGTAGGTGCCTGAGGCTATATGACTGAGTCACTCAGCTTTATGTAGGTGCCTGAGGCTATATGACTGAGTCACTCAGCTTTATGTAGGTGCTGCTATATGACTGAGTCACTCAGCTTTATGTAGGTGCTGCTATATGACTGAGTCACTCAGCTTTATGTAGGTGCTGCTATATGACTAAGTCACTCAGCTTTATGTAGGTGCCTGAGGCTATATGACTGAGTCACTCAGCTTTATGTAGGTGCTGCTATATGACTGAGTCACTCAGCTTTATGTAGGTGCTGCTATATGACTGAGTCACTCAGCTTTATGTAGGTGCTGCTATATGACTGAGTCACTCAGCTTTATGTAGGTGCCTGAGGCTATATGACTGAGTCACTCAGCTTTATGTAGGTGCTGCTATATGACTGAGTCACTCAGCTTTATGTAGGTGCTGCTATATGACTGAGTCACTCAGCTTTATGTAGGTGCTGCTATATGACTGAGTCACTCAGCTTTATGTAGGTGCTGCTATATGACTGAGTCACTCAGCTTTATGTAGGTGCCTGAGGCTATATGACTGAGTCACTCAGCTTTATGTAGGTGCTGCTATATGACTGAGTCACTCAGCTTTATGTAGGTGCTGCTATATGACTGAGTCACTCAGCTTTATGTAGGTGCTGCTATATGACTGAGTCACTCAGCTTTATGTAGGTGCTGCTATATGACTGAGTCACTCAGCTTTATGTAGGTGCTGCTATATGACTGAGTCACTCAGCTTTATGTAGGTGCTGCTATATGACTGAGTCACTCAGCTTTATGTAGGTGCTGCTATATGACTGAGTCACTCAGCTTTATGTAGGTGCCTGAGGCTATATGACTGAGTCACTCAGCTTTATGTAGGTGCTGCTATATGACTGAGTCACTCAGCTTTATGTAGGTGCTGCTATATGACTGAGTCACTCAGCTTTATGTAGGTGCCTGAGGCTATATGACTGAGTCACTCAGCTTTATGTAGGTGCTGCTATATGACTGAGTCACTCAGCTTTATGTAGATGCTGCTATATGACTGAGTCACTCAGCTTTATGTAGGTGCCTGAGGCTATATGACTGAGTCACTCAGCTTTATGTAGGTGCTGCTATATGACTGAGTCACTCAGCTTTATGTAGGTGCTGCTATATGACTGAGTCACTCAGTTTTATGTAGGTGCCTGAGGCTATATGACTGAGTCACTCAGCTTTATGTAGGTGCTGCTATATGACTGAGTCACTCAGCTTTATGTAGGTGCTGCTATTTGACTGAGTCACTCAGCTTTATGTAGGTGCTGCTATATGACTGAGTCACTCAGCTTTATGTAGGTGCTGCTATATGACTGAGTCACTCAGCTTTATGTAGGTGCTGCTATATGACTGAGTCACTCAGCTTTATAGTAGGTGCCTGAGGCTATATGACTGAGTCACTCAGCTTTATGTAGGTGCTGCTATATGACTGAGTCACTCAGCTTTATGTAGGTGCTGCTATATGACTGAGTCACTCAGCTTTATGTAGGTGCTGCTATATGACTGAGTCACTCAGCTTTATGTAGGTGCCTGAGGCTATATGACTGAGTCACTCAGCTTTATGTAGGTGCTGCTATATGACTGAGTCACTCAGCTTTATGTTGGTGCTGCTATATGACTGAGTCTCTCAGCTTTATGTAGGTGCTGCTATATGACTGAGTCACTCAGCTTTATGTAGGTGCTGCTATTTGACTGAGTCACTCAGCTTTATGTAGGTGCTGCTATATGACTGAGTCACTCAGCTTTATGTAGGTGCTGCTATATGACATGAGTCACTCAGCTTTATGTAGGTGCCTGAGGCTATATGACTGAGTCACTCAGCTTTATGTAGGTGCTGCTATTTGACTGAGTCACTCAGCTTTATGTAGGTGCTGCTATATGACTGAGTCACTCAGCTTTATGTAGGTGCTGCTATATGACTGAGTCACTCAGCTTTATGTAGGTGCTGCTATATGACTGAGTCACTCAGCTTTATGTAGGTGCTGCTATATGACTGAGTCACTCAGCTTTATAGGTGCTGCTATATGACTGAGTCACTCAGCTTGATGTAGGTGCTGCTATATGACTGAGTCACTCAGTTTTATGTAGGTGCCTGAGGCTATATGACTGAGTCACTCAGCTTTATGTTGGTGCTGCTATATGACTGAGTCACTCAGCTTTATGTAGGTGCTGCTATATGACTGAGTCACTCAGCTTTATGTAGGTGCTGCTATATGACTGAGTCACTCAGCTTTATGTAGGTGCCTGAGGCTATATGACTGAGTCACTCAGCTTTATGTAGGTGCTGCTATATGACTGAGTCACTCAGCTTTATGTAGATGCTGCTATATGACTGAGTCACTCAGCTTTATGTAGGTGCCTGAGGCTATATGACTGAGTCACTCAGCTTTATGTAGGTGCTGCAATTTGACTGAGTAACTCAGCTTTATGTAGATGCTGCTATATGACTGAGTCACTCAGCTTTATGTAGATGCTGCTATATGACTGAGTCACTCAGCTTTATGTAGGTGCTGCTATATGACTGAGTCACTCAGCTTTATGTAGGTGCTGCTATATGACTGAGTCACTCAGCTTTATGTAGGTGCTGCTATATGACTGAGTCACTCAGCTTTATGTAGGTGCTGCTATATGACTGAGTCACTCAGCTTTATGTAGATGCTGCTATATGACTGAGTCACTCAGCTTTATGTAGGTGCCTGAGGCTATATGACTGAGTCACTCAGCTTTATGTAGGTGCTGCTATTTGACTGAGTCACTCAGCTTTATGTAGGTGCTGCTATATGACTGAGTCACTCAGCTTTATGTAGGTGCTGCAATATGACTGAGTCACTCAGCTTTATGTAGGTGCCTGAGGCTATATGACTGAGTCATTCAGCTTTATGTAGGTGCTGCAATATGACTGAGTCACTCAGCTTTATGTAGGTGCTGCTATATGACTGAGTCACTCAGCTTTATGTAGGTGCTGCTATATGACTGAGTCACTCAGCTTTATGTAGGTGCTGCTATATGACTGAGTCACTCAGCTTTATGTAGGTGCTGCTATATGACTGAGTCACTCAGCTTTATGTAGGTGCTGCTATATGACTGAGTCACTCAGCTTTATGTAGGTGCTGCTATATGACTGAGTCACTCAGCTTTATGTAGGTGCCTGAGGCTATATGACTGAGTCACTCAGCTTTATGTAGGTGCCTGAGGCTATATGACTGAGTCACTCAGCTTTATGTAGGTGCTGCTATATGACTGAGTCACTCAGCTTTATGTAGATGCTGCTATATGACTGAGTCACTCAGCTTTATGTAGGTGCTGCTATATGACTGAGTCACTCAGCTTTATGTAGGTGCTGCTATATGACCGTGCCATCAACAAAAACTAATGTGAATGATTGTAATCTGAATAAAGGTCAAAACATTTATTTATGTTTTTAGATGGAGAGAAACACTGGGCCAATTGAGCGCCACCCTATGTGACTCCCAATCACTGGTCGGATGTGATACATAATAATAATAATAATAATAATAATAATAAAAATACTTAACTTAGAACCTAACTCAGAAATACATTTGATGATAGAATTCTCCCCCTACCCTCCATCTAGGCAAGTCTACTGTCCAGCTACCTGTTAGAACAGCGGGAACGTTTCCCTAGTCAGCGCCATTATTAGTGCAACGCCCCTTAAAGTGTTGCTCTGTGCTACCCAGTGTGGCGGGGTGGGGGTCCACCCGCCCTCCCTCCCCCCTCCTCCCTTCCCCATGGGCTAGGTCGGTCTTCTGTGCGCGGCTCTGCGGCCCATCCTGTGCCCCCTGCCTTCCTGCCTTGAACCTCGCGCGCTTTCAGTGTGATACAGCTGGAGAACTGCAAGGCAATCCCATCATGCACCACTCGGGAGCCATGACTAAGATGACTAATATATATTGTTCTGCTTATACCAGGGGTAATAATATGTCTGTGAGAATATCCAATGGGCTTTTAGATAATTCTAAATTAATAATAATAATAATAATAATACGTTTGTTTAAAAAACAATCACAATATTTTGGAGATTAATGAGTGTGAAAAAGGCCGTTCTTGAACATGGGGTGAGACGTGTAACTAATTTGTAAATAAAGCCAGTTTTCTTATTTATTCTGTTTTTAGAGGAAGGGAAACCAAAAAACCTACAGTCATCTCGTGGGTGAACTGCAATGTCTCACCCCAGTCGAGGTCAGCATGGGTATTGAACCAGCATGTGTAGGAACACAGCTTTGCACTACTATAGAGTGTCTCAGACCGTTACGCTACTTAGGCGTTGTACAATGTGACCGATCCAGAGTGGCCTACAGTACCACAGTAAGAGCAAAATAATCCTAATAAAAATAAAATAATAAAAGCCTTAGTGTAACAACAGTTTTTTTTAGTAAGTAATACTGAAGCCGTGCACAATTATCAGTTTCTTTTTAGGTTTATGTTGCCCGTTCATTGTCAGTTAAGAGATACAGTAGGACCCAAAAGCATAATCAATGCTCTAACTCCCCCTTGTGGTGGTCTGGAGAAATGAAGCAGTGACGCAGGGTACCGACCTAAAACCACAAATTACCTCTTAAGTACCACAGCATAATCGCTAAACTTTTAGTGGAGCAACCACCGTACTGCTCTATACTTCTATTAGACCTACTGCTATATCTTACAATGAATGTACACTTGTTGATCTTGAAAATGTAAACCTAAACCGTTTAATTTCTGCCCAGTTTCATTTCTGCCCACCTCCGCATAGCAATACTTCCTCTTCCCAGAATCCCCAATAAAGTTCAACCACTCGACAGAAAGCGGACGGAGGGAGTAAATGCCCCGGTGTCTCGTGGGAAATCAGGGCCTTAATTAAACAGGCCTGGTGTGTGTCACCGAGCACAGGGTGTCCGTGCTCATTATATCCCTGATTATTGCTTTTCCACAACAGTCACGCGCATGCACACACACACAGACAGAGACAGAGACAGAGACACACACACACACAGACAGAGACAGAGAGACACACACACACAGACAGAGACACACACACACACAACCACACACACACACACACACACACACCCACACACACACACACAGAGACAGAGACAGAGACACACACACACACACACACACACACACAGAGACAGAGACGGAGACACACACACACACACACACACACAGACAGTGACAGAGACACACACACACACACACACACACACACACACACACACACACACACACACACACACACACACACACACACACACACACACACAGACAGACAGACAGACAGACAAAGACACACACACACACACAGAGACAGAGACGGAGACACACACACACACACACACACACAGACAGTGACAGAGACACACACACACACACACACACACACACACACACACACACACACACACACACACACACACACACACACACACACACACACACACACACACACACACAGACAGACAGACAGACAGACAGAGACACACACGCACACACATAGACAGAGACACACACACACACACACACACACAGAGACCCACACATCACACAAAAACACACTAAACACATGGGAGGAGAAGAGAGGGAGGAGGGAGGAGGAGGTGGGAGGGGGGAGGAGGGAGGGGGGAGGAGGGAGGGGGAGGAGAAAAGAGGGAGGAGGGAAGAGGGGATGATGGGAGATAATTGAAAAAGAGAAGCTGAGTTCAATATTTTCTGATTAGTGTGAGAGAGTCAGGGTGAAAACGAGAGGAGGGTTTCTCTGGACGTGTTTGTGTTCCAAAGGCCTCCTTGTACAAGGACTCACACACACACACACACACACACACACACACACACACACACACACACACACACACACACACACACACACACACACACACACACACACACACACACACACACACACACACACACACACACACACACACACACACACACACACACACACACACACAGTGTGTACAAGGACTCACACACACATACACACACACAGTGTGTACAAGGACTCAATGCAATAAAATACTATGAGCCTGAGATATAGAGAACACTAGGATGAGAGGAAAGAAGGAGAAGGACATAAGGAGGTAGGAAAGAAGGAGGTAGGACAGAAGGAGGGAGGACAGGAGTAGTGGGAACAGAAGGAGGGAGGACAGAAGGGGAAATGCAGGATTGGGGGTGGTGAGGTGAGATGGGACAAGGGGCGAGAAGTGAAGGAGGTCTATTTTGTGCGTGTGTGTGACGTGCGTATGTGTGTGTGTGTGTGTGTGTGTGTGTGTGTGTGTGTGTGTGTGTGTGTGTGTGTGTGTGTGTGTGTGTATACAGTGAGGGAAAAAATTATTTGATCCCCTGCTGATTTTGTACGTTTGCCCACTTACAAAGAAATTATCAGTCTATAATTTTAATAGTAGGTTTATTTGAACAGTGAGAGACAGAATAACAACAACAAAAATCCAGAAAAACGCATGTCAAAAATGTTATAAAATGATTTGCATTTTAATGAGGGAAATAAGTATTTCATGGAACATGGGACATGAGTTCTCTCTGGAAGGGGTCAGACTGATCGTCTCTCCTGACCCGTCGACTACTGTGTAGACCGTGTAGACTGTTTAGAGACTGTGCTGGGCTGTTGTGTGCTGAGAGCCTGTGTGATCTATTAAACCAGTGTACACGCTAGCACACGCACTACACACACGTACATTGTAATATTGTTGTATGGTGGTATTATACATGTTGTATTGTAGGTATGTAGTGGTGTAATAATGTTATGATGTACTGTTTTATCTTTTGTTTTATATGTAATGTAAGTAGTGTCTTAATGTGTTTGGACCCCAGGAAGTGTAGCTGATGCCTTGACAAGAACTAATGGGGATCCATAATAAACCCCAGGAAGAGTAGCTGATGCCTTGACAAGAACTAATGGGGATCCATAATAAACCCCAGGAAGAGTAGCTGCTGCCTTGGCAGGAACTAATGGGGATCTATAATAAACCCCAGGAAGAGTAGCCGCTGCCTTGACAGGAACTAATGGGGATCCATAATAAACCCCAGGAAGAGTAGCTGCTGCCTTGACAGGAACTAATGGGGATCTATAATAAACCCCAGGAAGAGTAGCCGCTGCCTTGACAGGAACTAATGGGGATCCATAATAAACCCCAGGAAGAGTAGCTGCTGCCTTGACAGGAACTAATGGGGATCCATAATAAACCCCAGGAAGAGTAGCTGCTGCCTTGACAGGAACTAATGGGGATCCATAATAAACCCCAGGAAGAGTAGCTGCTGCCTTGCCAGGAACTAATGGGGATCCATAATAAACCCCAGGAAGAGTAGCTGCTGCCATGGCAAGAACTAATGGGGATCCATAATAAACCCCAGGAAGAGTAGCTGCTGCCTTGACAGGAACTAATGGGGATCCATAATAAACCCCAGGAAGAGTAGCTGCTGTCTTAGCAGGAACTAATGGGGATCCATAATAAACCCCAGGAAGAGTAGCTGCTGCCTTGGCAAGAACTAATGGGGATCCATAATAAACCCCAGGAAGAGTAGCTGCTGCCTTGACAGGAACTAATGGGGATCCATAATAAACCCCAGGAAGAGTAGCTGCTGTCTTAGCAGGAACTAATGGGGATCCATAATAAACCCCAGGAAGAGTAGCTGCTGTCTTGGCAGGAACTAATGGGGATCCATAATGACTACACATACAGCTAGAGGTCTGCACACTACACTGCACACTACACAGCACACTACACTCCCCCTTACACACACAGCTCCAAACGCCCAGCAATCCTTACTCTCCCCTCACAAACTCACATACCTTCTATGATCTACTCCCATGATCATCACAGCAAATCATTCCACCCACACACACACACACACACACCTACACACAGCCCCATCACCCTGCTAATCAGTTGCTTCATAAAGGGGATGGAGAGAAGGTGGAGAAGGAGAGGGAGAGAGCTGATGAAGAGAGGGGAAAGAAGGATGATGAAAGTGAAAGGAATCATCCTCCTGCTAAATCATGTCCTGATTACTGGACAGACTGACATGTTGTGGACGTGTTTGATGAGATTCTGCAGAGTTCTGTCATACTATCCAGGTCTGTGCCCAAACAATTTGAGCTTCTACTTTTAAAAATTCCACCTTTCCAGAAATAAGTCTCTCACCGTTGCCGCTTGCTATAGACCACCTTCTGCCCCCAGCTGTGCCCTGGACACCATATGTGAATTGATTGCCCCCCATCTATCGTCGGAGCTCGTACTGTTAGGTGACCTAAACTGGGACGGCCGTCCTACAATCTAAGCTTGATGCCCTCAATCTCACACAAATGATTAATGAACCTACCAGGTACAACCCCAAATCCGTAAACACGGGCTCCCTCATTAATATCATCCTTACCAACCTGCCCTCCAAATACACCTCTGCTGTCTTCAACCAGGATCTCAGCAATCACTGCCTCATTGCTTGCGTCCGTAATGGGTCTGGGGTCAAACGACCACCCCTCATCACTGTCAAATGCTCCCTAAAACACTTCAGCAAGCAGGCCTTTCTAATCGACCAGGCCCGGGTATCCTGGAAGGATATTGACCTCATTCCGTCAGCAGAGGATGCCTGGTTATTCTTTAAAAGTGCCTTCCTCACCATCTTAAATAAGCATGCCCCATTAAAAAATGTAGAACCAGAAACAGATATAGCCCTTGGTTCACTCCAGACCTGACTGCCCTCGACCAGCACAACAACATCCTGTGGCGTACGGCATTAGCACAGAATAGCCCCTGCGATATACAACTTTTCAGGGAAGTTAGGAACCAATATACACAGGCAGTTAGGAAAGCAAAGGCTAGCTTTTTCAAACAGAAATTTGCATCCTGTAGCACAAACTCCAAAAAGTTCTGGGACACTGTAAAGTCCATGGAGAACAAGAGCACTATGATAGCCTATGTTCTGAAAGAGCTGCAAAATCTGGACCCCTACAAATCAGCCGGGCTGGACAATCTGGACCTTCTCTTTCTAAAATGATCCGCCGCAATTGTTGCAACCTTTATTACTAGCCTGCTCAATCTCTCTTTCGTATCGTCTGAAATCCACAAAGATTGGAAAGCTGCCGCGGTCATCCCCCTCTTCAAAGAGGGAGACACTCTAGACCCAAACTGTTACAGACCTATATCTATCCTACCCTGCCTTTCTAAGGTCTTCGAAAGCCAAGTTAACAAACAGATCACCAACCATTTAGAATCCCACCGTACCTTCTCCGCTATGCAATCTGATTGGGTGCCTCTGGACATGGGTGCACCTCAGCCACGCTCAAGGTCCTAAACAATATCATAACCGCCATCGATAAGAGACAATACTCTGCAGCTGTATTCATCGACCTGGCCAAGGCTTTCGACTATGTCAATCACCACATTCTTATCGGCAGACTCAACAGCCTTGGTTTTTCAAATGACTGCCTCGCCTGGTTCACCAACTACTTCTCAGACAGAGTTCAGTGTGTCAAATCGGAGGGCCTGTTGTCCGGACCTCTGGCAGTCTCTATGGGGGTGCCACAGGGTTCAATTCTCAGGCCAACTCTTTTCTCTGTAAACATCAATGATGTCGCTGTTGCTGCTGGTGATTCTCTGATCCACCTCTACGCAGACGACACCATTCTTTATACTGCTGGCCCTTCTTTGGACACTGTGTTAAAACTTCTTAGGGATAGGGGGCAGTATTTTCACATCTGGATGAAAAGCGTGCCCAAAGTAAACTGCCTGTTACTCAGGCCCAGAAGGTAGGACATGCATATAATTGGTAGATTTGGATAGAAAACACTCTAAAGGTTCTAAAACTGTTAAAATAATGTCTGTGAGTATAATAGAACTGATTTTGCAGGCGAAACCCTGAGGACAAACCATCCTAAAATAATTGAGGTCATAATATTTCCCAATGCTTTTCTATGGGAAGCCCTATTTAACCTCTTGACGGTCGCCTAGGATAGCGCATTTAAAAAAAAAATCGTGCCCATTTTAAACGGCCTACTACTCAAACTCAGAAGCTAGGATATGCATATAATTAATACTTGTGGATAGAAAACACCCTAAAGTTTCTAAAACTGTTTGAATGGTGTCTGTGAGTATAACAGAACTCATATGGCAGTCAAAACCCCGAGACAGATCGAAACAGGAAGTGGAATTCTGAATTGCGAACTCAACTTCATCACGTTGCCTATTAACCTGTTAGGGCTAGGGGGCAGTATTGACACGGCCGGATAAAAAATGTACCCGATTTAATCTGGTTACTACTCCTGCCCAGTAACTAGAATATGCATATAATTATTGGCTTTGGATAGAAACCACCCTAAAGTTTCTAAAACTGTTTGAATGGTGTCTGTGAGTATAACAGAACTCATATGGCAGGCCAAAACCTGAGAAGATTCCATGCAGGAAGTGGCCTGTCTGACAAATTGTGTTTCATCTTTGCTCTTTTTATTGAAGACTGAGGATCTTTGCAATAACGTGACACTTCCTACGGCTCCCATAGGCTCTCAGAGCCCGGGAAAAAGCTGAACGATATCGAGGCAGCCTCTGGCTGAAACACATTATCGCTTTTGGCAAGTGGCCGATCAGAGTACTATGGGCTTAGGCGCGTGCCCGAGTGGACCAAATGCTTTATTTTCTTTCGTCTGTTTACCTAAACGCAGATTCCCGGTCGGAATATTATCGCTTTTTTATGAGAAAAATGACATAAAAATTGATTTTAAACAGCGGTTGACATGCTTCGAAGTACGGTAATGGAATATTTAGATTTTTTTTGTCACGAATTGCGCCATGCGCACGACCCTGATTTACCCTTTCGGATAGTGTCTTGAACGCACGAACAAAACGCCGCTGTTTGGATATAACTATGGATTATTTTGAACCAAACCAACATTTGTTATTGAAGTAGAAGTCCTGGGAGTGCATTCTGACGAAGACAGCAAAGGTAATAACATTTTTCTTATAGTAAATCTGACTTTGATGAGTGCTAAACTTGCTGGGTGTCTAAATAGCTAGCCCTGTGATGCCGGGCTTTCTACTGAGAATATTGCAAAATGTGCTTTCACCGAAAAGCTATTTTAAAATCGGACATATCGAGTGCATAGAGGAGTTCTGTATCTATAATTCTTAAAATAATTGTTATGCTTTTTGTGAACGTTTATCGTGAGTAATTTAGTAAATTCACCGGCAGTGTTCGGTGGGAATGCTAGTCACATGCTAGTCACATGCTAATGTAAAAAGCTGGTTTTTGATATAAATATGAACTTGATTGAACAAAACATGCATGTATTGTATAACATAATGTCCTAGGGTTGTCATCTGATGAAGATCATCAAAGGTTAGTGCTACATTTAGCTGTGGTTTGGGTTTATGTGACATTATATGCTAGCTTGAAAAATGGGTGTCTGATTATTTCTGGCTGGGTACTCTGCTGACATAATCTAATGTTTTGCTTTCGTTGTAAAGCCTTTTTGAAATCGGACAGTGTGGTTAGATTAACGAGAGTCTTATCTTTAAAATGGTGTAAAATAGTCATATGTTTGAAAAATTGAAGTTTTTGCATTTTTGAGGAATTTGAATAACGCGCCACGGGATTACACGTCCCACCTAGCCCATAGAGGTTAATCACACCGTGAGCTATGGTTCATTGAGCACTTCCTATTGCTTCCACTAGATGTCCCCAGTCTTTACAAAGTGATTTGAGTCTACTACTGTGAAAACTGACAGAATGACACGCTGTGGAACGTGGTCACACGGAGAGGGCCATCACCATTATGACGCCGGCGCCCCTGGCTACCCTCCCCTTTCGAAATGTTTTGAAACACAATGCAATCGTCCCCCTCGAATCTTATTGGAGCTCTCGTTGAAAAAGGCCCTACAGATTTATGTTATACAACGTTTGACATGTTTGAACGAACATAAATAAGAAAAAAATGCATTTTGTTGAAAGGAGTAGCCCCGCGCACGTCGGAACTTTTGGTTCAGCCTTCAGAACGCGCTAACAACAACAAGCTAATGGAACATAAACGATGAACTTTTTCGAACGAAAATACATTTGTTGTGGACCTGGGATTCCTGGAAGTGCCTAAGGATGAAGATAATCAAAGGTAAGGGATTATTGACAATAGTTTACAAGACTAGATTTGATATGCGATTGTTCCAAGATGGCGCTGACCTGTATTGCTAGCCTATTGTTCTGAGTATCGCATCCCCTTTTATCGCAAAGTGTGATTACCCAGTAAAGTTATTTTTAAATCTGGCATTACAGGTGCTTTCAAGAGATATTCATCTATAAATCTTAGAATGACAATATTACATTTTAAAAATGTTTTCGAATAGTAATTTAGTAAATTGTAGCGCTGTTTCATCGGATGCATTTGAGGGAAAATAGTTAGTCAACGTTACGCACCGATGTAAAATGCTGTTTTTATATATAAATATGAACTTTATCGAACAAAAGAATGCATGTATTGTGTAACATGATGTCCTAGGTGTGTCATCTGATGAAGATTGTCAAAGGTTAGTGCTGCATTTAGCTGTTTTTTGGTTATTTGTGATGCATGTGGTTGGTCAGAAAATGGCTATGTGGCTACTTTTACGATATACTCCTCTAACATAATCTAATGTTTTGCTTTTGCTGTAAAGCCTTTTTGAAATCGGACAACGTGGTTCGATTCAGGAGAGGTGTATCTATAAAATGATATAATTTGAAAAAAAATGTAAAAAATATATAATTATTACATTTTGTTATGCTAATGGCGATATGATTTTTCGCTGGATGTCCGTCTGCACAGGGGTTAATAGGAACCTGGTTGCAGTTCCTATGGCTTCCACTAGATGTCAACAGTCTTTAGAAATTGTTCGATGTTTTTCTTTGGCTAAATGAAGAAGTGTGGCTGTTTTTTCACTCCAGGTGGACTCTACTGTTTGGTGTGCGTGAACTGGAATGTGCTTCACATTGTTTTTATCCGGTATTGGAAACAGTTTATCCCATCTTAAATTGTATCGATTATTTACGTTTTAGGAGACCTGAGGATGGATTAGGAACGTTGTTTGAAATGTTTGGACCAAGTTTACAGGTAACTTATTAGATAAGTTGTCGTCATGTTGGGCGAGTTGGAACCGGTGTATTTCTGAATCAAACACGCCAAATAAATGGACATTTTGGGGATATAAAGAAGGAATTTATCGAACAAAACGACCATTCATTGTGTCTCCGAGACATTTGAGATTACAAAAAGAAGAAAATCTTCAAAGCTAAGGCATTTATTATATCGTTATTTCTGACTTTTGTGTCGCCCCCTGCCTGGTTGAAAATTATTTTCATGTGTTTGTATGCGGGGCGCTGTCATCAGATAATCGCATGGTCTGCTTTTGCCGTAAAGCCTTTTTGAAATCTGACACTGCGGCTGGATTAACAAGAAGTTTAGCTTTATTTTGATGTATTACACTTATATTTTCGTGAATCTTGAATCTTGATATTTCTGTAGTTTGAATTTGGCGCTCTGCAATTTCAATGGATGTTGTCAAAACGATCCCACTAAAGGGATTGCCGTGCGAAGGGATCACTAAAGGGTTAATTAACAAACCTCCAGACGAGCTTCAATGCCATTACAACTCCCCTTCTGTGGTCTCCAACTGCTCTTAAATGCAAGTAAAACTAAATGCATGCTTTTCAACCGATCGCTGCCCGCACCTGCCCGCCCGTCCAGCATCACAACTCGGAACGGTTCTGACTTCTGAATATGTGGACAACTACAAATACCTACAGTTGAAGTCGGAAGTTTACATACAGGTGAAATATATTTTTCTTTTTTTAATTATGTTTCTCTGAGAGAGATCTCTCTGTCCTGTCATGTGTCCCTGTCATGTGACAGTGGTGTTCTGTTGAAGTCAGAGACCAGAGAACAGGACAAGCTCTATCAGAGCAACACGTCAGTCTGTCCAGTCATCTTTAAAAAAAAATATATATATATATTTCACCTTTATTTAACCAGGTAGGCCAGTTGAGAACAAGTTTTCATTTACAACTGCGACCTGGCCAAGATAAAGCAAAGCAGTGCGACACAAACAACAACACAGAGTTACACATGGGATAAACAAGTGTACAGTCAATAACACAATAGAAAAAAAAGAAAGTCTATATACAGTGTGTGCAAATGGCGTGAGGAGGTAAGGCAATAAATAGGCCATAGTAGCGAAGTAATTACAGCTTAGCAAATTAACACTGGGGTGATAAATGAGCAGATGATGATGTGCAATTAGAAATACTGGGGTGCAAAAGAGCAGACAAGTAAATAAAAACAATATGGGGATGAGGTAGGTAGATTGGATTGGATGACAACTAATCCTATGACTACCATACAGAACATACTCCTGTGACAAACCGCCATTAGAGGTTCAATGAGTCAAAGGTACAGTACTCGATAAAGGGACAGAAAGCAAAGGGTAGAGTGGAATAGAGACAGACTAGATAGGTATGACCAAGTGTCCCTCTGAAAGTACAGTACATTACAGAGTCTGGCTTTAAAGTTGATAATGGACTTCTCTGAACCTATACATTCCTGTGACCACTGCAGCTTTGCTTCCTTTGCAGTTGTTTACACTCTAAAGAGACAGTGCCACAGTGCACTAAATGGCTGTCTGGTCTAGTGGTGTTCTAAAATCAACCCGGTAGAAGGAACATGCAAACGCACAGATGAGACTTACAGAGGAGAGGAGGAGAGGAGGAGAGGAGGGGAGGAAAAGAGGAGAGATGAAAAGAGGAGAGGAGTTGAGATGGGAGAGGAGTTGAGACGGGAGAGGAGAGGAGTTGAGACGGGAGAGGAGAGGAGAGGAGTTGAGACGGGAGAGGAGTTGAGACGGGAGAGGAGAGGAGTTGAGACGGGAGAGGAGAGGAGTTGAGACGAGAGAGGAGAGGAGAGGAGTTGAGACGAGAGAGGAGAGGAGCTGAGACGGGAGAGGAGAGGAGAGGAGTTGAGACGAGAGAGGAGAGGAGAGGAGTTGAGACGAGAGAGGAGAGGAGTTGAGACGGGAGAGGAGAGGAGAGGAGTTGAGACGGGAGAGGAGAGGAGTTGAGACGGGAGAGGAGAGGAGTTGAGATGGGAGAGGAGAGGAGTTGAGACGGGAGAGGAGAGGAGTTGAGACGGGAGAGGAGAGGAGTTGAGATGGGAGAGGAGAGGAGTTGAGACGGGAGAGAAGAGGAGTAGGAGGAGAGCAGGGAGACTAGACCCTGGCTGGCACAGTGCGGTCGAGGCGGTCTGAGAGGTGATCGATTCCTCTCAGACCATGTAATCACCATGATGACATTCTGTTGAGAGTCTCCAGACTCTCCAGACTCTCCAGTCTCCAGAGTCTCCAGACTCTCCAGTCTCCAGAGTCTCCAGACTCTCCAGTCTCCAGAGTCTCCAGTCTCCAGTCTCCAGTCTCCAGACTCTCCAGTCTCCAGAGTCTCCAGACTCTCCAGTCTCCAGAGTCTCCAGTCTCCAGACTCTCCAGTCTCCAGAGTCTCCAGACTCTCCAGTCTCCAGAGTCTCCAGACTCTCCAGACTCTCCAGTCTCCAGAGTCTCCAGACTCTCCAGAGTCTCCAGTCTCCAGACTCTCCAGTCTCCAGAGTCTCCAGTCTCCAGAGTCTCCAGTCTCCAGAGTCTCCAGACTCTCCAGTCTCCAGACTCTCCAGTCTCCAGAGTCTCTAGTCTTCAGTCTCTGTGTCCAGTGTCTCCAGAGTCTCCAGTCTCCAGAGTCTCCAGTCTCCAGACTCTCCAGTCTCCAGACTCTCCAGTCTCCAGAGTCTCCAGACTCTCCAGTCTCCAGAGTCTCCAGTCTCCAGACTCTCCAGTCTCCAGACTCTCCAGTCTCCAGAGTCTCCAGAGTGTCCAGTCTCCAGACTCTCCAGTCTCCAGAGTCTCCAGAGTCTCCAGTCTCCAGACTCTCCAGTCTCCAGACTCTCCAGTCTCCAGTCTCCAGTCTCCAGACTCTCCAGTCTCCAGAGTCTCCAGACTCTCCAGTCGCCAGAGTTCCAGTCTCCAGACTCTCCAGTCGCCAGACTCTCCAGTCGCCAGACTCTCCAGTCTCCAGACTCTCCAGTCTCCAGAGTCTCCAGACTCTCCAGACTCTCCAGTCTCCAGAGTCTCCAGTCTCCAGACTCTCCAGTCTCCAGACTCTCCAGTCTCCAGACTCTCCAGTCTCCAGACTCTCCAGTCTCCAGAGTCTCCAGATTCTCCAGTCGCCAGAGTTCCAGTCTCCAGACTCTCCAGTCGCCAGACTCTCCAGTCGCCAGAGTCTCCAGACTCTCCATTCTCTAGAGTCTTCAGTTTCCGGAGTCTACAGTCTCCAGAGTCTCTAGTCTTCAGTCTCTGTGTCCAGTGTCTCCAGAGTCTACAGTCTCCAGAGTCTACAGTCTCCAGAGTCCAGTTTCCAGAGTCTCCAGTGTCCAGTCTCCAGTGTCCAGTCTCCAGAGTCTCCAGTCTCCAGAGTATCCCGTCTCCAGTGTCCAGAGTCTCCAGTCTCCAGAGTCTCCAGTCTCCAGAGTCTCCAGTTTCCAGAGTCTCCAGTCTCCAGAGTCACCAGTTTCCAGAGACTCCAGTCTCCAGTCTCCAGAGTCTCCAGTCTCTAGAGTCTCCAGCTTCCAGTCTCCAGAGTCCCAAGTCTCCAGAGTCTCCAGTCTTCAGAGTCTCCAGAGTCCAGTCTCCAGAGTCTCCAGAGTCCAGTCTCCAGAGTCCAGCCTCCAGAGTCTCCAGACTCCAGATTCTCCAGTCTCTAGAGTCTCCAGCTTCCAGTCTCCAGAGTCCCAAGTCTCCAGAGTCTCCAGTCTTCAGAGTCTCCAGAGTCCAGTCTCCAGAGTCTCCAGCTTCCAGTCTCCAGAGTCCCAAGTCTCCAGAGTCTCCAGATTCTCCAGTCTCCAGACTCCAGAGTTTACAGTCTCAAGTCTCCAGAATCCAGTCTCCAGAGTCTCCAGTCTCCAGAGTCTCCAGAGTCCAGTCTCCAGAGTCTCCAGAGTCCAGTCTCCAGAGTCTCCAGAGTCCAGTCTCCAGAGTCTCCAGACTCCAGATTCTCCAGTCTCCAGAGTCTCCAGAGTCCAGTCTCCAGAGTCCAGCCTCCAGAGTTCAGTCTCCAGTCTCCAGATTCTCCAGCGTCTCAATTTAGATGCCCACACCATGCAAAAGCAAGTGAAATAGATAATAAACAAAAGTGAAAAAAATAAAATAAAATGAACAGTAAACATTACACTCACAGAAGTTCCAAAAGAATAAAGACATTTCAAATGTAATATTATGTCTACATACAGTGTTGTAACGATGTGCAAATAGTTAAAGTACAAAAGGTAAAATAAATAAACATAAATATGGGTTGTATTTACAATGGTGTTTGTTCTTCACTGGTTGACCTTTTCTTGTGGCAACAGGTCACAAATCTTCCTGCTGTGATGGCACACTGTGGTATTTCACCCAGTAGATATGGGAGTGGTTACAAATGTTGCTGGCATTCTCTCAACCAGCTTCATAAGGAAGTCACCTGGAATGCATTTCAACTAATAGGTGTGCCTTCTTAAAAGTTAATTTGAGGAATTTCTTATTCTTTATTACCATGTAATCCAGTTTTCCTTCCTTTATTCTTTACCTCCATGTGTGACCATGTAATCCAGTTCTTTACCTCTGTGAGTGACCATGTAATCTCTCTCCCTCTGCCCTGGGTCCTCTCCTCTGTTTCCTTTCTTTCATCCAGTGATCCCCTCCTTTCCTTCCCTGTTCCCTCCCTCCTCTCCTCCTCCTCTCCGTTGTTCCTCCAGTGTTGTGTGGGGAACACAGTGTGTCAGTGCCAGAGAGGAGAGTGGGCTGCTGCCTTAATCAGGTGCAGCAGAGGGAATCCTGGGAAGGGATGAGACCCTCTCCTCTCCCATCAACCCAGAGACACAGCATCTTTATTTGCTCTTCTCCCCCTGTCTAGTTTTCTCTTTCTCGCTCTCCCCTCCTCTCCCCCTGTCTAGTTTTCTCTTTCTCTCTCTCCCCTCCTCTCCCCCTGTCTAGTTTTCTCTTTCTCTCTCTCCCCTCCTCTCCCCCTGTCTAGTTTTCTCTTTCTCTCTCTCCCCTCCTCTCCCCCATTCTCCCTCCCCTCCTCTCCCCCTGTCTAGTTTTCTCTTTCTCTCTCTCCCCTCCTCTCCCCCTGTCTAGTTTTCTCTTTCTCTCTCTCCCCTCCTCTCCCCATTCTCTCTTTCTCTCCCTCCCCACCTCTCCCCCATTCTCTCTTTCTCTCTCTCCCCTCCTCTCCCCCATTCTCTCTTTCTCTCTCTCCCCTCCTCTCCCCCATTCTCTCTTTCTCTCTCTCCCCTCCTCTCCCCATTCTCTCTTTCTCTCCCTTCCCACCTCTCCCCCATTCTCTCTTTCTCTCTCTCCCCTCCTCTCCCCCATTCTCTCTTTCTCTCTCTCCCCTCCTCTCCCCATTCTCTCTTTCTCTCCCTCCCCACCTCTCCCCCATTCTCTCTTTCTCTCTCTCCTCTCCTCTCCCCCATTCTCCCTTTCTCTCTCCCCACCTCTCTCCCTGTCTAGTTTTCTCTTTCTCTCTCTCCCCACCTCTCCCCCATTCTCTCTCTCCCCACCTCTCCCCCTGTCTAGTTTTCTCTTTCTCTCTCTCCCCTCCTCTCCCCCATTCTCCCTTTCTCTCTCCCCACCTCTCTCCCTGTCTAGTTTTCTCTTTCTCTCTCTCCCCACCTCTCCCCCATTCTCTCTCTCCCCACCTCTCCCCCTGTCTAGTTCTCTTTCTCTCTCTCCCCCTGTCTAGTTCTCTTTCTCTCTCTCCCCACCTCTCCCCCATTCTCTCTTTCTCTCTCTCCCCTCCTCTCCCCCATTCTCCCTTTCTCTCTCCCCACCTCTCCCCCATTCTCTCTTTCTCTCCCTCCCCACCTCTCCCCCATTCTCTCTTTCTCTCTCTCCCCACCTCTCCCCCATTGTCTTTTTCTCTCTCTCCCCACCTCTCCCCCATTCTCTCTTTCTCTCCCTCCCCACCTCTCCCCATTCTCTCTTTCTCTCCCTCCCTCTCTCTCCAGGCCATCTGTATGCCTCACACCCTCAGTCAGCAGCCAACCCTCCTGACAGCCTCGGCCTTTCATTTAGTTTCATTCAGTGACATCTTTCTTTTTGCCTTTTTCTTTCTGTCGTTATTGATGGTGTGTTTTGGATGTTGACCTGATTTCCCAATGCCGTGCCACCTTAACTGTGTCCCGAATGGCATCCTATTGCCTATGCAGTGCACTACTGTTGACCAGGGCTCTACACCTGTTCCTCCCGATCCCCAGGTGGTGCTCTGGTAAACATAGAGGTGGGGCTAGGGGAGGGAGGGGAGGGATAAAGAGAGAGAGGGAAAGAGGGGCTGGGAGTGGAATTGACAGGGAGGGAGGGATGGATGGATGAAGGGATTGAGAGGGAGGGGAGGGAGGGAGTGACAGAGGCAGAGAGGAGGGAGTGACAGCGTTAGGGGGGAGGAAGTGACAGTGTTAGGGAGGAGGGAGTGACAGCGTTAGGGGGGAGGGAGTGACAGCGTTAGGGAGGGAGGGAATCAGCAGGTGTCAGAGCTCTAGGAGACGCAGAGGAAGCATGAGCACAGGTTGTGTGGGAGGGGTGGAACACATTCAATGTGCTTGATAGATGAACCTCCATTAGGAGGAGAGAGAGAGGAAGTGAGGGAGCTGGAATGTGAACTAACAACAAAAATAAAAATGGGGTTTCCTGTCTACTGTTAAACTCCTGTTTTCTCTTCTTTCTGTCCAATTTCTGTCTCACCTGTACCTCCCTCCCTCCCTCCCCTCCTCCCCCCTAATCCCTCCTCCCTCTTCCCTCTTTGCTCCTCCTCTTCCCTCTTCCTCTCTCCTTCCGCCTCCTCCCTCCTCCTCCTCTTCTTCGCTCCTTCTCCTCTTCCCGCTTCGCTCCTCCTCTTCCCGCTTCGCTCCTCCTCTTCCCTCCTCCTCCTTCCTATTCCCACCTCCTCCTCTTCCCTCCTCCTCCCTCTTCCTTCCTATTCCCACATCCTCCTCTTCCATCCTTCTCTCTCGTCCCTCCTCCTCCTCCTCTTCCCTCCCCTTCCCTCCTACTCCTCCCCTTCCTTCCTCCCCCCCAGTCTGGCAGAGAAGAACACTATATCAGCCTAGGCTGGCCAAGCCTGCTTATAGTGACTATCATTACGACCAGCCTCAAAAGACATGTAGGCTACCAGGCAGCTTCCCGCTGAGACATGGCCGATGGCTGACATCTTAGCATGTCTTCAACGAGGATCACGTAATTGGTTCTGGGGGTGTTTGTCCTTCTGAGGAGATACGTACAACAACTGGGTTTTGTCCTTCAAACAAGCTTTCACAATAGCACTGCTCTATAACAGGGGCAGAGCCGTGCCGGGAAAAACGCATGGCGAGACAGCATTTTGCCCCAGTAGCGTGGCGTCACCACACCACTTTCAAAAGCAGCAGCAAACCGAACACGTTTATCGGATATATTCATTAGTTCACGTCATAGAAAAATTTATAAAAATGTGTAGGTGTTTCTAATTGGACAAGTTGACAAAAGGACAATTTTATTTTACTTCCACTGTTGGTGATTATTCCTAAAAGAATTCCACCACAGTCTAAACAGACAATATGAACACATGTGTTCAAACATAACAGATGAATGGCTAATGCAGAAAGAGAAAATGTATCGATTCTAGCACCACCATAACTTTCACAAATACAGAGACAGGCAGCCATTGTGGTGTCAGTATTTTTTGATTAGCTAGTGCATAGTGACACCTACTGACATGTACTGGTAACGCAGGTTTGGTTAGAATAGAGTGCAATACGGAATGAGTGACATTAAATAAAATCTACTTTATCAAAAGGGGGATATTATTTTCAATTAAAATGTTGAAAGTAGTTGATTTAATGATTGAATATATGGATTTTACAGCCAATCAGTCAACAAAACTCTGGTGGGCCAGATGGAGACTAGGACAACAACACAAGCAGAGTTGGGTAGGTTACTTTCTAAATGTAATCAGTTAGAGTTACTAATTACCTGTCCAAAATTGTAATCGGTAAAGTAACTTTTGGATTATGTCACGTCCTGACCAGCAGAGGGAGTAATTGTATTAGTTTTGGTCAGGACGTGGCAGAGGTTTTGTGTTATGTGTAGGTTGGGTTGCTGGACTCTCAATTGGAGGCAGGTGTTTCTAGTTGCCTCTGATTGGGAGTCCTATAAACAGGTGTGTGTTTTTCTTTGGGGTTGTGGGTAGTTGTTTTTTCATTGCTTTTCGTATAGCCTGCAAGACTGTTGTACTGTCGTGTTTCTTTGTTTCTTGTTTTTGTATAGTGTACACGTTCTTGATTAATTAAATTCTAAGATGAACACGAACTCCGCTGCGTATTGGTCTACTTTCTCAGACGAGGACTTCTCTGTTTCGTCTGAGGACGAGGACAGTTGTTACAGATTACCCCAAACTCAGTAACATAATCTGATTACATTCAGTTACTTTAAGATTAAGAGGCATTAGAAGAAGACAAAAATGTATGTTACCAATTGAACTATATATATTGCAGGATAAATCAATGTTAACCTTTCTGGGCTAGGGGGTAGTATTTTGAAGTTTGGATGACAAACGTGCCCTAAGTAAACTGCCTGTTACTTAGGCCCAGAAGCTAGGGTATGCATATAATTGGTAGATTGGGATAGAAACACTCTGAAGTTTCTAAAACTGTTAAAATAATGTCTGTGAGTATAACAGAACTGATATGGCAGGCGAAAACCCGAGGAAAATCCATCCAGGAAATGGGATTTTTTTGATGTGAGTGGTTTTCCATTGAAAGCCTATTGACTATATAAGGGTTTAGCGCCCATATTGCAGTTCCTATGGCTTCCACTAGATATCAACAGTCTTTAGACATTGATTCAGGCTTGTTTTCTGAAAAACGAGGAAGAATAAGACCTTTTGGTAAGTGGTCTATGGAATCATGCAATACTGGTTTGCGCGCGTGACTGTGTGCGCGCTCTTTGTTCTTTTTCCTTTCTATTGAATACGCTATTGTCCGGTTGAAATATTATCGATTATTTAGAAAATTGACAATTTGAGGATTAATTATAAACATCGTTTGACATGTTTCAACAAACTTTACCGGTACTATTAGGATGTATTCATCTGCATGTTTTGACCGCCTTTGAGCCAGTGGATCACTGAACAAAACACACCAACAAAACTGAGTTTTTGGGATATAAAGAGGGACTTTATCGAACAAAACTTCCATTTATTGTGTAGCTGGGACCCTTTGGATTGCCAACAGAGGAAGATCTTCAAATGTAAAAGATTTATTTTATTGCTATTTCTGACTTTCGTTACTCCTCTGCTTGGTTGGAAAATGTTTGTATGCTTTTGTAAGCGGGGCGCTGTCCTCAGATAATCGCATGGTATGCTTTCGCCGTAAAGCCTTTTTGAAATCTGATAAAGCGGCTGGATTAACGAGAAGTTCATCTTTTAACCGATGTATAACACTTGTATTTTCATGAATGCTTATTATTACTATTTTTGTGATTTGAATTTGGCGCTCTGCAATTTCACCGGATGTTGTCGAGGTGGGCCGCTAGCTATAGTGTTACATGTAACTGTAACTTGTTATAGTCTATAGTGTTACATGTAACCCTGCCTTGTTACAGTCTGCTGTCTATAGTGTTTAATGTAACCCTGCCTTGTTCCAGTCTACTGTCTATAGTGTTACATGTAACCCTGCCTTGTTACAGTCTACTGTCTATAGTGTTTAATGTAACCCTGCCTTGTTCCAGTCTACTGTCTATAGTGTTACATGTAACCCTGTCTTGTTCCAGTCTACTGTCTATAGTGTTACATGTAACCCTGCCTTGTTCCAGTCTACTGTCTATAGTGTTACATGTAACCCTGCCTTGTTCCAGTCTACTGTCTATAGTGTTACATGTAACCCTGTCTTGTTACAGTCTACTGTCTATAGCGTTGCATGTAACCCTGCCTTGTTCCAGTCTACTGTCTATAGTGTTACATGTAACCCTGCCTTGTTACAGTCTACTGTCTATAGTGTTACATGTAACCCTGCCTTGTTCCAGTCTACTGTCTATAGTGTTACATGTAACCCTGTCTTGTTACAGTCTACTGTCTATAGAGTTACATGTAACCCTGTCTTGTTACAGTCTACTGTCTATAGCGTTGCATGTAACCCTGCCTTGTTACAGTCTATAGTGTTACATGTAACCCTGCCTTGTTACAGTCTATAGTGTTACATGTAACCCTGCCTTGTTACAGTCTATAGTATTACATGTAACCCTGTCTTGTTACAGTCTGCTGTCTATAGTGTTACATGTAACCCTGCCTTGTTACAGTCTATAGTATTACATGTAACCCTGCCTTGTTACAGTCTATAGTATTACATGTAACCCTGCCTTGTTACAGTCTACTGTCTATAGCGTTACATGTAACCCTGCCTTGTTACAGTCTATAGTATTACATGTAACCCTGCCTTGTTACAGTCTACTGTCTATAGTATTACATGTAACCCTGCCTTGTTACAGTCTACTGTCTATAGTGTTACATGTAACCCTGTCTTACATAAAGCTGACGGAATGAATATTTCCAGAATAACAATGTAATCAGATGAACACAAAGTAGGTTTTATGACAGAACATGTAAAGACTTTTCTACAGTGAAACCTGTCTGTCTTTTTGATTTCACTCTATACAAACTTCTAACATTGCATTAAAGTGAAAATCAAATTTAAGACATTGTAAAAATGTTTTGCATTACGCTATAGTATTTCAGTAAACTACAGAGGATGTTGTCCAGCCCTGCTGTGGTAGTTCACTAAACTACAGAGGATGTTGTCCAGCCCTGCTGTGGTAGTTCACTAAACTACCGAGGATGTTGTTCAGCCCTGCTGTGGTAGTTCACTAAACTACAGAGGATGTTGTTCAGCCCTGCTATGGTAGTTCACTAAACTACAGAGGATGTTGTCCAGCCCTGCTGTGGTAGTTCACTAAACTACAGAGGAGGTTGTCCAGCCCTGCTCTGGTAGTTCACTAAACTACAGAGGATGTTGTCCAGCCCTGCTGTGGTAGTTCACTAAACTACAGAGGATGTTGTCCAGCCCTGCTGTGGTAGTTCACTAAACTACAGAGGAGGTTGTCTATTGAAGTTGTTGTCTCCGGCTCTTTTGATATCAGATTCACAAGGTTTGTGGTAGTTTAACGGGTTTCATGCACCTTAGACTAGGAGTGTTTCCAATTCACACCCCAGCCCAATAGTGACAGCACTGATGAAAAGGGAAGCTATCTATAATAATAATAATAATAATAATAATAATATTTTGTCATAGCCTACGAATAGGACCCAGAGTTTTACCTGACCAGGGTCATCAGGAAAAACTCCATGCCCCAGAAAAGACACATACACATTTTGCCACACCACTTTTGAACGTGTGGTGCCACCACTGACCAGGGATATTCAACTCTGACCCAACGAAGTCCGGAATACTGTTGGTTTTCTGTTCTACCTGATAATTAATTGCACCCACCTGGTGTCCCAGGGCTAAATCAGTCCCTAATTAGAGGGCATCAGTGGAGAAAAAAAACCATCCGTGGAACTGTCTTTAAAGGTCCAGAGGGCTATATACTAAAACATACCTTCAGTACTAGAAACGACACTATCAAGCGAGGTAATGAAGCTATTTTCATCTACACTAAAACATGGTGGAAACAAGGAGAAGAAGAGACAGAGACAACACCAGATCACACGTAAAGACAACAGAATACTGCTGTTTCAACATGGTGGAAACAAGGAGAAGAAGAGACAGAGACAACATCAGATCACACGTAAAGACAACAGAATACTGCTGTTTCAACATGGTGGAAACAAGGAGAAGAAGAGACAGAGACAACATCAGATCACACGTAAAGACAACAGAATACTGCTGTTTCAACATGGTGGAAACAAGGAGAAGAAGAGACAGAGACAACACCAGATCACACGTAAAGACAACAGAATACTGCTGTTTCAACATGGTGGAAACAAGGAGAAGAAGAGACAGAGACAACACCAGATCACACGTAAAGACAACAGAATACTGCTGTTTCAACATGGTGGAAACAAGGAGAAGAAGAGACAGAGACAACATCAGATCACACGTAAAGACAACAGAATACTGCTGTTTCAACATGGTGGAAACAAGGAGAAGAAGAGACAGAGACAACACCAGATCACACGTAAAGACAACAGAATACTGCTGTTTCAACATGGTGGAAACAAGGAGAAGAAGAGACAGAGACAACACCAGATCACACGTAAAGACAACAGAATACTGCTGTATCTTCATTTTCACCTTTAAGAGTCTCTCTCACATGCTGTTCTGTCAGATCAGATATAGGATCGAGCTCTTGATCTAAAGCTAGTTCAGAAGCTTCCATCACGCCTGCGGGCTGCAGCTGTGAGGTCAACATAGCCTTCTTACTGCAACACTGTACATAGACATAATGTCTGAACAGTACTCCTCTCTCCCACTCCCCATGCCCAGAACCCCTCTCCTCTAAATCTCCTCTCCTCCTCCCCACCCCTCTACTCCCCAACTGCACAGCATGCCTACACAGCAACTTTCCTGTTACAATCGTCAATATGCGTGTCCGCTCGTCCAAGCATGGAGAAAATCGAGGGAGAGAAACAGAAGGAGGAGGGAGATGGAGAGAGGGAGAAATGATGAGAGATAGAGAGGGAGAAAGGAAGAGGGGGGAGGAGGATGAGAAGAGACGAGGGGGAGAGGAGGATGAGGAGCAGAGGGAAGAGGGGGAGAAGGATGAGGAGAGGAGGGAAGAGGGGGAGAAGTATGAAGAGAGGAGGGAAGAGGGGGAGGAGGATGAAGAGAGGAGGGAAGAGGGGGAGAAGTATGAAGAGAGGAGGGAAGCGGGGGAGGAGGATGAAGAGAGGAGGGAAGCGGGGGAGGAGGATGAAGAGAGGAGGGAAGAGGGGGAGAAGGATGAAGAGAGGAGGGAAGCGGGGGAGAAGGATGAAGAGAGGAGGGAAGCGGGGGAGGAGGATGAAGAGAGGAGGGAAGCGGGGGAGAAGGATGAAGAGAGGAGGGAAGCGGGGGAGAAGGATGAAGAGAGGAGGGAAGCGGGGGAGAAGGATGAAGAGAGGAGGGAAGCGGGGGAGGAGGATGAAGAGAGGAGGGAAGAGGGGGAGAAGGATGAAGAGAGGAGGGAAGCGGGGGAGAAGGATGAAGAGAGGAGGGAAGCGGGGGAGGAGGATGAAGAGAGGAGGGAAGCGGGGGAGAAGGATGAAGAGAGGAGGGAAGCGGGGGAGAAGGATGAAGAGAGGAGGGAAGCGGGGGAGGAGGATGAAGAGAGGAGGGAAGAGGGGGAGAAATCAAGGGAATTATTAATAGTTCATTTGAGTGAGGAGATATGAATGAACATTTACTGAGTCTCTCTCATTCTCTCACATCTGTCTCTCTATCATCTCTCATCTTTCTCTCTCATCTGTCTCTCTATCATCTCTCTCTCTCTCTCTCTCTCTCTCTCTCTCTCTCTCTCTCTCTCTCTCTTGCACACACACACACAGCTGAATAAACACACTGGAAACAAACATAAGCTGAGTCCCAGATGGAATAATATTCCCTATTTTTTCACACTACTTGACCCCTGAAAACTCGACTACCCCCTTCAACCCTGCACAGAAACAAGACATTCCTATCTCCGGTTGACTGGTCCTTACTCAGAACTATGAATGGAGAGAAGTACAGATCAATAACAACATGTAAAAGGTAGCATTTATATCGGGAGGGGGAGGATATAGTCCACTACCACCGAATGGAAACTAGGCTTGGGCTTTTCATATAGTCATCTTGTCCTTCTCTCAAATCAAATCATATTTTTTTTTTTATTGGTTACATAAACACATGGTTAGCAGATGTTATTGGTCACATACATATGGTTAGCAGATGTTATTGGTCACATGGTTAGCAGATGTTATTGGTCACATACACATGGTTAGCAGATGTTATTGGTCACATACATATGGTTAGCAGATGTGATTGGTCACATGGTTAGCAGATGTTATTGGTCACATGGTTAGCAGATGTTGTTGGTTACATACACATGGTTAGCAGATGTTATTGGTCACATGGTTAGCAGATGTTATTGGTCACATGGTTAGCAGATGTTAATGGTCACATACACATTGTTAGCAGATGTTATTGGTCACATGGTTAGCAGAAGTTGTTGGTTACATACACATGGTTAGCAGATGTTATTGGTCACATGGTTAGCAGATGTTATTGGTCACATGGTTAGCAGATGTTAATGGTCACATACACATGGTTAGCAGATGTTAATGCGAGTGTAGCTAAATGCTTGTGCTTCTAGTTCCGACCGTGCAGCAATATCTAACAAGTCATCTAACAATTCCACAACGACTACCTTATACACACAAATGTAAAGGGATGGAATAAGAGTATGTACATATAAATATATGGATGAGCGATGGCCGTGCGGCATAGGCAAGATGGTATAGGATACAGTATATTCATATGAGATGAGTAATGTAGGATATGTAAACATTATTAAAGGGGCGTTATTTAAAGTGACTAGTGATACCTTTATTAAGTCCATTTATAAAAGTGGTCAGTGATTAGGTCTGAATGCAGGCAGCAGCCTCTCTGTGTTAGTGATGGCTGTTTAACAGTCTGATGGCCTTGAGATAGAAGCTGTTTTTCAGTCTCTCGGTCCCAGCTTTGATGCACCTGTACTGACCTCGCCTTCTGGATGGTAGCGGGGTGAACAGGCAGTGGCTCGGGTGGTTGATGTCCTTGATGATCTTGTTGGCCTTCCTGTGACATCGGGTGGTGTAGGTGTCCTGGAGGGCAGGTAGTTTGCCCCAGGTGATGTGTTGTGCAGACCTCACTACCCTCTGGAGGGTCCTGCGGTTGCGGGCGGTGCAGTTGCCGTACCAGGCGGTGATAGAGCCCGACAGGATGCTCTCGATTGTGCATCTGTAAAAGTTTGTGAGTGTTTTTGGTGACAATCCAAATTTCTTCAGCCTCCTGATGTTGAAGAGGCGCTGTTGCGCTTTTGTTTTGTTGACGTTGAGTGAGAGGTTTTTTTCCTGACACCACACTCCGAGGGCCCTCACCTCCTCCCTGTAGGCCATCTCGTCGTTGTTGGTAATCAAGCCTACCACTGTAGTGTCGTCTGCAAACTTGATGATTGAGTTGGAGGCGTGCATGGCCACACAGTCATGGGTGAACAGGGAGTAAAGAAGAGGGCTGAGAACGCACCCTTGTGGGGCCCCAATGTTGAGGATCAGCGGGGTGGATATGTTGTTGCCTACCCTCACCACCCAGGGTCTCGAGCTTAATGACGAGTTTGGAGGGTACTATGGTGTTAAATGCTGAGCTGTAGTCAATGAACAGCATTCTTTCATAGGTATTCCTCTTGTCCAGATGTGATATCCCGGGATTTACGGTATTACTGGCTTAGTACACAAGGGAGCGCAAAACCAACCCCCCGACAAAAAAGCTCATTATTACAAGAAAACAAAGAAAATGTGCACAATCAATAGCATATTTCTAGCTAAACATGCTAACGAGCACAAATGTAAATAAACTAATTGCAAAGACAGGCAAAGTTATTCATTCACTACATGACCAAAAGTATGTGGACACCTGCTCATCGAACATCTCATTACAAAATCATGGTCATTAACATGGAGTTGGTCCCCCCCCTTTGCTGCTATAACAGCCTCCACTCTTCTGGGAAGGCTTTCCACTAGATGTTGGAACATTGTTGCAGGGACTTGCTTCCATTCAGCCACAAGAGTATTAGTGAGGTCGGGCATTGATGTTGGGCGATTAGGCCTGGCTCGCAGTTGGTGTTCCAATTCATCCCAAAGGTGTTCGATAGGGTTGAGGTCAGGGCTCTGTGCAGGCCAGTCAAGTTCTTCCACACCGATCTCGACAAACCATTTCTGTATTGACTTCGCTTTGTGCAAGGGGGCCAGTGCCGGGCGGCCCTATACGCTCACTATGCAAATTACGCAAGGGCCCCGCAAATTACGAAAGGGCCCCGCCTCCCCCTCGTGTCAAAGCGGGGGTCAATGTTTACAACTTGGATGAGATTATGAAGCGGAACTATCCTCCTGGTCACGAAAACAGAAGGAAAAAAAAAACACAATGAGAATTGCAGGAACAGCAATCAGGTAAACTTGTCTTCTCTCCTCTCCAAGTTTGATGTCAGCAAATAACAGTTACGTTGATGTGTTGTAGCTGAGCAGTGCATCTCTTGGTCTTTCTGTGTCTTGCTTGCCGGCCACTTAAAGGGCTGTGTTCTGTGACTTTGTGCCTGACAAAAGTGAGAGTGAAAAACAACTATTTATGACGTTTGATAAACGCAAACGGGGCAACGGTGTTTAGAAACTGCAGCTCGGAAAAGATAACCGCGTCGCATGTACACGAAATGAAACTCGCGCTTTCCAGCAGCAACCTCTGCGGGGACCAGTCCAGACAATATATGGGCACGATGGCACTCCTCATGGGCGCACATCATTTTAAAACAAGACAATGATTATCTAGTCTCTCAGTCAAAGTTTAGTTACAACTCTGGACTAATGCAAGGTGGAAAGCAATGGATTGACATGGACTATTGATTTATATATTGAATTTAAAATGTTGATTAGCTCGGCATGCTGGGTAATATGGATACACATCTCTCAGTTAATAATAACCATCAAGTATTCAGCCAAGCCATAGAATAAATAGTATTTTATATTTGAAAATGTATAAAAAGGAAATCTGGGGGATCCATTTTGAATGGGCCTGATGCAGCTGATAAAATTAATAATAGTATTGCTATCTATAATTTGCAGGTGTTATGCTTACGTTTGTCAGTAGAGTACAAGTACAGACTCAGTTGATCCACATCCAGCCTCAGCCAGTACTAACACAGACCCAATACAGCCGTCTTCCACAAGTACTAACACAGACCCAGGTTGTCACGTTCTGACCAGTATAAGGGGTTATTTGTTATTGTAGTTTGGTCAGGACGTGGCAGGGGGGTATTTGTTTTATGTGGTTCGGGGTTTGTTAGTATATGTGTTTATGTAGAGGGGTGTTTGGTTAGAGTATTCTGGGGGTTTTGGGTTATGTTCTATATTTCGTATTTCTATGTTCTGTCTATGTTGTGTATTTCTTTGTGTTGGCCTGGTATGGCTCTCATTCAGGAACAGCTGTACATCGTTGTTGCTGATTGAGAGTCATACTTAGGGAGCCCTGTTTTCACCTGTCCCTTTGTGGGAAGTTGTTGTTGCATAGCTGTGTGTTTAGCCTGCAATCCTGATCGTTTTGTTTGTTACGCGTTCAAATAAAGTCACTATGAGCACTCAACCCGCTGCGCCTTGGTCCACTACGTACGATGACCGTTACACAGGTGAAGTACAGACAGCCTCAGCCAGTACTAGCACAACCAGAGGTGTACAGCCAGCGTCAGATACAAGCAGCTCAGACCCTAATAGAACAGTTGCTGCTCCACCAAATGACCCAGCAGACCGGCCCCTAGTCTTAACAGACTCTATGAGGACTGAGTTAGTACGCAGAGGTTCATTCAAAACCAGGACTGGATTTTTCTTACCCTAAAGACAAGTCTAGAAGAGGTTTCCATTCAGGCTTATTACAGAGACAGTTGTCAAATGGGGAAAAGATTACCAGGGGTTGGCTTTCATATTCAATCTAAAACAACAATGTGTATTGTTTTTGCTGTAAGCTCTTTTCTACAAAAGACTAGAAAATAATAAAGGAAGGTGTGAATGACTGGTCAAATATCAACGCCATTCTGAAACACCATGAGGGGTAGTTCTGAACACACAAACAATTATGATTAAGTGGAGAGAACTTGATCTACGCCTAAGTCGAGGACAGACTCTTGACCAGATACAAATGACAGTTTTTGAGGCTGAAAGAAAGAGATGGGGGGGATGTCCTTAAACGTTTAATAAGTATCACCCTGGCTGAAAGAAACCTAGCATTCAGGGGTTCATCAGACAAACTCATCCAACCAGATAATGGAACCTTCCTGAAAGAGGTTCAATTACTGGCAAAATTTGATCCCGTTATGGAAAATCATCTCAGCAAAATTAAAGATGGGAGAGACACATGCTCATTACCTAGGGAAGCGCACACAGAATGAGCTGATACAGACTGTGAGTGACAAGATTCTGGAAGCAATAGTGACTCAAGTAAGATTAAAGTACTTCTCCATTATCTTGGACTGTACACATGACATTTGTCACCAGGAGCAAATGTTCATTATTCTGAGAAGCGTGATTTTAAAGGGAAAGCCAGAGATCAAGGAGCACTTCCTCTGGCTTTGTGAATTTAGAGGTTACAACAGGCTTGAATCTGTCCACTGTCATCTTAGATAAGCTGAACGAGCTGAAGATTCCATTTGAAGATTGCAGAGGGCGAGCTTATGATAATGGGGTCAACATGAAGGGGAAGTACCAAGGAGTAAAGCCAGACTGCTGAAACAAATCCCAGAGCCGTGTTCGTCCCATGTGGAGCACATACTCTATACCTTGTCATTGCAGATTCTGCCAAATCTTCAAAAAGATGCAGTTGGGTTTTGTGCAAAAGCTCTTCACCTTCTTTTCGGCTGGCACACAAACATGGAGTGTTTTGAAGAAACACGTGAACATAACCGTGAAGTCACGGAGTGACACAAGATGGGAGAGTAGGCTCCAAAGTGTTCATGCAATCAGGTATCAGGCTTCTGAGGTTCGGGAGGCATCACTGGAAGCCAGACAGACGATCAACGATCCTGTGGCCAAAGTGGAGACACAAGAACTTGCAGAGGAAGTTGGGTCATACCGCTTCTTGATTTGCTGTGTCGTATGGTGTGAGATACTGACAATGACAAACAAGGTGAAGAAGCTCCTCTAATCCGCCTCAATGCAGTTGGATATCGCAGTGAATTTAATCTCAAATGCAAAGGCCTCCCTCAGTACCGTACATACCGGGAAACTGGATTCTCTGAGGCCCAGACAACAGCCAAAAGCATTATGTGAAGAAATGAATGTGGAGGCTTTTCTGAAAGAGAAGAGACTGAGAAACAGCAAGAGGCATTTCAGTTATGAGGCACCTGATGAACCAGTGACTGACGCACTGAAAAACCTTAAAGTCAACTACTTCAACATTGTGGTCAACTCTGCTGTGACATCCACGGATGAGAGATTTGAAACACTCAACCAGGTCAAAACCAAATACGGAGTGCTGCTGAACTTCAACACTGCCTCTCAGATGTCCAGTGAATCTTTAAAGGCTCACTGGATGGAAGTTGAAAACACTCTTAACCTTCAGAGACGACTGTGACATCAGTGGAATGGATCTGGCACACGACATTCAGAATTGACCTGATCTGCAATCAGATAAGATGTCTGCCTTTTGAGCTGCTTTCCTTTCTCTGTGAGAAAAAAACCCCGGAGGAACTCTATCCTAACCTTTTGGATAGCCCTAAGAATTGCAGTCATCCTACCAGTAATAGTAGCATCGGCAGAGAGGAGCTTTTCAAAATGAAAGCGCATCAAAAGCTACCTGAGGTCTTCCATGTCACAGGAACGTTTGAGTGGTCTGGTTATCATGAGCATAAATCGTTAGTAGCTGAATCTACTAATTTCAAGGGTTGTCCACATACTGCTGTATACATACTATATGTAGACATTTACAAGCGAATGTGAATTGAGAGACATTGTGCAAATGAACAAAGTTTTGGCGCCTGCTTGTCTGAAGGAAGAACAGTACTGGCTCTAGATCAGCATGTGTCTGTGTCTGTCTGGAGTCGCTAGGGTAACGGGCCTGCCTGCTCTGCTCGGAGAAAAGGGGGGAGGAGCAGACGGGCCAAGAACAGAGAGGGAGAAAAAAAACGCAAGGAAATCAAGATTGCAGTTGTACAGACAACTCATCCAAAGGGCTTTGACTTCTCAAACACAGCTAACAAAAGCTAACACAATATGATGCCCCATCAAGTTATTTATTAATTCAGCCACTTACTTAGATAACTAGCAAGTTAATCGTAGGAGTTGCATTAACACAGAATTCTGCGTTTTTCACGCAGAAAGAAATATCTATCTGCATATTGTAATTTCTGCTCGGCATCAGACAACTGTTGTGCTTCAGTTGCACTTCTCCACTCAGATTAGAATTCACAAACTGGCATTCTATCAGTAGTCAGTGCTCCAACTGACGTTTCCCAAGTGGCGCAGCGGTCTAAGGCACAGCATCTCAGTGGTTCGAATCCAGGCTGCGTCACATCAGGCCATGATTGGGAGACCCATACGGCGGCGCACAATTGGCCCAGTGTCGTCCGGGTTTGGCCGGGGTAGGCGGTCATTGTAAATAAGAATTTGTTCTTAACTGACTTGCCTCGTTAAATAAAGGTAAAATAAATAATTTCATTATACTTTCTCAGTGTAGATGAACTTTAGGAGCAACATCAGGAAATGCAGCTGGCTACATTCGTTCTATGATAAACATTAGAAATATGATGGCCATGCATTGCTTTTGCAACAAAAAAATACCTTTCTTTTTCATTGTAAGTTAATTTCCTTGTGTGGCTGCTAGCCAAATAGTGTTGCACTTCTGTTGTCATCTGATGACAATTAAGCTATTTTCTGCTGAATGTGTTGCAATATATTAGTATAATTATTATGAGTATATATTAGTATAATTATTATTAGTATATATTAGTATAATTATTATGAGTATATATTAGTACAATTATTCTTATTATTAGTAAATATTAGTATAATTATTATTAGCATATATTAGTATAATTATTATGAGTATATATTAGTATAATTATTATTAGTATATATTAGTATAATTCTTCTTATTAGTATATATTAGTATAATTCTTATTATTAGTAAATATTAGTATAATTATTATTAGTATATATTAGTATAATTATTATTATTAGTATATATTAGTATAATTATTATGAGTATATATTAGTATAATTATTATGAGTATATATTAGTATAATTATTATTCGTATACATTAGTATAATTATTATTTGTATATATTAGTATAATTATTATTAGTATATATTAGTATAATTATTATGAGTATAATTATTATGAGTATATATTAGTATAATTATTATTAGTATAATATTAGTATCATTATTATTAGTATATATTAGTATAATTATTATTAGTATAATATTAGTATAATATTAGTATTTTTTCTGTGAAGGACAGCTATAGTGAACACGTCATTGATCACTCTATTGAAGTTATATCGACGTTTAATATAAAACGCGACCCTTGTCAATACACAGCTGGACTTCACTTTCTCCCATTGTGGAATTTACAAACAAACATGACTGGCTCAACTGTTCTGGGGACAATGTGACAGGTGAAATGAAGAACACGATCTGCTTTATCTCCTAACGTATTGCACAAGTTGACTGCAGGTATTTACTTTAACAAGATGCTACAAATATAACAATTTAATGAAAACTTTAAAGAAATAGTTTCAACTGTATTAAAAATGCATCTTGTGGCTATTTCTAAATACCCCGGAACACGGTATATACAGTATACCGCCCGAGCCTATCTCTGGTCGCCTAGTCCCTGAACCTAATGGAAACAAGACCACCTATCTCTGGTCCCCTGGTCCCTGAACCTAATGGAAACAAGACCACCTATCTCTGGTCCCCTGGTCCCACGCAGAACCATGAATGGAGGGAACAGCAGCCAGCTGCTAGAGCAACAGACCATGTCAAATACTACAATACTATAATATAACCCCACTACAGACCAACATGTCAAATACTACTATACTACCACTACATTTATTTTATTTTACCTTTATTTAAACTAGGCAAGTCAGTTAAAGAACACATTCTTATTTACAATGACGGCCTAGGAACAGTGTTCAGGGGCAGAACCACAGATTTGGTACCTTGTCAGCTTGTAAGCTTTTTTGTGCGTATGGAACATTTCTGGGATCTTTTATTTCAGCTCATAAAACATGGGACCAACACTTTACATGTTGCGTTTATATTTATTTATGTAAAAGTCTGAAAGTAAAAAGTTTGAGGAACGCTCAGTGATCCGATGACATTTCCCTGAAATACGCTTGTTTTTGTGAGACATCTTCGATAAACAACAGGACCTTCTAATACGAACAGCAGATACTAAAATAACTAAATACTACATGTCAATATTGATATCTATCTCATCTCTATATTATATTAGGTCTTCCAGATTTGAGAAGAAAGATGACCAGCCTGTCAGGTTAATCCAGCCTAAAGATGCCCAGTCTGTCAGGTTAATCAAGCCTATAGATGACCAGCCTGTCAGGTTAATCCAGCCTATAGATGACCAGCCTGGCAGGTTAATCCAGCCTAACGATGACCAGCCTGTCAGGTTAATCCAGTCTAAAGATGCCCAGCCTGTCAGGTTAATCCAGCCTATAGATGACCAGCCTGGCAGGTTAATCCAGCCTATAGATGATGAGCCTGGCAGGTTAATCTAGCCTATAGATGACCAGCCTGTCAGGTTAATCCAGTCTAAAGATGCCCAGCCTGTCAGGTTAATCCAGCCTATAGATGACCAGCCTGT
>NC_138291.1:5650000-5652500 GCF_965601325.2 Salmo salar
CCGCAGCCCCTGTGTGTGTGTGTGTGTGTGTGTGTGTGTGTGTGTGTGTGTGTGTGTGTGTGTGTGTGTGTGTGTGTGTGTGTGTGTGTGTGTGTGTGTGTGTGTGTGTGTGTGTGTGTGGTGTGTGTGTGTGTGTGTGTGTCACGTCGTATCCTCCTTATACATCTGGCACTTCCCTCCCACATGAGTCAACATTTTCTAAACTCAATATTGTCTCTCTCGCTGCACAGCAAAAAATACCATGCAACACACACACACACACACACACACACACACACACACACACACACACACACACACACACACACACACACACACACACACACACACACACACACACACACACACACACACACACACACACACAGATGCATAAACGCATGCACACATACACACACAAACACACTGAAATGTCACATGAGAGGCCATCTCTGAACACTCCATCGGTGACCACCAAATCCCTGAACACTCCATCCCTGAAAACTCCAACCCTGAACACTCCATCTCTGAACAACTAATGTCTATACACAGCATCCTATATAACTACTGTCTATACACACCATCCTGTATAACTACTGTCTATACACAGCATCCTATATAACTACTGTCTATACTGTCTATACACACCATCCTATATAACTACTGTCTATACACACCATCCTATATAACTACTGTCTATACACACCATCCTATATAACTACTGTCTATACTGTCTATACACACCATCCTATATAACTACTGTCTATACTGTCTATACACACCATCCTGTATAACTACTGTCTATACACACCATCCTATATAACTACTGTCTATACACACCATCCTATATAACTACTGTCTATACTGTCTATACACACCATCCTATATAACTACTGTCTATACACACCATCCTATATAACTACTGTCTATACACACCATCCTGTATAACTACTGTCTATACACACCATCCTATATAACTACTGTCTATACTGTCTATACACACCATCCTATATAACTACTGTCTATACACACCATCCTATATAACTACTGTCTATACACACCATCCTGTATAACTACTGTCTATACACACCATCCTATATAACTACTGTCTATACACACCATCCTATATAACTACTGTCTATACACACCATCCTATATAACTACTGTCTATACTGTCTATAAACACCATCCTATATAACTACTGTCCATACTGTCTATACACACCATCCTATATAACTACTGTCTATACTGTCTATACACACCATCATATATAACTACTGTCTATACTGTCTATACACACCATCCTATATAACTACTGTCTATACACACCATCCTATATAACTACTGTCTATACACACCATCCTATATAACTACTGTCTATACTGTCTATACACACCATCCTATATAACTACTGTCTATACTGTCTATACACACCATCCTATATAACTACTGTCTATACACACCATCCTATATAACTACTGTCTATACACACCATCCTATATAACTACTGTCTATACACACCATCCTATATAACTACTGTCTATACACACCATCCTATATAACTACTGTCTATACACACCATCCTATATAACTACTGTCTATACACACCATCCTATATAACTACTGTCTATACTGTCTATACACACCATCCTATATAACTACTGTCTATACTGTCTATACACACCATCCTATATAACTACTGTCTATACACACCATCCTATATAACTACTGTCTATACACACCATCCTATATAACTACTGTCTATACACACCATCCTATATAACTACTGTCTATACACACCATCCTGTATAACTACTGTCTATACACACCATCCTATATAACTACTGTCTATACACACCATCCTATATAACTACTGTCTATACACACCATCCTATATAACTACTGTCTATACACACCATCCTATATAACTACTGTCTATACACACCATCCTGTATAACTACTGTCTATACACACCATCCTATATAACTACTGTCTATACACACCATCCTATATAACTACTGTCTATACACACCATCCTGTATAACTACTGTCTATACACACCATCCTGTATAACTACTGTCTATACACACCATCCTATATAACTACTGTCTATACACACCATCCTGTATAACTACTGTCTATACACACCATCCTGTATAACTACTGTCTATACCACCATCCTATATAACTACTGTCTATACACACCATCCTATATAACTACTGTCTATACACACCATCCTATATAACTACTGTCTATACTGTCTATACACACCATCCTATATAACTACTGTCTATACACACCATCCTATATAACTACTGTCTATACTGTCTATACACACCATCCTATATAACTACTGTCTATACACACCATCCTGTATAACTACTGTCTATACACACCATCCTATATAACTACTGTCCACACTGTCTATACACACCATCCTATATAACTACTGTCTATACACACCATCCTATATAACTACTGTCTATACACACCATCCTATATAACTACTGTCTATACACA
>NC_138291.1:5657500-5680000 GCF_965601325.2 Salmo salar
AACACACTGGAGGGGCTAGCTAACACTACTGGAGGGACTAGCTAACACACTGGAGGGACTAGCTAACACACTGGAGGGTTTAGCTAAAACAATGGAGGGACTAGCTAACACACTGGAGGGTCTAGCTAACACACTGGAGGGGCTAGCTAACACACTGGAGGGTCTAGCTAACACACTGGAGGGTCTAGCTAACACACTGGAGGGTCTAGCTAACACACTGGAGGGGCTAGCTAACACACTGGAGGGGCTAGCTAACACACTGGAGGGGCTAGCTAACACACTGGAGGGTCTAGCTAACATACTGGAGGATCTAGCTAACACACTGGAGGGGCTAGCTAACACACTGGAGGGTCTAGATAACACACTGGAGAGGCTAGCGAACATACTGGAGGGGACTAGCTAACACACTGGAGGGGCTAGCTAACACACTGGAGGGACTAGCTAACACACTGGAGGGTCTAGCTAATACACTGGAGGGACTAGCTAACACACTGGAGGGGCTAGCTAACACACTGGAAAGGCTAGCTCACACACTGGAGGGATCTAGCTAAAACACTGGAGGGTCTAGCTAACACACTGGAGGGTCTAGCTAACACACTGGAGGGACTAGCTAACACACTGGAGGATCTAGCTAACACACTGGAGGGGCTAGCTAACACACTGGAGGGGCTAGCTAACACACTGGAGGGGCTAGCTAACACACTGGAGGGGCTAGCCAACATACTGGAGGGCTCAAGCTAACACACTGGAGGGGCTAGCTAACACACTGGAGGGACTAGCTAACACACTGGAGGGGCTAGCTAACACACTGGAGGGGCTAGCTAACACACTGGAGGGGCTAGCTAAAACACTGGAGGGACTAGCTAACACACTGGAGGGTCTAGCTAACACACTGGAGGGACTAGCTAACACACTGGAGGGTCTAGCTAACACACTGGAGGGGCTAGCTAACACACTGGAGGGGCTAGCTAACACACTGGAGGGGCTAGCTAACACACTGGAGGGGCTAGCCAACATACTGGAGGGACTAGCTAACACACTGGAGGGTCTAGCTAACACACTGGAGGGACTAGCTAACACACTGGAGGATCTAGCTAACACACTGGAGGGGCTAGCTAACACACTGGAGGGGCTAGCTAACACACTGGAGGGGCTAGCCAACATACTGGAGGGCTCAAGCTAACACACTGGAGGGGCTAGCTAACACACTGGAGGGACTAGCTAACACACTGGAGGGGCTAGCTAACACACTGGAGGGGCTAGCTAACACACTGGAGGGGCTAGCTAAAACACTGGAGGGACTAGCTAACACACTGGAGGGTCTAGCTAACACACTGGAGGGACTAGCTAACACACTGGAGGGTCTAGCTAACACACTGGAGGGGCTAGCTAACACACTGGAGGGGCTAGCTAACACACTGGAGGGGCTAGCTAACACACTGGAGGGGCTAGCCAACATACTGGAGGGCTCAAGCTAACACACTGGAGGGGCTAGCTAACACATTGGAGGAACCGCTCCTTGTAAGCGGCAGCTCTAGCCTTTAGCTCAGTGCCACAGATGTCTCAAAACTTGAGACATCTGTGGCATTGTGTTTTATGACAAAACTGCACATTTTAGAGTGGCCTTTTATTGTCCCCTGCCCAAGGTGCACCTGTGTAATGATCATGCTGTTTAATCAGCTTCTCGATTTGCCACACCTGGCAGGTGGATGGATTATCTTGACAAAGGAGAAATGCTCACTAACAGGGATGGAAACAAATTTGTTCACAAAATTTGAGAGAAATAAGCATTTTGTGCATACGGAACATTTCTGGGATCTTTTATTTCAGCTCATGAAACATGGGACCAACACTTTACATGTTACGTTTATATTTTTGTTCAGTGCATATATATATATATATATATATATATATATATATATATATATATATATATATATATATATATATATATATATATATATATATACACACATCACATGCGACTCGTAATAAGACTACGCAATTAGCCCATTTAATGAGTTATCTGATTACATAAAGATTATTTAGCAATATTGAAGGACACCATAGAGTTACAATACTAGGCAGGGAAGAAATGACTGAGAATGGAATGTGTTTCATTACTTTGTAAAATGAGTGATAACATTATACAAGGCATAAGCTTAAGTTACAAAGCATTAACAAGCATTACAAGGCATGATTCTAAGCATTGTCAGAGAGAGAGAGAGAGAGAGAGAGAGAGAGAGAGAGAGAGAGAGAGAGAGAGAGCGAGAGAGAGAGAGAGAGAGAGAGAGAGAGAGAGAGAGAGAGAGAGCGAGAGAGAGAGAGCGAGAGAGAGGGAGGGTGAGAGAGAAAGAGAGAGAGAGAGATGAGAGGGAGAGGGAGAGAAAGAGTGTAGGTTTCTCACCACAACAACTCAGGAACATAAGAGAAAGAAGAATGAATCTAAGACCCTTTTATAAGCATCTGAGTTGTTGACCAATAGTATTAGTGTAAAGGTAACCTACAATCAGATATCAGACCTACAGGATGTAACTGCTGCTTTTCAGAGGTGAAACAATGGGGGTTGGAGAGATCAACACAGAGAATGCTGAATTCCTGCTTCTCAGAGGGGAGACAATGGGGGTTGGAGAGATCAACACAGAGAATGCTGAATTCCTAAAACAACACGGGGAATGATGAATTCCTAAGACAACACAGAGAATGCTGAATTCCTAAAACAACACGGGGAATGATGAATTCCTAGAACAACACAGAGAATGCTGAATTCCTAAAACAACACAGAGAATGCTGAATTCCTAAGACAACACAGAGAATGATGAATTCCTAAGACAACACGAGGAATGATGAATTCCTAGAACAACACAGAGAATGCTGAATTCCTAAAACAACACAGAGAATGCTGAATTCCTAAGACAACACAGAGGAAATTCTTGCATGCAGTGAAAAGAAGAGTAACTTTGGGGGCTGCCCTACATCCATCCCTCCATCCCCCATCCCTCCACTCCTCCATCCCTCCATCCCCATCCCTCCATCCCTCCACTCCTCCATCCCTCCATCCCCATCCCTCCACCCCTCCATCCCTCCACTCCTCCATCCCTCCACTCCTCCATCCCCATCCCTCCACTCCTCCATCCCCATCACTCCACTCCTCCATCCCTCCATCCCTCCACTCCTCCATCCCTCCACTCCTCCATCCCTCCACTCCTCCATCCCTCCATCCCTCCACTCCTCCATCCCCCATCCCTCCATCCCTCCACTCCTCCATCCCTCCATCCCCCATCCTTCCATCCCCCATCCCTCCACCCCTCCATCCCTCCAATCCTCCATCCCCCATCCCTCCATCCCTCCACTCCTCCATCCCCCATCCTTCCATCCCTCCACGACTCCACCCTCCACTCCTCCATCCCTCCATCCCTCCACCCCTCCACCCTCCACTCCTCCATCCCTCCATCCCTCCACCCCTCCATCCCTCCACTCCTCCATCCCTCCACTCCTACATCCCTCCATCCCTCCACTCCTACATCCCTCCATCCCTCCACTCCTACATCCCACCCCATCTAGAAAGCAGAAAGATGAGCACTATGGCTACTGAGTGTGATGGAGACAGAGAAAGAAGGAAACAGACAGTGAAAGAGAGAAGGTGAGAGAGAGAGAGATGTACAGTTGCTAAAACACTGTACATAGCTTATAATATAACACTTGAAATGTCTATCTCTTTTAAACCTTTTTGAGTGCAATATTTGACCAGCTGACCAGCTTCACTACACCCTGCCCTGACCAGCTTCACTACAGCCAGCCCTGACCAGCCTCACCCCACCCTGCCCCGCCCAGCTTCACTACACCCTGCCCTGACCAGCTTCACTACAACCTGTCCTGACCAGCTTCACTACACCCTGCCCTGACCAGCTTCACCCCACCCTGCTCTGACCAGCTTCACCCCACCCTGCCCTGACCAGCTTCACTACACTCTGCCCTGACCAGCTTCACCCCACCCTGCCCTGACCAGCTTCACTACACCCCCTGCCCAGCTTCACCCCACCCTGCCCTGACCAGCTTCACCCCACCCTGCCCTGACCAGCTTCACCCCACCCTGCACTGACCAGCATCACCCCACCCTGCCCTGACCAGCTTCACCCCACCCTGTCCTGACCAGCCTCACCCCACCCTGCCCTGACTAGCTTCACCGCACCCTGCCCTGACTAGCTTCACCCCACCCTGCCCTGACCAGCTTCACCACACCCTGCCCTGACCAGCTTCACCCCACCCTGCCCTGACCAGCTTCACCCCACCCTACCCTGACTAGCTTCACCCCACCCTGCCCTGACCAGCTTCACTACACCCTGCTCTGACCAGCTTCACCCCACCCTGCCCTGACCAGCTTCACCCCACCCTGCCCTGACCAGCTTCACCACACCCTGCCCTGACCAGCTTCACTACACCCTGCCCTGACCAGCTTCACTACACCCTGCCCTGACCAGCTTCACTACACCCTGCCCTGACCAGCTTCACCCCAACCTGCCCTGACCAGCTTCACCCCAACCTGCCCTGACCGGCTTCACTACACCCTGCCCTGACCAGCTTCACTACACCCTGCCCTGACCAGCTTCACCCCACCCTGCCCTGACAAGCTTCACCACACCCTGCCCTGACCAGCTTCACCACACCCTGCCCTGACCAGCTTCACCCCACCCTGCCCTGACAAGCTTCACCACACCCTGCCCTGACCAGCTTCACCCCACCCTGCCCTGGCCAGCTTCACCCCACCCTGCCCTGACCAGCTTCACTACACCCTGCCCTGACTAGCTTCACCCCACCCGACCCAGCTTCACCCCACCCTGCCCTGACCAGCTTCACTACACCCTGCCCTGACCAGCTTCACTACACCCTGCCCTGACCAGCTTCACCCCACCCTGCCCTGACCAGCTTCACTACACCCTGCCCTGACCAGCTTCACCAACATGTAGACAGTGAACACTGAAACGTCCTCTCTAACAGAGATCACTGAAATGTCCTCTCTAACAGAGAACACTGAAACGTCCTCTCTAACAGAGAACACTGAAACGTCCTCTCTAACAGAGATCACTGAAACGTCCTCTCTAACAGAGATCACTGAAACGTCCTCTCTAACAGAGAACACTGAAACGTCCTCTCTAACAGAGAACACTGAAACGTCCTCTCTAACAGAGAACACTGAAACGTCCTCTCTAACAGAGAACACTGAAACGTCCTCTCTAACAGAGAACACTGAAACGTCCTCTCTAACAGAGAACACTGAAACGTCCTCTCTAACAGAGATCACTGAAACGTCCTCTCTAACAGAGAACACTGAAACGTCCTCCCCTCACCGTTCGTGGTCAATAAAATAACGCTCACTATACTTTCAATACATTTTTCTGCAAAAGGTGGATAAATCCTCACGCAAAAAAAAGGTGTACAAACTGTGTTGACCTGGGCTTACCCTTCACTACACCACTGCTGTTCACTCTGCCAGAGGAGAGGCCTCATTTATGTTCCACAATTAGCATTAGCATTCACAATCACAGGTCATTAGTATTAGCATTCACAATCACAGTCCCATTAGTATTAGCATTCACAATCACAGTCCCATTAGCATTAGCATTCACAATCACAGTCCCATTAGCATTAGCATTCACAATCACATTCGCATTAGCATTAGCATTCATAATCACAGCTCCATTAGCATTCACAATCACAGTCCCATTAGCATTAGCATTCACAATCACAGTCCCATTAGCATTAGCATTCACAATCACAGGGTCATTAGCATTAGCATTATATAAGTGTTACATTATTAATTCACACATATATTAATCTATTACTCATAAAAAGGGCCCTTATTAACTCTTTCATACACAAACTCCGGGAGGCGTTACAGTCGATAAACGTTACCGGTAAAAATGTTTTATTTCCTTAGTAGCCATGGAGATGCTCTCCATTTACAGATACGTGGTTAACATTACCGTTACCGGCGACATTACCGGCAGAGAGAGAGGGGAATTAGAATCCAGCCTCTAGTGTTCAGAACAGCCTTTCTTTTATCATCAGGAGCACACAGACACCGACACAGACACAGACACAGACACAGACACCGACACAGACACAGACACAGATACAGACACCGACACAGACACAGACACAGATACAGACACCGACACAGACACAGACACAGACACCGACACAGACACAGACACCGACACAGACACAGACACAGACACAGACACCGACACAGACACAGATACAGACACCGACACAGACACAGATACAGATAGAGACACAGACACAGACACAGACACAGATACAGACACAGATACAGACACCGACACAGACACAGATACAGACACCGACACAGACACAGATACAGACACAGATACAGACACCGACACAGACACAGATACAGATAGAGACACAGACACAGACACCGACACAGACACAGATACAGACACCGACACAGACACCGACACAGACACAGATACAGATAGAGACACAGACACAGATACAGACACAGACACAGATACAGACACAGATACAGACACAGATACAGATACAGACACCGACACAGACACAGACACAGACACAGACACCGACACAGACACAGATACAGACACCGACACAGACACAGATACAGATAGAGACACAGACACAGACACAGACACAGATACAGACACAGATACAGACACCGACACAGACACAGATACAGACACCGACACAGACACAGATACAGACACAGATACAGACACCGACACAGACACAGATACAGATAGAGACACAGACACAGACACCGACACAGACACAGATACAGACACCGACACAGACACCGACACAGACACAGATACAGATAGAGACACAGACACAGATACAGACACAGACACAGATACAGACACAGATACAGACACAGATACAGATACAGACACAGATACAGACACAGAGACAGACACAGACACAGACACAGATACAGATAGAGACACAGACACAGATACAGACACAGACACAGATACAGACACAGATACAGACACAGATACAGATACAGACACAGATACAGACACAGACACAGAGACAGACACAGAGACAGACACAGATACAGACAATGATGAAAGTATAATTTCTTATCAGATCTAATTCTTTAGGCTCTGACTGCAACAGCTAGGCCACTTCAAACATTAGAAGACTCCATATTAGTAACAGCTAGGCCACTTCAAACATTAGAAGACTCCATATTAACAACAGCTAGGCCACTTCAAACATTAGAAGACTCCATATTAACAACAGCTAGGCCACTTCAAACATTAGAAGACTCCATATTAACAACAGCTAGGCCACTTCAAACATTAGAAGACTCCATTTTAACAACAGCTAGGCCACTTCAAACATTAGAAGACTCCATATTAACAACAGCTAGGCCACTTCAAACATTAGAAGACTCCATATTAACAACAGCTAGGCCACTTCAAACATTAGAAGACTCCATATTAACAACAGCTAGGCCACTTCAAACATTAGAAGACTCCATTTTAACAACAGCTAGGCCACTTCAAACATTAGAAGACTCCATATTAACAACAGCTAGGCCACTTCAAACATTAGAAGACTCCATATTAACAACAGCTAGGCCACTTCAAACATTAGAAGACTCCATATTAACAACAGCTAGGCCACTTCAAACATTAGAAGACTCCATATTAACAACAGCTAGGCCACTTCAAACATTAGAAGACTCCATATTAGTAACAGCTAGGCCACTTCAAACATTAGAAGACTCCATATTAACAACAGCTAGGCCACTTCAAACATTAGAAGACTCCATATTAACAACAGCTAGGCCACTTCAAACATTAGAAGACTCCATATTAGCAACCAGCTTGACCTGGATCCAATTTGCCTTTTCAAAGTCAGCTCATATTTGCATATCAACTTAATCAACTTAAATAAGGTACAGAAGATCAGAAAATATATAATAAAAATAAACATTCTATGGAATTGAGATTGCTTGGTTTTGACCCACAGGTGCTAACAGTAATTGCTCAAATAACAGTTTGATAAATAGTGGCAACAGGAATTAGAGCAGTTCCGAAGATGGGAGAACATGAAAGAGGTGATTCCGAAGAGGAGGTGAAGAAATAACAACACTTAAAATCTCTCAGAGGAACACAGCTCACAAACCCATACACACTTCCTATACACACACACACAGAGACACAGAGCTGTAATAGAAAGAAAAAAGGGAGAGAGAGAGAGAGAGAGAGAGAAAAAGTGATGGGGAGAGAGAGAGAGATAAGGGGAGAGAGAGAGAGATAAGGGGAGAGAGAGATGGGGGGAGATGGGGGGAGAGAGAGATATATGGGGAGAGGGAGAGTAAGAGAGAGATGGGGAGAGGGAGAGAGAGAAGGAGATGGGAAGAGAGAGAGATGTGAGAGGGAGAGAAAGAGAGAGAGATATGGGGAGAGAGAGAGATGGGGAGAGGGAAAAAGAGAGACAGAGAGAGAGATGGGGAGAGGGAGAAAGAGATGGGAGAGGGAGAGAGAGAAATGGGGAGAGGGAGAGAGAGAAAGATGGGGTGAGGGAGAGAGAGAGACAGAGAGAGAGAGGAAAGACAGAGAGAGAGCATTCTATGCCATTAAAAAACTAATTCAAATTGGAATACCTGTTAAAATGTGGCTAAAACTAATTGAATATGTCATTGAACCAATTGCACTTCATGGCAGCGAGGTGAGGGGTCCACTTGCAAAACAAGATTTCATCAAATGGGACAAACACCCCATTGAAACCCTGCATGCAGAGTTCTGTAAGATTCTCCTACATGTCCAGAGGAAAACTACAAACAATGCATGCAGGGCAGAATTAGGCCAATAGCCACTAATAATAAAAACTAAAAAAATAGCAATTCAATTTAGGAAACATCTAAAATACAGTGACCCCTCTCATATCACTACCAAGCCCTGCAATGCCAAGAGCTGAGCAAAGAAAAGAGTCCCCTCATCCAGCTGGTCCTGGGGCTGAGTTCACAAACCTGTTCTACTAACACACTGAAGCCTCAGGACCCTCATCCAGTGTCTGACAGACCAATCAATTTGCACATGTCCTCTACTGTATGCTTATTGTTATTGTTCAATGTATGGCTATTTTGACCCTTGGTTATTGTTGTTACTGCTGTCCCATTGACAATTTTGAATCTTATATTTTAATATTGTAGATATCCAAAGTAAGCTTTGGCAATATGTACATTGTTACATCATGCCAATAAAGCAAATTGAGTGCAGTGGGTAGGTTGGTGGGTGGGTGGGTGTGGTGTGGGTGGGTGGGTGGGTGGGTTGGTGGGTGGGTGGGTGGGTTGGTGGGTGGGTGGGTGGGTGGGTTGGTGGGTGATGTATCTCAGTTGCTGGCATGTTAAAAGACACTGTGTTACTCAGAGCTGGATAAAACCCTCCCATGTGACTGTGGTGGAGAAGGATTTCTCTTCAGAGGTAAATCATTTTCTCATCTTCTCTGACAGTGATCCAAAGCTGCTCGGTAAACTACTGTATTTAACTAAATCAGTTGGGAACCAGATTTGAAAACATGCTTTGCATTCAGGTTGAATGTGAGCTGCACCCTACATTCAGTTAACGCTCTTATCCGGAGTCGACTCACAGCAGCAATTAGGTCAAAGTGTCTTGCTCAAAAAGCACAGCGGCAGATTCGTCACCTAGCTTTTGATTACCGGTCCAACGCCGTTACCTGCCACCCTGCCACCCAAAGAGATATGATTAATACATGAATAGATTATACACATACTACAAATAATAATTCAATGGAAGATATTTTGTCTCCGAAATGGCACCCTATTCCCTATATGGTGCACTACTTTAGTAAGCTGTACAACATCAGAAATTCATACAGATGGGCCCAAAACAGCACAGAAGAATACCAGAAAGCAACCTGGAACCAAAATATCCAAACACTCTTAGATAACTTTCTGGATAGCACATTCACTCACGGTAAAGAAGGCATCAATCTAGCAGTACGAAACAGCAACTATATATTCAGGCAAACGGCAAAAGAAGCACAATTGAAATTGATAAAAAACTAAACTAAAAAAAATCACAGATGACAACTGGTTTGATGCAGATTGTAAAATTATAAGGAAAAAACTTAGAACACTATCCAACCAAAAGCACAGAGACCCAAATAATGGAGAATTACTGCCTTCATTACTGTGAGACTTTAAAACTCTGTAAACGTACACTCAGAACCAAAAAAGCACAGTACAACAGCAAGCAGCTGACACTAATTGAGGAGTCCATAAACACAAACAACTTTTGGCAAAATTGGAAAAAACTAAAAAAATCTAAACAAGAGGAATTAGCGATACAAAATGGTGACATATGGACGACCCATTTTAAAACACTCTACAACACCGTTCAAATTGACACAAACGCAGAACAACGCCAAATCCACGAGAAGTTGAATGGATTAGAAAAAGCTATAAAGGACAATCAAAACCCATTGGACTCCCCAATTACTGACCAGGAGCTCTATAAGAAACTTCAGGCTCTCAAATTTAAAAAAGCATGCGGACCTGATGGCATCCTAAATTAGATGCTCAAACTCACTAGTGAAAAATTTCAATTGGCTATATTAAAACTGTTTAATTTGATCCTGAGTGTAGGTTATTTCCCTGACATCTGGAATCAAGGACTCATAACCCCAATCTTTAAGAACGGAGGACAAATTTGACCCTAACAATTACAGAGGCATTTGTGTGGACAGTAACCTGGGGAAGGTTTTCTGTAGTATCATCAATGTAAGAGTTCTAAACTTCCTTAATAAGCACAATGTCTTGAGTAAAAGCCAAATTGGATTTATACCAAAACATCGCACAACTGATCATATTTACACCCTATCACACCCTGATAGAGTAAACATGTCCACCAAAATAATACCAAAATATTACGCGTGCTTTATCGACTTCCATAAAGCATTTGATTCTAGTTGGCATACAGGACTGTTCTACAAAGTTATTGAAAGTCGGTGTAGGGGGTAAAACATATGACATAATTCAATCAATGTATACTGGCTATACGTGCAGGCATTAAAATTGGTAAGAAAAATAACAGAATTCTTTAACCAGGGGCGGGGCCTTCGTCAGGGTTGCAATCTGAGCCCTGCACTCTTCAATATTTTCATCAACGAATTGGCCACTATTCTAGAAAAATCCTCAGCCCCTGGTGTTAGTCTCCATAATTCAGAAGTTAAATGCCTACTCTTCGCAGATGACCTATGCCTGCTGTCACCCACAGCACCTGGCCTACAGCAGAGCCTGGACCTGCTAGAGCAGTACTGCCAGACCTGGGCCCTGGCAGTAAACCCCAAAAAGACTAAAATAATGATTTTCTAGAGAAGATCCAGATCTCAGGGAATTAGACCAAAGTTCTCAATTGGTACAAAATATATAGAGTACTGTACACACTACAATTACTTAGGTTTAAAAATAAGCTCAACTGGACACCTTAATGAGGCAGTGAATGAACTGAGAGAGAAAGCACGCAGGGCATTCTACGCCATTAAAAAGCAAATTCAAATTGAAATACCTATTAAAATTTGGCTAAAACTAATTGAATATGTCATTGAACCAATTGCACTTTATGGCAGCGAGGTGTGGGGTCCACTTGCAAAACAAGATTTCATCAAATGGGACAAACACCCCATTGAAACCCTACATGCAGAGTTCTGTAAGATTCTCCTACGTGTCCAGAGGAAAACTACAAACAATGCATGCAGGGCAGAATTAGGCCAATATCCACTAATAATAAAAACTCAAAAAAGAGCAATTAAGTTTTGGAAACATCTAAAATACAGTGACCCCTCTCATATCACTACCAAGCCCTGCAATGCCAAGAGCTGAGCAAAGAAAAGAGTCCCCTCATCCAGCTGGTCCTGGGGCTGAGTTCACAAACCTGTTCTACTAACACACTGAAGCCTCAGGACCAGAACATCCAATCAATCAGAATAAACCAAATTACAACACAGTCAAAACAAAACTACATAACTTATTGGGAAACACAAGCACAAACACAAAGCAAAATGCAGTGCTATCTGGCCCTAAATCGACAGTACACCGTGGCTAACTATTTGACCACGGTTACTGATCAAAACCTTAGAAAAACCTTAACAAAGTACAGGCTCAGTGAGCACAGCCTTGCCATTGAGAAGGGTAGACACAGGAAAACCTGGCTCCCTGTAGAGGAAAGGCTGTGCAACCACTGCACCACAGCAGAACCTGAGACGGAGCTGCATTTCCTGACAAAATGTCAAAAATATAAAACAATTAGAGAGTGTCATTTCCCCAAATTTGAAACCCTTATTCAAGGTTTCAAAGACCTCTCTGATGAGGATAGGCTACCCGTCCTGTTGGGGGAGGACGCAGAGAGCTGTGTGTTGGCAGCGCACTACATTGCTGCCTGCCATAAGTTGAGGGACAGTGTCTGACAGACCAATAAACCTGCACATGTCCTCTACTGTATGATTATTGTTATTGTTGAATATATGGTTATTTTGACCCTTGGTTATTGTTGTTACTGTTGTCCCGTTGACAATATTTGATTCTCATTTTTTATTTATTTTTATATTGTAAATATCCAAAATAAGCTTTGGCAATATGTATATTGTTACGTCATGCCAATAAAGTGAATTGAATTGAATTGAATTGAATTGAGAGAGAGAGAGAGAGAGAGAGAGAGAGAGACTAGTACGTGTAACAGAAATAATAAGGATTAATTAAAGGGGAGAAAAGTGAAGGAGGAGGGTAGAGCTGTAAACAGAAAGCGGTTTCTGAGCTCTGGTCAGAGAACCTTACCTCCTAACCTCTTCATCGCTCTACCAGTTACTGTGGGACCAGACATCCTGCCAAACTGACCATCCTTCCCTCTCCTCCTCCCACCCACTCCTAGCCTACACAGAAGAGGTTCTTCCCTACTCCTAGCCTACACAGAAGAGGTTCTTCCCTACTCCTGGCCTACACAGAAGAGGTTCTTCCCTACTCCTAGCCTACACAGAAGAGGTTCTTCCCTACTCCTAGCCTACACAGAAGAGGTTCTTCCCTACTCCTAGCTTACACAGAAGAGGTTCTTCCCTACTCCTAGCCTACACAGAAGAGGTTCTTCCCTACTCCTGGCCTACACAGAAGAGGTTCTTCCCTACTCCTAGCCTACACAGAAGAGGTTCTTCCCTACTCCTAGCCTACACAGAAGAGGTTCTTCCCTACTCCTAGCTTAGACAGAAGAGGTTCTTCCCTACTCCTAGCCTACACAGAAGAGGTTCTTCCCTACTCCTAGCCTACACAGAAGAGGTTCTTCCCTACTCCTGGCCTACACAGAAGAGGTTCTTCCCTACTCCTGGTCTACACAGAAGAGGTTCTTCCCTACTCCTGGCCTACACAGAAGAGGTTCTTCCCCACTCCTGGCCTACACAGAAGAGGTTCTTCCCTACTCCTGGCCTACACAGAAGAGGTTCTTCCCCACTCCTGGCCTACACAGAAGAGGTTCTTCCCTACTCCTAGCCTACACAGAAGAGGTTCTTCCCTACTCCTAGCCTACACAGAAGAGGTTCTTCCCTACTCCTAGCCTACACAGAAGAGGTTCTTCCCTACTCCTAGCCTACACAGAAGAGGTTCTTCCCTACTCCTAGCCTACACAGAAGAGGTTCTTCCCTACTCCTGGCCTACACAGAAGAGGTTCTTCCCTACTCCTGGCCTACACAGAAGAGGTTCTTCCCTACTCCTAGCCTACACAGAAGAGGTTCTTCCCCACTCCTGGCCTACACAGAAGAGGTTCTTCCCTACTCCTGGCCTACACATATCTGCATCCTAAAGGGACACCACACCACGAGCCCAGTCAGCCTGCCAAAACTGACCAGCTTCCCTTCACCCACTCCCTGTCCAATGCTCCACATGGTTATGGGGGAGAGGTGGGGGTAGGATGAGACGGGCTGGGGGGGGCCGCTTCTTCCTGACATCCAAGGGGGTAACAACCCCTAACCTTTGACCCCTAACCCCTGTCTCAGCAGGCCCTCCAGCCTCTCTGTCCTGTCTATAACTTCCTGTCGCGTTGTCATGGGCGGATCTCTGCCATACTCCTTCACGCTAGAAGATATCACAGAACCCAGCCTGAACACAGAACACTGAAAGTGTGTTTTGTTACCTTAGTAACACCGTATGAGTGGGAGAGAGAGTGTTGCTGTCTGCAATAGAACACGCTCCAACTCAACTCCTTTATCTGCCACATAGCATACACTTCTATCTAACGTACGTTATAGTACAGTCATTTAGTTACAGTACAGTGAGTACATTACAGTACAGTGAGTACGTTACAGTACAGTGAGTACGTTACAGTACAGTGAGTTAGTTACAGTACAGTGAGTTAGTTACAGTACAGTGAGTACATTACAATACAGTGAGTACGTTACAGTACAGTGATTACATTACAGTACAGTGAGTACGTTACAGTACAGTGAGTACGTTACAGTACAGTGAGTTAGTTATAGTACAGTGAGTACGTTACAGTACAGTGAGTTAGTTACAGTACAGTGAGTACATTACAGTACAGTGAGTTAGTTACAGTACAGTGAGTACATTACAGTACAGTGAGTACGTTACAGTACAGTGACTACATTACAGTACAGTGAGTACATTACAGTACAGTGAGTACGTTACAGTACAGTGAGTTAGTTATGGTACAGTGAGTACGTTACAGTACAGTGAGTACGTTACAGTACAGTGAGTACGTTACAGTACAGTGAGTACGTTACAGTACAGTGAGTTAGTTATGGTACAGTGAGTACGTTACAGTACAGTCAGTACAGTTACAGTACAGTGAGTACGTTACAGTACAGTGAGTACGTTACAGTACAGTGAGTTAGTTACAGTACAGTGAGTACGTTACAGTACAGTGAGTACGTTACAGTACAGTGAGTACGTTACAGTACAGTGAGTACGTTACAGTACAGTGAGTTAGTTATGGTACAGTGAGTACATTACAGTACAGTGAGTTAGTTACAGTACAGTGAGTACGTTACAGTACAGTGAGTACATTACAGTACAGTGAGTACGTTACAGTACAGTGAGTTAGTTATGGTACAGTGAGTACGTTACAGTACAGTGAGTACGTTACAGTACAGTGAGTTAGTGACAGTACAGTGAGTACGTTACAGTACAGTGAGTTAGTTATGGTACAGTGAGTACGTTACAGTACAGTGAGTACATTACAGTACAGTGAGTACATTACAGTACAGTGAGTACGTTACAGTACAGTGAGTTAGTTACAGTACAGTGAGTACGTTACAGTACAGTGAGTACGTTACAGTACAGTGAGTTAGTTACAGTACATTGAGTACGTTACAGTACAGTGAGTACGTTACAGTACAGTGAGTTAGTTATGGTACAGTGAGTACATTACAGTACAGTGAGTTAGTTACAGTACAGTGAGTACGTTACAGTACAGTGAGTACATTACAGTACAGTGAGTACGTTACAGTACAGTGAGTTAGTTATGGTACAGTGAGTACGTTACAGTACAGTGAGTACGTTACAGTACAGTGAGTTAGTTATGGTACAGTGAGTACGTTACAGTACAGTGAGTTAGTTACAGTACAGTGAGTACGTTACAGTACAGTGAGTACATTACAGTACAGTGAGTACGTTACAGTACAGTGAGTTAGTTATGGTACAGTGAGTACGTTACAGTACAGTGAGTACGTTACAGTACAGTGAGTTAGTTACAGTACAGTGAGTACGTTACAGTACAGTGAGTTAGTTATGGTACAGTGAGTACGTTACAGTACAGTCAGTTAGTTACAGTACAGTGAGTACATTACAGTACAGTGAGTACATTACAGTACAGTGAGTACGTTACAGTACAGTGAGTTAGTTACAGTACAGTGAGTACGTTACAGTACAGTGAGTACGTTACAGTACAGTGAGTTAGTTACAGTACAGTGAGTACGTTACAGTACAGTGAGTTAGTTATGGTACAGTGAGTACATTACAGTACAGTGAGTTAGTTACAGTACAGTGAGTACGTTACAGTACAGTGAGTACATTACAGTACAGTGAGTACGTTACAGTACAGTGAGTTAGTTATGGTACAGTGAGTACGTTACAGTACAGTGAGTACGTTACAGTACAGTGAGTACGTTACAGTACAGTGAGTTAGTTATGGTACAGTGAGTACGTTACAGTACAGTCAGTTAGTTACAGTACAGTGACTACATTACAGTACAGTGAGTACATTACAGTACAGTGAGTACGTTACAGTACAGTGAGTTAGTTACAGTACAGTGAGTACGTTACAGTACAGTGAGTACGTTACAGTACAGTGAGTTAGTTACAGTACAGTGAGTACGTTACAGTACAGTGAGTACGTTACAGTACAGTGAGTTAGTTATGGTACAGTGAGTACATTACAGTACAGTGAGTACGTTACAGTACAGTGAGTACGTTACAGTACAGTGAGTACATTACAGTACAGTGAGTACATTACAGTACAGTGAGTTAGTTATGGTACAGTGAGTACATTACAATACAGTGAGTACGTTACAGTACAGTGAGTACGTTACAGTACATTGAGTACGTTACAGGACAGTGAGTACGTTACAGTACAGTGAGTTAGTTATGGTACAGTGAGTACGTTACAGTACAGTCAGTTAGTTACAGTACAGTGACTACATTACAGTACAGTGAGTACATTACAGTACAGTGAGTACGTTACAGTACAGTGAGTACATTACAGTACAGTGAGTACGTTACAGTACAGTGAGTACGTTACAGTACAGTGAGTTAGTTACAGTACAGTGAGTACATTACAGTACAGTGAGTACATTACAGTACAGTGAGTACATTACAGTACAGTGAGTACGTTACAGTACAGTGAGTGTATACATACAGTTTAATGCTGTAAATATGTGGTTCCTGGCATTGTCAGTGGCACTCTTACCAACTGAGCCACACACAGGACCCTTTGAACTTGGTATGAATGTCATATTCATTAGTGCTCCTCCTACGACTACCAGTACACGCTGCTGCCCTATAATCCCTATAGGATCTCTATGACTGATACAGTCAGCACATGCTGTTCTTTCCACAGACTCCTATGTCATCAAAGTGCGACGCATGCTGAACATGGAACGAGAGAGAGAGCTTTGGTTTGTTGTTTAGAAAATTTGAGTATTTTTTTTATTTTTTTTGGTTTACTAGCCTACCTGTTTCATTGGGATCCCGCGACGCGGTTAGCCGTTAGTCTGTCCCGGGATACTGCCAAAACCTAAAGTCTGAAAAGCTGGTGCTTGGCGAAGATATCAAGCTAGCTAGGTTTCTTGACAGTCTAAACACAGCCCGCGATGCGGTTAGACCTCGTGGAAGCTTCTGAAGCCATGACATCATTTTCTGGAATTTTCCAAGCTGTTTTAAGGCACAGTCAACTTAGTGTATGTAAACTTCTGACCCACTGGAATTGTGATACAGTGAATTATAAGTGAAATAATCTGTATGTTAACAATTGTTGGAAAAATGACTTGCGTCATGCACAAAGTAGATGTCCTAACCGACTTGCCAAAACTATAGTTTGTTAACAAGAAATTTGTGGAGTGGTTGAAGAACGAGTTTTAACGACTCCAACCTGAGTGTATGTAAACTTCTGACTTCAACTGTAAATGTTAATACAGTGTTAATACATGTTAATACAGTGATAATACAGTGTTAATACAGTGTTACAGTATTAATACAGCATTAATAAATGTTAATACTGTGTTACTACAATGTTAATACAGTGTTCCAGTGTTAATACAGTGTTCCAGTGTTAATACAGTGTTACAGTATTAATACAGCATTAATAAATGTTAATACTGTGTTACTACAATGTTAATACAGTGTTACAGTATTAATATAGCATTAATAAATGTTAATACAGTGTTAATAAGTGTTACAGTGTTATTACAGTGCCAATAGGCGTTACAGTGTTAATACAATGTTACAGTGTTAATACAGTGTCAATAGGTGTTACAGTGGTAATACAGTGTTCCAGTGTTAATACAGTGTTCCAGTGTTAATACAGTGTTACAGTGTTACTACAGTGTTAACGCAGTGTTACAGTGTTAATACAGTGTTAATACAGGGTTACAGTGTGAATACAGGGTTAATAAAGTGTTAATAAAGTGTTATAGTGTTAATACAGTGTTACAGTGTTAATACAGTGTTAATACAGGGTTACAGCATTAATATAGTGTTAATACTGTGTTATTTCAGCATTACAGTGTTAATACAGTGTTACCATGTTAACAGATGTTACAGTGGTAATACAGTGTTAATAGGCGTTACAGTGTTAAGACAGTATTAATACAGTGTTAATAGGCGTTACAGTGTTAGTGCAGTGTTAATAGTTGTTTCAGTGTTCATATAGTGTTAATACAGGGTTGCGGTGTTAATACAGTGTTAATAATTGTTTCAGTGGTAATACAGTATTACAGTGTTAATATGTGTTACTAGGTATTAATAAGTGTTATTATGTGTTACAGTGTAAATACAGTGTTAATAGGTGTTACAGTGTTAATACAGTGTTAATAGGTGTTACAGTGTTACAGGGGTATTTGGTGTTACAGTGTTAATGCAGTGTTAATATTTGTTACAGTGTTACTGTAACAAATATTGTTACAGTGTTACAGTGTTACCAACTGAGCACGGATCCCGTGTAGCTCAGTTGGTAGAGCATGGTGTTTGCAACGTCAGGGTTGTGGGTTCGATTCCCACGGGGGACCAGTACGGGAAAAAAATGTACGAAATGTATGCATTCACTGTAAGTCGCTCTGGATAAGAGCGTCTGCTAAATGACGTAAATGTAAATCTACTGTATTAATACAGTGTTAATAGGTGTTAATACAGTGTTAATACAGTGTTAATACAGTGTTAATACAGTGTTAGCAGGTGTTACAGTGTTAATACACTCACACACGCAGGCACACACACACACACACACACATACATATACACACACCCAGCAGGAGATGTGTTCATCTCTGCCCTGGAGGCTGATTCCACAGGGTGGGAGGCTGGGGAGGGAGCTGATGCCTCTGAAATAAACTGGTCTCCTCAGGGATACTCTCCCTTTCTCTGCGGGTGCAGAGAGAGAGAGATAGAGGGGGGCAGAGAGAGAGAGATAGAGAGGAGAGGGGGCAGAGAGAGAGAGATAGAGGGGGGCAGAGAGAGATATAGAAGGGGAGAGGGGGGCAGAGAGAGAGATAGATAGAGAGGAGAGGGGGCAGAGAGAGAGAGATAGAAGGGGAGAGGGGGGCCCAACCCCCACTCCTACACTAGCCAATGGAATGTCCCAGATGCTCAGCAGGCTCTGCTCACACTTACTGCCAAACCACACGACCAACAACATTGGACACTTTATGGAACACAAAGCCTTCACTATCTCATCCTGGAATATCCAAGGCCTGAGGTCATCTGCCTTTGGCCTAAAGAGCAGGAACCTGGACTTCATTAAAGAAATCGGAAGTACAGACATTGTCATCCTACAAGAAACATGGTATAGAGGAGATGGACCCACTGGTTGCTCTCTAGGTTACAGAGAGCTGGTAGTCCCATCCACCGAACTACCAGGTGGTATAGAGTAGCATGACCCACTGGTTGCTCTCTAGGTTACAGAGAGCTGGTAGTCCCATCCACCAAACTACCAGGTGGTATAGAGGAGACGGACCCACTGGTTGCTCTCTAGGTTACAGAGAGCTGGTAGTCCCATCCACCAAACTACCAGGTGGGTGGTATAGAGGAGATGGACCCACTGATTGCTCTCTAGGTTACAGAGAGCTGGTAGTCCCATCCACCACACTACCAGGTGGTATAGAGTAGCATGACCCACTGGTTGTCCTCTAGGTTACAGAGAGCTGGTAGTCCCATCCACCAAACTACCAGGTGGTATAGAGTAGCATGACCCACTGATTGCTCTCTAGGTTACAGAGAGCTGGTAGTCCCATCCACCACACTACCAGGTGGTATAGAGTAGCATGACCCACTGGTTGTCCTCTAGGTTACAGAGAGCTGGTAGTCCCATCCACCAAACTACCAGGTGGTATAGAGTAGCATGACCCACTGATTGCTCTCTAGGTTACAGAGAGCTGGTAGTCCCATCCACCACACTACCAGGTCTGAAACAGGGAAGGGACTCAGGGGTTATGCTAATTTGGTATAGAGCAGACCTAACTCACTCCATTAAATTAATCAAAACAGGAACATTTTACATTTGGCTAGAAATTCGAAAGGAAATGACCTTAACACAGAAAAATGTCCTCCTGTGTGCTACCTACATCCCCCCACTAGAATCCCCATAATTTAATGAAGACAGCTTCTCCATCCTGGAGGGGGAAATCAATCATTTCCAGGCCCAGGGACATGTACTAGTCTGTGGTGACCTAAATGCCAGAACTGGACAAGAACCTGACAACCTCAGCACACAGGGGGACAAACACCTGCCTGGAGGTGACAGAATTCCCTCCCCCATATGCCCCCCTTGGATCACAACTCCTGCAGCTCTGTCGCACGCTGGGTATGTACATAGTTAAATAAAGGTTAAATATATATTTTTTAAATAATCTAAGAAAGAAATTGAGAAACCTGTCCAACCAAAAACATAGAGACCCAGAAAACCTGAGTCTATGCCTTCACTATGGTGAATCACTAAAACAATACAGAAATACACTACGGAAAAAGAAGGAGCAGCACGTCAGAAATCAGCTCAATGTGATTGAAGAATCCATAGACTCTAATCACTTCTGGAAAAATTGGAAAACACTAAACAAACAACAACACGAAGAATTATCTATCCAAAATTGAGATGTGTGGATAAACCACGTCTCCAATCTTTTTGGCTCTATAACAAAGAACAAACAGCAAAAACATATACACGATCAAATATAAATCTTAGAATCATCTATTAAAGACCAGAACCCACTGGATTCTCCAATTACCTTGAATGAACTACAGGACAAAATATAAACCCTCCAACCCAAAAAGGCCTGTGGTGTTGATGGTATCCTATATATATATACAGACAACAAATACCAATTGGCTATACTAAAACTCTTTAACATCATCCTCAGCTCTGGCATCTTCCCCAATATTTGGAACCAAGGACTGATCAACCCAATCCACAAAAGTGGAGACAAATTTGACCCCAATAACAACCGTGGGATATGCGTCAACAGCAACCTTGGGAAAATCCTCTGCATTATTGTTAACAGCACACTTGTACATTTCCTCAGTGAAAACAATGAACTGAGCAAATGTCAAATTGGCTTTTACCAAATTACCGTATAACAGACCACGTATTCACCCTGCATACCCTAATTGACAAACAAACAAACCAAAACAAAGGGAAAGTCTTCTCATGCTGTTGATTTTTTTAAAAGCCGGTGACTCAAATTGATGTAAAGTGGTGTTGGGGACATTATAAAATTACGACATTATAAAATCCATGTACACAAACAACAAGTGTGCGGTTAAAATTGGCAAAAAAACACATTTCTTCCCACAGGGCCGCGGGTTGAGACAGGGATGCAGCTTAAGCACCACCCTCTTCAACATATATATATCAACGAATTGGCGCAGGCACTAGAAGAGTCTGCAGCACCCGGCCCTCACCCTACTAGAATCTGAAGTCAAATGTCTACTGTTTTCTGATGATCTGGTGTTTCTGTCACCAACCAAGAAGGGCCTACAGCAGCACCTAGATCTTCTGCACAGATTCTGCCAGACCTGGGCCCTGCCAGACCTGGGCCCTGCCAGTAAATCTCAGTAAGACCAAAATAATGGTGTTCCAAAAAAGGTCCAGTTGCCAGTATACAAATACAAATTCAATCTAGACACTGTCGTGTCTTTGGGCACCATTAAACTGAAGACATGTTTATCAAAATAACTCCCTGTTATTATTATTACGAGATTAAACTGATTAATCGTTTAACTGTAATTAACTGGGAGATCGGGGCACCAAGGAAAATACTCAGATTACAAAGTTATAATTTATAATTTTCCTAATATAACTTTCCTATATTATAACATTATATATTATATTATATTATAGTATAGGCCGATTATCTTCTGGTATAAATGGTGTATTTTACCTCGCGTCCGTCTCATTCCAAACGTCGTAAATTGTTGTATCTGCACGAACCCAGTCTTCACTATGAGTCATCCATACATCAACTGTCTTAAAATAATTTATTTACTAAACAAAGTAATTCACAGAAAGCATACAAACAGTAATTATCGTCACAAAGAATTGGTAGAGTAATGTGCCCTAGTGGGCTAAACCAGCATGGCGGCTTGTTTAAACAAACAAGGAGGGTCAGCTGAGAAGACCCTACAGAGTTGATAAATATTAACAATTGATATGCTAATCCTTAGCACATGAACGCTCACTCATTCGGGATCAATTGCAATCAATATATATTTACGCT